>NW_022103918.1:2386076-2388794 GCF_000313985.2 Echinops telfairi | reverse complement strand
CCTATGAAATTTCCCCAATAAACCCCTTTAACAATGCAAAAAAAGAAAAAGAGGAACACCCTTGACAAGACGAATGGCCCCAGTGGCTTCAGCCATAAACTGAGACATCAGAACCCTGCTGGGTCTGGGCCGGGCCGGGCAGGGTGTTGTTCTGCTGTTCTGAGGGTCAGTATGGGTTGAAACCAACTCGATGGCTCCTAACAACAACAACAAGCCGATATGTCAGTTGGGTTTCCACTATTTGAAAATGAGGTCACTAAAGGAAGAAAAAAGAAACCTATACTGCACTCTGCAAATTAGCTGTGGAAGGACAATAGCCCTATTCATTCCTATAACCACATCTCTGCCAGATTACCCATGAACTTTGAATCTGACTCTCAGTTTCTTTAAGGTAAAGCTAAAAGAGGAAATCCATTTTACTGCTAGGTAGTGTTTAGCATTTTTAATTTTCTCCCTATCTAGTAACAGGGCTGGAGCCCTGGTGACACAGTGGGTACTCAATGGACTGCTATTCAAGGTCAGCAGTTCAAAACCACCAGATGTCCATGGCAAAAAGATAAGGCTTTCTACTCCTGTAAAGAATTAGAGTCTGGGAAACACACGGGGCAATTTTATCGTGTAGAACCCTGAAGGGTCGCTATCAATCAGAATCAACTCGGTGGCAGTGTAAGGGAGTAACAGGGGGATTTGTCCAGTTCCCACCATCTCGGGGAGGCTAAGAGAAAGGCCAGGATTTCCCTAGGGTCTGCAAGATAGTTCGGATCAAGTTGTCCTCCTCTGTTCTGTTCCTTAGCATGTGTTATAGTTATGAGTAATGTCACAATAATTCAAAGAACTAGGTTCATTTACATAAGCCTAATATACTTGTCCCCATGATTCCTGCTCTCCAGCTTAAAGGTTTGATTAGTGTCATAATCAATTTATCAAAGATCTGGAGCCAAAGGGACTTTGATCTCAGTATTTGACTCCTTCAGCCTTCTACTGTTTAGACCGAAAAAAATAATAAATTTGTTGATAATGTAAATACATGCTTAAAATAAATCTGTTATCTTTTTACACAGATCAATGAAGCGCAGGTCAAATAATTCTCCTATATCTACATGGCAAACCACTGGAAGAAGTGCTCTTTGATTGTGCTTTGTTTTTTGAAGGGAATAGGACCTGGCATTGCCGACATCAGCCTGGTTCTTTTCATCCTGACAGGAATCCCAAAGGAAGACCCTGTGGGACCCTCTCTATCCCAGCAGGAAAACAAACACAAGCCCATCCTGCTTTTGAAGTTTATCACTTTTAAAATATTGCTATTATGATGATAAGCTCTCTTGAGATTAACTTCGCCCCCGCCCCCTTCATGGATATTCTGATAGTGATCAAATTGAAAGCAAAACAAAGTCACCTTTGGTTGGATTTTTTTGTTTGTTTTCTTTCTTCCATGAACTGCACTTTTTAGCACGGAAAGAGGAGCTCGGCACACTAGTTTGGCATTTAGTTCCACACTGGATGTTTATGGGCAGAGTCCAGTGATCTCCAGAATGCACACAGTCCACACTTCAGCATTTGTTTAGACCTTGTGCTTGGCACGGACTCTTGCTTTCTGGTATAGACTCATACTATTGGCGTCGTTTCTTCCTTCAGACAATGCAAATTACAGTTCAGCTTGTTCTGAAAATGTCCATTTGTATCGCTAAACTCTCATGGCCATGTTGAAACTGAGCTATAATGTCCTAAAGGAAGTTCACAGAGAATGGCTTTTTTGCTGTCTGTAGAATTATCCGGGGCTGCTCCTCGTCTTCCCCTAACAAGCCAGGAAGCAGAATCAAAGAGGTATGTTTGTACACTCAACAAATAGTTGTGGGAGATTCACAATGGAACAGGCAATCCTTAGTCTTCATTCTAAAGGGGAAATATTTAGAGTAGTACTGTTGATTGGTTCTTTCCCCAGACCCTATAGCCTATTCTCATCTTGGAATGAGAGAAGTTCACTTTGTTCCATGCCCTCCTAGGCCAGGTACAATATTTTACATGAGTTGCTAATGACAATGGGAAAGAGTCTGAGTACGGAAATTCATAGAAGAAATCATGTACAGCCACACAAAAAATCTATAGTTTAGAATGCTTAACTTCATGATTGTGATGCCTAATTCATATGTGTTCCTTCCAATGTTGTAGCACAGTGCCTGGCATGTAGTAAGTACACAATAAATATTAGTTAAGGGGTGAATGAATAAACAAATTTTGCTTTGTACAAAAAAAGTTCCCTTCCTTCTCCTCTAATGCTTTATGATTCTACATGGTCTCTTCTGTTTATAATTCAGATAAGAAGACGAGATAAAATAAAGGTGAACAAGAAAATAATGAAATACTGGATTATGTCCACACAATAGAGTAGGGATGGGACTCAGAATTCATAATGATCTGTGCAAACTCAAAAACTCATCTCCCCTGCGTGGGCAAATAAGCCCAAGTCTATGTCAGCAATTATATACCTTTCAGCATCAGAAGGTCGCAGAGTTTTCCAAATTGCATTAAACACCTTTTAGCCTCACTCCCACTGTCTCCAACAATTTAAGTAGATTAACACACGCATGCAATTCCTGAGAAATTTGGACTTACTCATGTCAACACACACAGACACTATTTTTGCTCAGATGTTTGTGTTGAAGCCAAGTTTCCAACAAAGCTCAGAACTTGCGAAAAGACCTGATTAGACTCCCCCCC
>NW_022103918.1:2383964-2385015 GCF_000313985.2 Echinops telfairi | reverse complement strand
TATTTCATTTTTATTTCACAGGAACAAACTGCCAACAAAACCCCACGTATTTTTTTTAACTTGCCCTTGTGAAGGTGCTTCTCCAGAATGAATAGGTCTGGCCACTCATTTAGTTCACAAATATTTGCTGGACATTCGTAAGTTAGATCCCATGGGCCTTTGGGTCCTTGTAAGTTAATTACAATTGTACTGACCTGCTACTAAAGCAGACACGATGACTAACACACAAATAATAAAAATGTCTACATAGAACACATCATGTTACAAAGATGGATCAGGAATCATTTGATGAACACTGTGCTTAAGGAGAGTAGACGGAGCTGGTTATGAAAACCTTCCCAAAGGAGACAAACCCAGAGCCCTGACTTAAATCAGGAGAAGGATTCCATACGGTGAGTGGGTGTCGAGAAGGGACAACTCCACAGCAAGGCACAGCTGGCACATTTCCAGTAAAGTAATCGCTCCAACAGAATTGCCATCTAGATGGACCCCATATAAAATAAGTCAGAACTATTTTCAGAACAATTTAATCAAACATATATAGCCAGCGTGATACTCTCACTGCTTCTCTACAAAATACCTTCCATTAAGAAACTTGAATAAGCATAATCTTGCAGCAACTATATTTCCTGGCTTCTTGACTTTCAAAAGAACACACTGAACACAGATTGGGTTATCCAGGATAAAAGCCTTTTTTTTTTTTAAACACTCAGGTGCACATTAGGATGATCAGCAGCATTGGTGAAACATACACGTGCTCAGGGCCCACTACTGGCGTTTCTAACCTAATGAATGCTTGTTCTAGTTGTTAGGTGCGCCAAGTTGATTCTGACTCCTAGGGACCCTGCGCCCAACAGAAGGAGCACTGCCTGGTGCTGCACCATCCTCACAACTGTCCTTCTGTTTGAGCCCCTTGTTGCGGTCACTGTGTCAGCTCTTCCGGTTGATGGTCTTCCTGGTTCTCATTGCCCCTCTACTTTAGCAAGCATGATGTGCTCCACCAGGAACTGGTCTCTTCTGACAACATGTCCAAGGTATGTGAGACAAAGTC
>NW_022103918.1:2381713-2383295 GCF_000313985.2 Echinops telfairi | reverse complement strand
TGCCATCAACATTTCCAAAACCTTTTCTTTCTACTTGAGCCCTTGGTATCAGCTCCTCTTTTTTCCCCTCCCTCCCCACACCCTCCCATCCTCCTGAATCCTTGATCAAATATATATTTTTATTGTTATTTTGTGTCTTACACTGTCCATTGTCTCCCTTCACCCACATTTCTGTTATTCGTCACCCTGGGGGAGGGTAGGCTATGTATCCAACCTTGTGATGGGTTCCGCCTTTCTCCCCTCCCCCACCCCAGCATCCATCATCCCCTACCCTCCTGATATCACTACTCCCACTACTGTTCTTGAGGGGTTTATCTTTCCTAAATTCCATGTGTCGAGAGTTCTGATCTGTACCAATGTGTCAGCACAGTTTCTTATTGTAACCAAAAATATCTAGTTGCAGCCTGTCTATGTATGTCTACATATTGTTTTTGAAAGTTGGTTCTTTCAATTAACATGTTTATTTGTTTCAGAATCTACATCTCCAATTTGAGAGAAGATAGACAGTGGCCATTCCACTACAGATATTCTAGATTATAATTTCTGTATAATTGTATTCATTCCTTTCACATAACACACATATAAGAATTCCTATATGGACTGAAAGGAACTGTGATGGCATCATGGGTGTTGAGTTGGGCAGCTAACCACAAAGTCAGCAGTTCAAAATCACTCGCAGCTCCACAAAAGAAAGATGAAATATTCTGCTTCCAGAAAGTTACACTCAGACACCCACAGGTGTAATTCTAGTCTGTCCCATAGGGTCACCAGGACTCAGAATCAACTCCATGGTGACTTTGGAGTTCTCTAGTCTGCGGCCTGAGGGAGGCTGCCATGCTACTTACAAAGGCCTAGTGGTAGTTACACGATCAACGTTGCTGACTTAGGAAAGGGGGAAGGGAGAGATCTGTTCCATCATTGATGCTGATTGCCTATAGAGTACCAGGCACTTTACTGGGTTCCAGGGACACAGTGGTGAGCCTGCATCACCCATCTTGTCTTCATAAATATTGAGTGTAAGAGAAAAGAAAGAAAATTCTTAAGTAAATACGCTGTATAGCACTACTCTTATGGTAACTCTTGTTGCTAGATGATATCAAGACAGTTATTTAGGCACAACTTTTTTTTTTTTAGGCAGAAATCTTTACAGTAGCAAATTGTCAGTCCTTTCCCTTGTATATCATCTAGATGAGTTGAAACTGCCAAATATTTGGTTAACAGCCAACAACTCAACTGTTGTCCCAATAAACTTCCTTGTGGTGACTGCTGGAAAGACAATACAGTAATAAGGGAAGAACAAAGCACCTTGCCGGATAAGAACGTTAGAAGTGGTCTCTTTAAAAGAAGGCATATAGCATACAAGCTTTAAGCTAGGACCTGAAGGATAATATGGCAACTTCTATAAAGAGTGACTATACTGCCACTGCTGAGTGCCCCATTTGCCAGCAGCAGAAACCAACATTAAGTCCAAGATATGGGACCATTCCTCGGGGAGATCAACCAGCAACTTGGTGGCAGGTTGATTACATAGGACCACTTCCGTCATGGAGGCGACAGCGTTTTGTTCTTACTGGAATAGACA
>NW_022103918.1:2374243-2375745 GCF_000313985.2 Echinops telfairi | reverse complement strand
GACCATACACCCCCACTGCTGCCTGGGACCTCTCCACTGACACCCCGGTGGCCGGCCGCCCGCCCCCATAGCTTAGCTCCCACTCCATTCCCGGCCCGGAAGCGAAGCCGCGCACTTCCCACTGGCGCCAAGCCCGCTTCACTCCGTGGCACTGCGACTCTGCAGGAGCCCCAGCGGAGAGCTAAGCCCACCTGCCGTGAAACAGTGGGTGCTCCTGCCTACTGGGCGTGCTAGCGGCAGGGTTCTGCACGCTTGCTGGAGTGACCTTGCCCTCCCTAGTGTGCTGAGGGATTTTGCACGCCCAGCGGTTCCGAGCCTGCAGCCCTGCGCGCTCCCCGCAGGGTGGAGCACGGTCGCCATTGCCGGCTGCTTCCCGTCAGAGCCACCATTGTCAGATCTGGCATGGACCACAGCACTAAGGAGCATGCGCCGTTCACAGAGCCGGCAGCTTTAGCGATAACTGCCAGTGCGCTGGCTAGGGAGCCTGTGAAGCAGCTTTTCGGCCCCATCAGAGCTGTCTGTGTGCTCTGCCGGCGCCTACCACTCCAGTGCCCCATGGGATCCCCAGCGCCAGCTCCAAGCCTGCCCCAGCCCTCTTCAGCCGGCATAGGAGGCAGGCATTATGACCTGTGCCTCTCAACACCCCTTGTGGCCCCCGACAGTGCAGGAGACTCATCCTGTGGGGCATCCCCCGCCTGCTTAGTCACTGCCGACAGGCTCCCACAGCTTGGCCTCTGCCAGCAGGTGCTCGCCTGCATGGCCTCTACCCACAGGCTCCACTCTACAGGCCTGCAGGGACCTGGGAGTGCTTGCTGATATGAAGAGCAATTTCCCCTCACATAGCCCTGCTCCGGAACCCAGATCAGCACCACATCCGGTGGTAGCGAGGCCTCGCCCACCTCCGCCTTCTATTAGGCATCACTAGAACTTAGAGGGAAAAGAAGGGGGTGAATCTAAATATATATACACATATATATCTTTTATCTCATGCTGATTTTCTCTTTTTTCTCTTTTACTTTTTGTGCTTTCTTCTCTCCCTTCTTTGTCCCTCCTTTTTCACTATTGCTATTACTTCTCTTCTGCCCCTTTCCTATAGGTATTACTTCTATCTCTTTTTTTTTGTTTTCACACTTTAACTATTATCACTTCTTTTCTCTCCTCTTTTATAGCTTCTCCTTCCTTCTCCCTCCCCATTCTTTTTCTTTTTCCTCCCCCAAATTTTTTAAGTTATTTTTTAATTTTTAACTTATTTTTTATTACTAAACAAACAAAGAGGGGCTGCTAAGGGTACCCTGACAGACCAGGTCAAAGCAGCCTGGGGGCACTCACAGAGGCCCCACCCCCCACTTCAGCCACTGAAACTTGTCACCACTGCTGGTCACTAAGCCTACAGGGAACTCTGCCTCCACATCAGTCTGACCCATCCTTAGAGTAGGTCATTGGCAACCGCCTGAGAGAATCCTTAACAGTAACACAAATAAGGACCACCTGGCCTCCCAGAA
>NW_022103918.1:2370004-2371059 GCF_000313985.2 Echinops telfairi | reverse complement strand
CATGGGGCTTATGAAAGGATCAAGGAAAAATCAACAGACCACATCACTCCCAACAAAAAAAACAGAGAGACAAAACATAGTAGCAGAGCTAAGGTCTCTCATAGAAGAAACAGATACAGATCTGCCACAGAAGGGAAACTTCAGAAGTCTGCTCGCAGTAATACAGGAGCTGAAGGAAGCAACCCAGAACAAGGATGCAATAATAGAGGAGATGAAGTCCACAATAGAGGGAATGAAGTCCATAATAGAGGGGATGAATCCACCCAACAAAGGGAACTGCAGGAGCTAACAGAGGAGGTAGCAGAAGCCACACACAAGGTCACAGAATTTACAATTACGCTTGAGGAGGCAGAGAACTGTATCAGCAAGCTTGAGGACACTCAAAGAGACCTAAGCAAGCAAGAAAGCCAGTGAGATAGGAAAATTAAAGAAACAGAAGATAGCTTGAGATCAATGACAGATGCTATTAAGAGGGATAATATTCGAATTATCGGTCTACCTGAACTCAACACAACACACAAGTCGACAGCCAAGATAGCAAAAGAATTTCTGGAAGAAAACTTTCCCACCCTAACAAGGGAGGTCCAGGCACTCATACAGGAAGCAGAAAGGACTCCAGATAGACTAGGCCCCAAGAACACGCAAAGACATATAATAGTAAAACTATCAAACTTCGAGGGAAAAGAGAAGATTTTACGAACAGCAAGAGAAAGGAAGACAACCACATACAAAAGAGTGCAGCTAAGAATATGCTCAGACCTATCAGCAGATACCATGAAGAGGAGGAGAGAATAGAGCAACATCTTCCTAAAGCTGAAGGAAAAAAACGTCTCCCCCAGAATCCTGTACCCTACCAAGTTATCCATTAATATAGATGGTGAGATAAGGCCTTCCAGGACAAGGAAAGACTCAAAGAATATGCTGCAAGACACCTGAGCCTGCGGAAGATACTGGCTGACTCACTATGGCCAGAGGATCAACCTCCACCAAGAACAAACAGGAGATCCCCATATAGCCCATCTCCATCTAGAAGCCAACATGCCAGCAGCAATTAC
>NW_022103918.1:2356198-2363899 GCF_000313985.2 Echinops telfairi | reverse complement strand
AAATGTATAGGTGTGCTTTACACAATTGATGTATGTATGGACTGTGATGAATTGTATGAGCCCCAATAAAATGATTTTTTTAAAAACAGGGCAAAAACAACTGGCAGGCCGGATAAATGTCCTCGGTGGGCCGCATGTCACCCACGGGCCATAGTTTGAGGACGCCTGTATGGTATGGATTATAGCTCAATGACAAGAAAGCAAATATTCTCACAACTGGATCAATAGATGGCATCATGATAAACAGAGAGAAGATTGATGTTGTCGATGAGCTCTTTCTACTTGGATCCACTATCAACACTCATGTAAGCATCATTCAGGAAATTAAATGACATGCTACATTGGACAGATATGTTGCACAAGAGCAGCGGTGTCACTTTAAGGACTAAGGTACACCTGCCCCAAGATATGGTACTTTCAATTGCCTCAGGTGAAAGCTGAACAATGAATAAGGAATAGCAAAGAAGACAAGACACCTTGAATTATGGTGTTGATAAAGTCCCTTGAAAGTATCATGGGCCAAGAACAAACAAATTTGTTTTGGAGGAAATATAGGAAGAAAACTCCTTAGAAATAAAGTTGGCAAGACTTCACCTCACACACATTGAACATGTTTATCAGGAGAGACCAGTCCCTGGAAAAGGATGTCAGGCTTGGCAAAACAGAAGATTAGCAGGAAAGGGAAGACCTTTGATGAGACAGATTGATGCAGTGCTTCAACCATGGGCTCACACAAAACCACAATTGTGAGATCTGTGTTTTATTCTGCTCTACATCAGCTTGGTATTAATTGGATCCAGCCTGACAAGACTTAACAACAAGAAGCATGAGGAGTGAGGAGAAAAGCATTTCAAGCATGTGAGAAAACCTAGGGTTGGAAAAATTAACCATCCTGGGCTATCTTTACGATAGTGAAATTGTGCTCAAAGGTTTCCAATGATACTTCTTACTCCAAAATTCCATAAAGAACAGACCTAGGTAATTACTAGGTAAGAAAGTAGATAAAAGCATTAAGCAAAGCATTTCATCCCAATATGATAGACATATTAAAGTTATAGATGGAAAAGATCTGTTTGTCTAATTCCAATTCCACCGATTGGTTTAATGACCCAGAAATAAGGTCATTCTCCCCTCCATATCAGTACACTAAGAAACCTCTACTCACGGATCATCTACACATCATTTCTTAAAAACATCACTTTAAAAGCGAAAGCTTAATGGACAAAAAATACATAAATGGATAATGTAAAAAGAAGATAAGAATCAATTATTCTCATTAGTCAAGAAGACAGAATGAGGAATAATGGCTTTTAAGCTGTAGTAGGGAAAAGTTGCGTTAAATAGAGCAGAACCTGAGTAATTCTCACTTCAATAATTTCCCAACCCTATAATTTCCAGAAAGAAAACTGCTAGTCTTAGCTCATATCTCAGTAAGCATTTGATAGATAGAGAAGTCTCATTAATTCAGTTCCATTAGTCTTTAAATACAATATAGGACATTTGTATATGGTCCCATATATATTATTAATTAAGTTTAAGTCATGTGACAAAAGCAATAAGATAAAAACATACTAAGGGCTATCGCAATCTTGTCCATATAAAGTTTTCCTCCAAGTAAGCTATTA
The DNA here is from genome assembly GCF_000313985.2 of Echinops telfairi. Classification (NCBI taxonomy): domain Eukaryota; kingdom Metazoa; phylum Chordata; class Mammalia; order Afrosoricida; family Tenrecidae; genus Echinops; species Echinops telfairi. The sequence goes on along the minus strand of NW_022103918.1, from coordinate 2,362,274 downwards.
TTTTTGTAATCATAAACTCATCAGGAGCTTTTCCATCTATAAGTGTGGTTTGGATATTATAAATCAAAATAATCTCTTCACCAACCAAAATCTAAAACAAACTCACTGCCATTAAGTCAATGCTGACTCATAATGTCCCTATAGGTCAGGGTAGAATAGCCCCTGTGAGTTTCCAAGATTATCACTCATTATGAGAGCAAATAACCAAACCAAATTCACTGCCATCAAGTCATTTCCGACTCGTGGTGACACCCTGTAGGTGTCCGAGACTATAACTCGTTAGGGGTGTAAAAAGCCGAGTCTTTCTCCTGTGGAGCTGTGAGTGCTTTTGAACTTCAGCCTTATTGATTGCAGTCCAATGCTTAAGCACGATGGCACCAAGCTGCACCACAAAGGATAGCGCCTGTTTCCTAGAATTTTACGTTGCATTTATTTCAAATTGATACATATATCGCATAGAAGGATAGAAACTGTTCTGTAAGAGCATCTTTTCTACATATTCAAAGTATAAGCAAAAGCATTGCTTTAAAATAAAATAAACAAAAAGTAAATCACACTATGTCTGCTTTGCCACTTAAGGGTTTATCTCCTTTAGGTTAAAAAGTTAATGACTATCTTGAGACCTGGGGCTGTCCAGGAGTTCTGTAGAACTCTTCTACCATGTATCAGTGGGCTACAAAAATACTATCACTAAGTCCAAGTGTGATATACAAGGGTGTACAAAAAATCGGAATATTTTTCCCAAAGCTATGTATTTAAATTTTAAAAAAGAAAAGGAAAAAACCTATCACCTTCAGAGTACTCTTCATTCCACTTAATACATTTGTCGAATCTCTGATTCCATTCTTGGAAACATTTTTCAAACTCATCTGTTTGGATGGCTGACAGCACATCTCTTGTTTTTTTTCTTCACCTCTTCAACACTGTCAAACTGTTGCCCTTTCATGTCTCTCTTCATTTGAGGAAACAAAAAGAAGTCACATGGAGCGAAGTCAGGTGATTAAGGTGTGTAGGGCACGAGAGGAGTGGTGTTTCTTGCCAAAAACTTGAGCACTGAGATGGCTGCGTGAGCATGTGTAGTGTCATGGTGTCAAAATCAGTCCCTGTCTGCCACAAATTAGGCTATTTTTCCCACACTGTTATGCAATCTTTTCAGAACCTCTAAATCAGTGGTTCTCAACCTTCCTAATGGTGCGACACTTTAATACAGTTCTTGCCCCCTCCTATTGCTCATATTGCCTATTGTACAGCCCCTTCCTGTGATGTGTGTGGTTACCTGTAATCATGCCCTCTAAGTAGATATGAGCCTTGGTTAGCAATAAATCTCCCTCCTGCCCTCTCCACCCATGCTGTGTGAAGACCTGGCTGTTGAGATCATGGCCATCCAGGAGGTGACCATGCTACCATGAAAAAAAAAATACAGTTCTTCATGTTGTGGTGAATCCAAACCATAAAATTATTTTTGTTGCCACTTCATAACTATAATTCTGCTACTGTTATGAATTGGGTGATCCCTATGAAAGGGCCGTTCAACCCCCAAAGGGGTCGCGACCCACAGGTTGAAACCACTGCTCTAAATAGAAAGCTTGATTAACAGTCTGACCTGGTGGAACAAAGTCCAAATGCACTTTTCCCCTCACATCAAAAAAACAAATGAGCATCACCTTGATCTTTGATTTCACTTTATGAGCTATTGGGGGGCAAGATGATGATGGTGTGTTCTACTGGCTTGATTGGTGTTTGCTTCTGGGGTCATAAGAATAGCACGTCTTGTCATGAGTAATGGCCTTAGGGAAATTTTTAGGTGGCTTCGGGGCTGTTCTTTCAAAGCACAGCATGTTTCCATTTGACGCTCTTTTTCCTGGTCAGTCAGAACCCGAGACACAATATGTACAGTGACCTTTCTCAGTCCCAAATCTTCCGTTAAATTTAGCTGAACATAGTCCAGATAACTTCTCCATCTCTTCCATGGTCCATCATTGGTCTTTGAGCAGAAGTGCACAAATTTTGTGATATTTTCATCCATTTGGGAAGTTGGCGCACGTCCAAAACAAGAGTTGTCATCAATCGACATTTCACCTTTTTTGAAGCGAGAAAACCACTTGTACATGTGAGATTTTTCTCAAACTCTTGTCCTTGTAAGATGTAGTCACCTTCAAAACAGTTTCTGCTGCATTTTTCCCAAGCAGGAAAAAAATTCTCACAGCTGCAAGCTGTTCTCTTAAATTGGCCATCACAAAAAAAAGAGGTTCGAGTGAAACAGCTTTTATGGGAAAAAAAATTCACTGTTGCCAGAGGGAACCTTCTGGGTGCACTAATTCAGAGTGAATTGCTCAATGCTCACCTAGCAGGAAAACTGTGTACTACAAAAGTTCTGCCCAGCGGAGTTTTTTCCATTGTTTTTTGTTGTTGTTGTTTGGGGGGAGGAGGGGCTTGTACATTTGTATTGTAACTATAAATATATATTGCTATATGACATAGCACGCCATGTCAGCTAAAAAGTCATAAACAGGTGATGTCACTGAACTATATACCCAAAAAATGAAGAATAGGAAAACACTATATATATTTCAGCAAAAAGTGGGAAAAGTCGCTGCTGACACTCCCTTTATACAACCAAATATCTTATGGGATCTGGTTCGTTGGGACATCACAATCAACTGTCGCAATACTGACTTTAATACTACCTACTGTTCTACCTTTAAGCAACCTTGGTGGTGCAACGTTAAAGCTCTTGACCAATAACCTAAAGATTAGGTTTCACCTGCCATATAGATGAAATGCAGTCACCAGCTAAGGCAGAAGGATGAGGATGTAGTTACCAGATTCCGTAAAGATTATAGCCTCTGGGGCAATTGTACTCTTTTTATAGAGATGCCATTAGTTGACATATACTTGTAGGCACCAAGTCTGTTTCTATGGTTGGTTGTACTTCCTAGTTATCCACATAGTCCCTGGGATTTTAAAACTTTGAAATCAATCATCCAAGATATAATTTACATGGGAAAACAATGGAAGAAGGAAAGTTAATTGGAAGGAGAATTGGAATATACATCTGTGCCCAATTGCCTCCATTTTCCAGGGCACAAAAAGAACTGGGTGGTCCTTGGCTACTGTATAATTTGATCAAAGGTTCTAAAGAAGAATTCTGAACAAAGAGGAAGGATAAATATGGAACAAATCTTCCATCATGGAATCCAGAGTTCTAGACTATCGAGGCTGGCTGCATACCTCACCTAAACTATGCTCTGTAGAAAGCATTAAACCTTAAACACAAGCTATTCCTTGACCTCATCATCAAATCAAATAGTTTAAGTTAATTAGAATAGAATGTCTGTGTTGAATATCCAGTTCTTACCAAGAATCATTCATGTGAGAGCAAATTTACAACAATTGGGAAGGTTATATGAGATTAAACCTTGAGTTTTTGTTAATGTTTGAGTGTTAGGTATTGGTTATTGAGTTTGTGTTAATAATGGTGAAACAATTCAGGAAATGATATAGAAGATGGTGGTGCATCTTAAAGAATCTAGCTTCCACTGAATTGTACATGTAGAAATTGTTGAATTGTATGCTTTGGTATAGTTTGGCTTCACAAAAAATTAAAAGACTAAATAATTTACCCAAATTCAAATGGTGATAGAGTTTCTATTCAAATAAAGCAGTCTCATCTTAGTACCTAACTTCTTAATTAATACATTATAATCCAAGTTATTATTATATAAGTAATATAAATTTTGTGATATTAAACCAATCTTTTTGTTATCTTTAATTCAAAGCATCAGAAGGCTCATTTATTAAAACCCATTTATATGGGAACTCAAATTGTAAGACATCATTCAAACTCAGAAGACATAACCCTTCTTCCACAATGACTTGGCCATAAGTCTTCATAAGGTGGAAGACTTGTTTAATACAGAACTAAGTCCATTCTTTCAGGCCAAGGGTTTGTATGAGTGTGTGTGGCAGGGTAGAGAAGGAAGACACATAGCAGGGTCTTTCCTTAGTTTTTTACAGGACTTTGAACTAGCTTAAAGTGATTCAGTCATGGCCTCCTAAAACAAGGGCAGATTACGTGTTGCATAGCAACAAAATACTCGTCAGATTTTGATCCAAGTAGAAAATAGGTAGCAAGGTCCCACTCAAATACGGCTTCTGACTATACTGTGATACACATTCAAATTGACACAATCCGCTGCCATCATTGAGAGAGTAAATACTTCCTTTCTCCTTCTTTGGTTGAAATCCAACATGTAAGAAAGTTAGTTGCTATGCAATGTATGTACTGTACTTGTTTCAGTCCTCTGTGATTAAACCATTCAGAACAATGTGAAGCCTGTTTTCTTCTGCTCTACCCACTTTGAGCCAACTTTGTAGAAGCAGAGGTTGGGCAAAAGAATGGTCTTCACTAAGTAGGATGGATCTAAGGTTATAACAGTACCCATCTCAATAGTGGACAGTATTAGAACAAAAATAGGACCAGTTACACTCAGTGATTCCTCAATCCTAGAAGCCATTCAGGGAAGCCACCCCTCAGTAGGATTTAGTAATGGGGCAAGAACATCTTGATCCACAATGAGGGATACCTTATCCTTCTTTATATACCTCAAGATCATCTTAAAGAAAATAGGAGCATGAGGATGGAATACAGAAAGACAGCTTTTTATCAGAGTCATCTTTACAGAGGCCAATAGCTCTTTTTCACCTTTTCACTGCCATCAGTGCAATACCAAATCACAGGAACCCTATAGGACAGGTGAAACTGCCTCGTGAGTTTCCTTGACTGTAACTCTTTACAGAAGTAAAAAGCCCCATCATTCTCCTAAGGAGCAGGGCCTGGTTTGAACTGCTGACCTTTTGGATTGCAGTGTAACCAAAGTGTAACCACTGCACTACTAGGAGCTCCTTCCAATATCTCTAAAGCAGTGGTTCTCAATCATCCTAATGCTGCAATCCTTTAATACAATCCCTCATGTTGTGGTGACCCCCCCAACCATAATATTATTTTCATTGCTACTTCATAACTGTAATTTTGTTACTGTTTTGAATCGGGTGGGCCCTATGAAATGGGTTGTTCAACCTCAAAGGGGTCATGACCCACAGGTTGAGAACCACTGCTCTAAAGAGACTGCTTAAAAACAAGGCTAAACTGGACATCCCCTTACAGAAGAGTCACAGGGTGGAGACGAGCCAGTCAGGGTGCAATATAGCATCGATTAAATATACAATTTTCCTCTAGTTCTTTAATGCTTCCTCCTCGCCCCACTAATATGATCCCAATTCTACCTTACAAATCCAGCTAGACCAGAGGATATACACTGGTACAGATAAGAACTGGAAACAAATGGAATCCAGGACAGATAAAACCCTCAGGACCAATAATGAGAGTAGAGATACCAGGGGAAGGTGAGGGAGAAAAGGGGAACCAATCACAATGATCTACATATAATTCCCTCCCTGGGGGGATGGACATTAGAAAAGTGGGTGAAGAGAGATATTGGACATTGTAAGACATGAAAAAATAATAAAAATTTATAAATTATCAAGGGTTCTGAGGGAGGTGGGGTGGGGGAGGGAGGGAGGGGGAAAATGAGGAGCTGATAACAAGGGTTCAAGTAGTAGAAAATGTTTTGAGAATGATGATGGCAACAAATGTACAAATGTGCTTGTAAGTGGGAAGTATATGAATTGGATACTCAAAATTGGGGGGATAAAGGCATGAAGTGGTTGGCTTACCAACTTTCATAGGTGGGAGAACCTATTCACAGGATTATAGGATTAAAGTGTAGGTGTTACTTAATTTCAATCGTGAAGCTAAAGAATTATGTACAAGTGTTGGGTTGGCAAGGGGTGGATTGAGGTAGTTAGTTTATTGTGCCAACCTGGTCGATAAACACTTGTGGGGTTAATTGAAGGGCAAAAGGATAAATGGCTCAGTAAGCCTCCCCTTTTGAGTTTTTGGGTCTCCTGCTTTGTGATGGTCGCACCAGGGTACAGCTGCCTTAGCAGTTCCCTGCTTCAGCCTGCAAGGCTGACTTCCTGCAAGACATCCCCAAGGAGAAGCCACATGGACCTA
>NW_022103918.1:2326477-2355226 GCF_000313985.2 Echinops telfairi | reverse complement strand
GGGATGTTTTGCAGGAAGTGAGGCTTGTCAGCTGAAGCAGAGGACTAGGTAAGGCAGCCGCACACTGGTCTGACCATCAGAGAGCAAGAGACAAGAGAACAAAAAAAGGCGAGGATCACCAAGCCACTTTATCTCTCCACTCTTCAATTAATCCTACATGTGCTTATCAGCCAGGTTGGCACAATACACCTTAATTATCTCAGTGATGAAAATGAACATATTTTTCAGTTTTCCCAGATAAGCAAATATTTAAACAAGGTTTCATGTTTTAATCCTTCTAAGAGTATAACCAGAAATTCTGGTATTACAGAGAGTGTTGGCACACAGAAATTTGAGACCCTTTACTCATATTCTTTCCTTCAGACACATTATCAATCATCCTCCTTAAAGTAACATTACGGTTTAGAATTATACCGTCATCCTCTTCAAGAAATAGTCAAGTATGTTAATTACATAACAAAATAACATATTTTTTTTAGAAATAGCTCTGCACCATAATACTATTTGGAGAATGGGGGCGGGCGGGGTGGGGGGAGCAAGGAGATCCTGTATTAAGAATTCACACAGCCACAGGAAGCAGAAAGATCCCCCACTTAACAAGGCAAGATAGCTGCCAAGGCTTGACGGAGTCATGTAGCTAAGGGGTTAATTAGTTTCCTAGGACTGCTATTACACAGCACTCCAAACTGGATGACTTAAAACAATTGGATTTATTCTTCCACAGTCCCAGAGGTTAAATGTGTAAAGTCAAGTGTCCAAATGCCATGCTCCCTCTGAAGGCTACAGGGAAGAATTGGTTTCATGCCTCTCTCCTGGAGTCTGGGGGTTGCTGACAGGTCTTCAGGTTCTTTGCTTTATAGATGTTATCACTCCAGTCTCTGTCTTCACATGGCCATTTACCCTGTGTCTTCTCCACGTCTTCAGATATCTCTCACCTTAGGACACTGGTCATTAGATTTAGTCCCATCCTAATGCAGTATAAGAAAGCAACCCAATTTACTTTACTTACAGTAGTCCATCTAACTCATGCCAGAGTTTCCCCGACCCATCTCTATCCCTTCAGAATTCTTGTAACTTGCTACATTGCCCCGAGACCAACAGGTTGGATGGAGATCTCTTCTGGAAGGGTTGGATAATCTTGAGGGTTGGATAACCCTCTTATTTGCCTGATCTTTAGTTACCAAAAGACTAATTCCTGCCATCTGATTAGTCAACTGACACATCCTGATATAGGCCTAAGACTTAAAAGGAACCTCATCATTCTGTATGCATGCTGTCGTTAAAATTATAAACTTCATATTAACATTTTTGCCAGAAGAATGATACATGTGGCCAAATATGTACATAATAAGTTACTTCCATAATAGAGCTCTAAACATAATATTACCACTTCCATCTAGTTTATCCTTCATAGGGACCCTGTAGAGGGTTTTTGAGGCTTTAAATCTGAAAGCCTTATTCTTGTCCCTCAGAAGGTTGATAGGTTTGAACCACCAACCTGTGGTTAGCATTCCAATGCTAACCCATCACAGTTCCTTACAAACAACATAAGTGAGCTCTGTACATCGCTATTAAATTAAAAGTTATATTTACTCAATATTCTGCAGCTTCAACTTTGCACACACACACATACACATATATACAACTCAATTTTCTCTTCCTTTTATGCATGGTTGAGTTTATTTATTTTCTTTTCCCCATCCTGGTCACTTCTATATCCTTCCCCAACCACATCACACACAAATCTCTGTGTAATTTCACATCATCAAGATACCCCATTTTGTCACCAGCCACCATAAATTGAGCCGTCTATCTCAGACTAAATTTACATAGGTGGCATCACGCCTTAGATCAGCAGAAGGTTTCCATTTGAATTCCAGCTGGGTATTTTGTGCCCGGGTGATAATTCTATTTGGTCAAGTTTCCTTGTACTAGTCTCTTTTACCATCCATGCCCCAAGACCTTAGAATTCTCTCCACAATCCTGTCATAGAGCCATGTCTCATCTTATGCACCCCAGACCTGAGGAAATCTCATTTTACTTCACAGTGTCAACCACTATTGGTAAAAATGTCTAAGTTTCCAGCTACATCCATACCTCTTTCCTGAATTCCTAAAATGTTTCTAAACCTAAAACATTAGGTTTGTCCACATGAAGTACTTCAATTTCAATATGTCCAAATCAAACTCATTTTCCCTACCCCACAACTCACTTCTTTCCAAACGTGTTCCAGCGCTTGCATTCTTAATCTTAGTTAATTGGTGGGGAACAGGGAAGGGGGTCTATTAAAGTAAAAGAAAAATGAAAAGACACACTAATACTTGTTCTAGAATTTTATTACTTGATCAGAAACTCTTAATTTGCATGCACAAAGGAGAAATTTAGGACTTTTTATCCAGACAGTTGAGAGTATCAGACACTTTCAATAGTACCCCATCATGCTTATTTTAAAAAATTCTTTAAACTGCCAAATTTATTTTGATCCCTCTCTTTCTTTGTTATTTTGGTTTACCATTTCCTGTGGGCCTGTAGAGTCAAGTGAGAGCCTTAAAAATGTGGGGGTGGGGTGGGGAAGTTTCATTGAAATTTTTAAATCTCCATAGAACAATAGCCTACTGTCATCAAATCGATTCCCAAACAAATAGACTCTATAATAACTCTATCGGATAAAATAAAACTGCCCCTTAGGCTTTCTGAGATTGTAAATCATTATGGAACAGACAGATTTGTCTTTTTCCTATGGAGTGGCTGGTGAGTTTGAACTGCTGAGTTTGCAGTTAGCAATTAAATGTGTCTCTCACTATGCCATCCGGGCTCATTATACCCTATATAATACCTCCTGCCATCCATAAGGCCAGCAATCCACCCCTTGCCAACCTGGCAAATCTTCAGAATCTAGATTTGGTAGCCAGTGTCTGTAGAACCTGCCAATTATGCCTAAGTGTGGAGCCAAAGTCTGGGGATCATCAACAAAATAGGAATGGATGAAACTATACTTTATTTGTATAAAGAGAGAAAGCAAGCTCATCTTCAATAGTTGGTGCTGATTCCCTATGACCAAAAAGCCAACACAAGACTAATGCTTGCATTTATGCCTCTCATGCTGCAATTAAGAAACTACCTTTTTCTCTTGCCAGATCTGAAAGTGAGACTGGCCAGGTATCAATCACGGGGGTGGGGGTCAAAAAGTTTGCTGCAAAAATGAAATTAAAAAATAATGGGATTTTCCCCCAGCAATTTTGTGAAGCCTCCACGTATTATTAAGCATTTTCTGGGAATGCTGACATGAATTCAGGCAAGAGGAGGAAATTTATTGGGAGAGACACCAATGACATTACTATCACATGACAGTAAAAGTTGGCAGATCAAAAATGGTTGTAACCGTACATTGACAAGAAGCTGCCACAAGTTCAAGTCCGAATCAGAAGAGTTCATGGACAAGGGATATCATTGCTGATGTCTGATGAATCTTGGCTGAAAGCAGAGAATATGCTTATTTGTGATTTATTGACTATGTGAAGGCATTTGACTCTGTGGATAATAGCAAACTAAATGGTGGATAGACTTGAGAAGAATGGGAGTCCTGCACTTGCACATGGATCAAGTGGCAGTTGAGGGAAAAGAGTGAGAAGATGCTGCACAGTGTGTAGGAAAGGTGTGTCAAGATTGTATCCTTTCACCATGCTTACTCAATCTTTGTGCTGAGCAAATCATCAGAGAAGCTGGATTATATGAAAAAGAATGTGGCATGAGAATTGGAGGAAGGCCTATTAACAACTGGAGACATGAAAATGGACCATCTGGATTTCTGCAAGTGAGGGCTTGAAGCACTTGCTGATGAAGATGAAGGTTTACAGCCTTCAGTATGGATTACAATTCAATGTAAAGACCAAAATCCTCACAACTGGACCAATAGGTACATCACGATAAATGGAGAAATGCTTGAGGCTGTCAAGGATTTCATCTTGCTTGGATCCACAGTCAGTGCTCATTGAAGCAGCAGTCAAGAGATCAAACGATGCATTACATTAGGTAAGTCTGCTGTACAACAACTCTTTACAGTGTCGAAAAGAAATTACGTTACTTTGAGGACTGAGGTGCACCTGACCCAAGTTACAGTACCTTCCATTGCCTCATATGCATGTGAAAGATGGATATTGAATAAGAAAGACTGGAAAAGAATTGATGTGTTTGAATGCTGATGCTGGCAAAGAAGATGGAAAGTACCATGGATGGCCAAAAGAAAAATGAGATCTGTCTTGGTAGAAGTACAGCCAGAATGCTCCTTAGAGGTAAAGATAAGGAGTGGCATGGCTTTGCTCACATCCTTTGGACATGGTGTCAGGAGAGATCAATCCCTGGAGAAGGACATCATGCTCGGTAAACTGGAGGGGCAGCAAAAAGAAGGTCTTCAATGAGGTGGAGTGACACAGTGGCTGCAACAAGGGCTCAAGCTAAAAATGATTGTGAGCATAGAGCAGGATCAGGCTGGATTTCAAGATGCCCCAACAAAGCAAAGGATGTGACTTGTTTCACAATGACTACTGAGGTCAGACTTAACCGCACCTTAATCCTGTGACGGGGAACTCTCTCCAAACTGAGATCAAGTCACAAGCCTACCATAGAGTCCAGAATTATAATCCATCACATCAGGAACTGTGGCTATAAAGGCCATAATAAGTAACTGTTTCTCAAATATCTTAGAGTTTACGTTATTCAGATAATCGCTGAATGTTACTAGAAAACACCTTGGTCCCATTTACAAACTTAGGACTAAGGGAACATTTGTAACCTCTGCCTGTAAGTAAATTGATGTTTTCTACACAACTGTGGGTGACAGCAGACTATCGCCGGCCTGTCACCAGCGCATGTGAGGGACACAATGGAAGGGAATAATGGAGGGAGGACAGAAGGAAGAGAAAAAGAAACTCGGGGAGTGGGGGAGGAAGGGGGGACTGAGGGTGCTGAAAGAGGAAGGAAAGAAAAAAATCTTTAGTCTTTATCTGAATACTTATTATTAAATAAGTCATTTTGAGAAGTAGATAGCAGAGTCAAATCGCCTATTTGAGTCTCGAAGTAAATTATCAGCCTAGTACAGACCAAGGCTAAGACAGATATAGCATTTAACTTCACGGGTGGCTATAATTTCTGGATTTGTGAAAGAGTGATTCCTGCTTCGTATATTCCAAAAAGGACATGAAGTTTCTTAAAGGCCCTGTATAAATCAATTCACAATCATACTGAGGTAGTTTGACTGTGACTCAAAAATGTCTGAGTTTCATTTTCTCCCTGTTAAAGATGAAACCACTGACATTCATTTTTTATGGACATTTCCAGCTAAAGACCTTTTTTTTTTTTTGGTAAGTTAAAATTTGAAGAGCATGAAAGAGAAATTATTCTGATTTATGATGACTTCCAATCAGGACCAATTAAGAGAAAATGAACCAGGGAAATTGGAGTGGGGAAGGGAAATAAGATCCTGCAAAGTGAAAGTGTTTAAGCCGAAGTTTTCTTTGACTTGTTATCCCTTGGGTAGAATCAAGCAAAGGCAGCTTCAGGATCAAGGGTCCCTGTGCCCCCAGGCCTGACCCATATCCTACTTTTTCACCTCTAATCTTGCTCTAGGCACAAACAAGTTTTCCTGGAATTCTTCTACAAGTGCAATGCCCTAGACTCAGGAGTCTTTGAGGCACACAGAAATGCTTGTCCTTCATTGCAATATTCAAGTATAAATGCAAAGTGAATTCTTCTATTATTACCACATGTTCCACTTACTCCTGACTTGGTTCCCAGCTAAACAGTTTCTGGTTTCAAGCTGAAAACCCAAAGCCCCAAATGTCACACATTTTGAAAAAGTATTTATCCCAGTACTGCACTTAGAGCTGAGCACAAGGGCCTTCTCTGCTGGCCCTGAGATTTATAGGCCCTTTATAGCACACGTGAACACACATAGGCAAATAAACATCATAAAGAACACATGGGTACCTCTGTCCCTCAGAATCCAGAACAAACATGGCACACTTTGTATTCTAAACACCCACCCTCATTGCCCACACTGTTAGACAGGGTTTTCTAGATAAACAAATTCAGAATGCTAATAATTATATATATATTTATACAGATAGATAGATAACATAAGAAATAAACAGCTAATTAAATTATAAAGCAATACAAATGGTTCAGTGCAACTCACTCCCATGAGGCAGTTGTGAGACACTGGCAGTCCTTCAAGTCTTGAGGGCTGCTGGGTAGTCCTCTGTAGAGCAATTCAGGCTATCCGGGCACAGGCAGCAAACAGCAAGGAAGGTCACCACAGTCAGCCAGATGACAGAGTCTGACAGTCCCCAGCTCAACAGATGTAAATTTCAATGGTGTGGCATAGCAGGTCTTGAAGGAACCTCAAATTACAGTGACACAGTCCACGGGTTAGGTGTCCCACAGGTAGTTTAGCTTGCAAATTGAGGCGCAGAACAAGCAAGGCAGCTGCACACTGGTCCGATGATCAAAGAGCAAGAGACAAGAGAGGCGAGGTTCACCGAGCCATTTATTTCTCCACCCTTCAATTAATCCCACATGTGTTTATCGGCCAGGTTGGCACAGTAAACTAACTACCTCACCCACACAGGTAAGGCCTCAGGGAAATATCTTCAGCTCTTGCCCTACATCCTCCACACAAAAATGTAGCTTCATCCTATTGCTGTAAAAGTTTGTGAGTTGTACCACTGCTAATAAATGGACCTTGGCTGCCATGGAGTGTGAAGATTTCAGAGGCTGAGGCATTTAAGAGACAAGACAAATTAATTAACCTGTCAAATCACTCCTCTGAGGTAGCATGAATAGTAATCATTATTACATAACAAAGTATTGTTTCCCAGTAATGTTTGATGTTTTCTTGCTTTTTCTTTGAATTCCAACTCACGGTTCTAAAGGCACTAACCAATTAGCACAATGTTTGCAATCATTGCACATGACAACTTTGGAATATTTCATAATGCTAAGTAATTCCTATTACCCTTACACTTGTCTATGTGTTGTGTGTGTTCAGATGTGTGCCTGTGTGTGTAAAAGTGTATTCATGTGCAAGGTGTATATAGCTAGACTCGGATTTCTCAGCCCCTGAAGTATTTGCATTCAAAATAGAGAACTGTTTCTTGTGGAGTGCTGCCTTGTTTATTGTCAGATCCTTAGCCATGGCCTCTACCCACTAGATGGACGTACCCCACTCCACTCCCAATGGTACCATCTGAAATGTTTCCATTCATTGCCAAATCTCCCCTAGAGCAAGGGGGGAGCGTGTGTGTGCCCAGTGGTGGTAGCGTTGTCAAAAGGCTAGCCATAACACACCGGAAGCATGATACAATTTCTCTATATTGGCAACTTGACAGATATTGAAGTCTTGATATGTGAAGTTTTATCTTTGCAAAAATATTTAATGACATTCAATTAACTATTTTTTCTAAATATAGTTAAAATGTCACCTCCGTTTAAATAGTATTTATAAGTTTGGTATTATAATTTACATTTTGTCTTTTCATTGAATACATACTATGGTTATAATTTGCATTTTGTCTTTTCATGGAAAACATACTATGACTTTTTACAAGCATATATGAAAAGTAGCTTCATTTTTTGTTTTTTTTACCTCATTTAATTTTCATTCTTAATAAAAGCATATTTAAATTTTGTACTTTGTCTAGATGACATTTTATATTTGACTCATTAAAATGATACAAATGGAAAACATTAAAGTGAACTTCAGAAAATAAAACAGAAAGCTCATACATATAAATGGAAGTCTTGAAAAGAGCTGTATACTGTTTTTAAAAACTGGAAACAGTAAAAAATGAGTAGACATCTGTCAAATATAACTCACACATAGAACACAGGGAAAGGATCTTATAAATTCTTTATTTAATTAAGTTTTAGTTATTGATCTTAACAATTAAATGAGCAAGAAACTTTTATCAACTAATGATAACTGCAACAAATGTAATAGACTATATAATATCCTTTCAACTTCATCTTCTTTATTAAATGAAGATTTAATTGCTGATTAAAACAAAGAGAAGGAAGGTTGGTCTCCTTATGCACTGGCTAGAAAAATGTTATGTGTGGGTCTAATTTCATTTGACTCCAAAAGACATGAAATCCCTTGCAGAAATGTATCTATTGCTGTTCTTAGGTGCCACCCAGTTGGTGCTAGCCCATAGCGACCCTGTCTATAATCGAATGAAACAGTGCCCGGCCTGTGGCACGCTCACAATTGGTCTTATTTGCTTGAGCCCATTGTTGCAGCAACCGTGTCAACTCATCTCCTTGAGGATCTTCCTCTTTTTCACTGCTTTTCCACTTTACCGAGCATGATGTCCTTCTCCAGGGAATGATCTCTCTGGAAAACATGTCCCAAGTACGGGAAACAAAGGCTCATCACTCCCGTCCTTGCTTCCACGGAGCATTCTGACTATGCTTCTTCCAGGACAGACGTGTTTACCCTCCTGCCAGGCCATGGTGTGTTCAATATTCTTCGCCAGCATTATGATTCAAACACATCATTCTGTTTCAGTCTTCTTCAGTTGCTGTCCAGTTTTCACATGCATACGAGGCAATGGAAAGTACATGACTTGGGTCTGGCGCACCGCAGTCTCCAAAGAAACATCATTGCTTTTCAGCACTTTAAAGAGGTCTTGTGCAGCAGATTTACCTAATGTGACACATTGTTTGATTTCTTGACTTCTGCTTCTATCGGCATTGACTGTGAATCCAAGCAAGATGAAATCTTTGAGAACCTCAATCTTTTCTCCATTCATCATGTTGGTCAAGCTGTGAGACTGTTGATTTTCTTTACGTTGAGTTATAATCCATGCTGAAGGCTGCACTCCTTCAAATACTAAGAAACAAATGATAGAAAAGGAACTCCAATACCAGGAAAATGAAGGAAGACCATAGAGATGCACATGCCTGTTCTCCAGGTAAAATGTTCTGCGTCAACTGTTTTGTTCTACATAAAAGCACAAGTATGACTCCATAGTGACTAAATCAAAGAGGGACTTTATTAATTTCAAGATTATAAAATAACCTTCAGAACAGAGAAACCACGAGGTACTCAGAAGGAATGCAGGTGCTCAAGGAACCAAGAACCTAAACAGCATCTAGTTTACATCCTTGAAACTTCATGTGTTTTCAATGGGCCACGGCTAATATTTGTAGCAAAGCACCCGAGAACCTGAAGAGAATTCCTTCTTGATTCTGAAAGCATTGTCTGAGGGCCCCGGTGAAGACTTGTAGGAAGAGGCTATGTAGCACAGACATTGGCTTTTCTAGCTTCAGACAAGTCGACTCTGCCTCCCGGAGACCTCACAGGTGACAGAGTAGAACTGTGTGCTAACTGTGTGCTTTTCAGTGACCGATATTGTTTTTTCAGAAATAGATTACCCTATAACGCCTGAATTTTTAATTTCAGGAAAAATATTTTTTATTCTTTACTTTCATAGTTATCAATATATATTAATATATACATTTGATGAAGTGTTACAAAAACGTCACACTCAGCGTTATAGGGATAAACACACCTTTTTTTTTTTCATTGAGACTTATCTGGTGGACTTGAGTTACCAATCCTTCTGTTACCACCTCCTTGGGACTCCTGTGCCTTGGTTAAGAGACTCTCTGCATCCTATGCTTTCCTTTCATGTGAATGCACTGGAATCCACAGGGCAGTTCTCATCCAATTCTTCATTGTCAGCCTTTCTGGACTTCCCAGTGCAGGGCTGGCCATGGAATACTAGATGACGTTCCTTTTCCTTTTCAGGTGGGTTCCCTCTGCAACAGCAACACACTCACTAATGGGCAGGAATGCAATTGGCAAATGGCAAGTGGTCTGAATACTCAAGGCATTTACCTCTAGCAATTTGTGCAATTTAGCAAACCTTCTCTACCTGCCAGGGCACGGAAAATTTCCTATGACAGGACCTGGTGGCATAGTGGGTTATGAATCGGGCTGATAACTGCAAGGTCATAGTTCAAAACCACCACCTATTTCTTAGGAGAAAGATGAGGCTTTCTATTCTCAAGATTTACAATCTTGGAAACCCACAATAGCAGTTCTACCCTGTCTTACAACTATGAGTTAAAATTGACTAGACTTCAGTGAGATTTTTATAGGGCTCCTGGATGTTAACAGGAGATTTGTCCCTCACCAGCTGATTTATCCCTAGAATTTAGAGATGGAACCATCACATTTACTCACTGCAAATTACACAAATCTACTCAATTCAATTAAATGCTTATATCATCTGAAAAATAGACATCACATAATATCAAACATTGTCCAAAAGGAACCATTATAACCAAATAAACTGACTGTATCTGAATCTCTGCCCAATTTTCACCAATGCACTACCACTCTAATACAACTTGCTAAAGAGAACTTTTTAAAAAATCACTGCCATTGAGTCCCTTCTGGCTCATTTTGACCTTGCAGTATATGGTAGAACTGTTCTTGTGGCTTTCCAAGACTGTAACTCTTCATGGGAATAAAAAGCTTTGTCTTTCTTTGCACAGAGACTGTGGTTTTGAACTGATGCCCTTGCAGTTACCAGCCCAACACATAACCACACACCACCAGGACTCCTACAGTTTATTTAGGATTACAAATGGCTTTCCAAATCACTGCTTAGGGAAGCCTGAGAAAGTTTTCTCTCTAGTACCTACTGGTCTAGCATACACTCTTCCAATAAGGCAAAAGAACAGTATAGTCAATTTCCAAGTTACAGTAAGTACCTGACATATATATGCTTTTTGTTGGTGACATTTCCACAATGTCTTACATACTCTAACATACTTACTTATTTTCTCCAGTTGTGATTTTTTAAATGCATTCATTGCCCTGGTTTTCCAATATAAAGCACAATGATAATAATCCTTACTCCACTGAGATGTTGTAAACTTTGAATGAAGAATACATGCAGTGTTTGGCACACACTTAGTACTCAGAACCAAGTGGGGGCTGTGCAGAGGCAGACTTAATTTTCCCTCTCTGAATCCCTACATTGAAATAAAACAATTAGAAAGCATAACAAACTCCAATTGTATGAATTGAAGTCTGTAGGGATGTTATCAGTAAAGATAATATGAGGTCATACTGGGACATCAACCCTACTGCCTGGACTAGGGTTTTAAAAGCTTATGAGCAAGCTTTAGAGGTACAACGATCGGTCTCTCCTCATCCAGTGGAAAGAAGAGTAACTGCTATCATCACATGGAAACAATTAGTTCATTGAGCTAATGAACCATGCAAACAAATGTCTCCACAACCTCGGGACCAGAAGAGCTAGATGGTACCTGGCTACTACAAAATCGCTCCGAAAGGGATCCCACTAGCACAGTGGTTCTCAACCTTCCTGAAGCCGCAACCCTTTAATACAGTTCCTCACGTTGTGGTGACCGCCCCCCCCACACACCCACACACCATAAAATAATTTCGATGCTACTTTATAACTGTAATTTTGCTACTGTTATGAATCAGGAGACCCCTGTGAAAGGGTCCTTTGACCCCCAAAGGGGTCATGACCCACAGGTTGAGAACAGCTGCACTGGAAGGTTTTGGACAGAGTAGGGGGAAAATGTGGAACTGAACTCAAAATCATAAAAGAACCTGAGATAGAAAGTGGTGGGGCACCCCCTCCCCCCACTGTCACACACACACACACAAGACTATGGTCTATACCACTCACGTCTGAAGACTGAACCCACTTCCTTGTTGCAACAGCCACCGTCAAGAATCAAAAGCATAGCACTTACCTGGCAGCAAAGTAAAGAGGGCGAGGAAAGGAAGACTGAACACAAGACGCACAGGAAGGAAATGGGCGTAAGAGACGTACGTTGAGGGGATGGCAATGGATGAGTTGAATTAGAATGTGTATGAATTGTTGAATTTAAAACCATGATCTGCTCTGTAAACCTTCACTTGATTCACAAACAAAACTTTGAAACAAAAAACCCACTGCCTAGTCAATTATAACGCATAGAGGGCTTATAAAGCACATAGTCGAACTATAGGATTTCTCAGGTTGTAAATCTTAACACAAAACAGCTGGTGAGTTCAAACCACTGGTCTTTGGGTGAACAGCCAAGTGCTTAATGCCCCACCAGGTTCCTCTTACTACTAATACAATCTGAGAGATGTCATTAAAGAGACTCACATATATAAACAGGAAAAGTGACCTTAAAAAAGTGCACCTACAGGGCAAGGAACTCCTGACACTTCTAGTAGCTGAAAGAGAAAGGACCTTTTGCAAGAGATTTCATGGGATTGGTAACATACTCTGCCATCATGTTTTTTGGACTTCTAGCCTCCAAGACCGTAGGACGATACATTAGGAAGGTTGTATACTCCTGGTCACCATTTACAATAAAACTAGATGGCTAAATTTCTTTACAAACTTCAAGATTCAATCTGGAGAACAAATCAGCAGCAGGCCCAAAACTGGCACGATATCATTGTCTGTGCAGAAGAGAGCAGAGAGAATCAAAGGCAACGCTCAGCAGTCCAACTTGAAAATAGTCATTGAAGCCGAGAGGGTTTTATTCAATCCAGTCATGAATTGGTGCTCCACAGACTCACAGTGGGGACCAAAGGGATTTTAAGAATCTAGCCCTTAAGAAATTTCTCCCAGGACAGAACTGTCTTTCTGGAAAGGGTCTTGCACTCTGAAGAAACTGCTAGAATGGAATCAATATTGAGCTGATTGAGCACACTAGAGACAAAGGAAATAGAAGATCCAGATAAATTGGAGAAGAATAGAACTAGGAAGTCTTAGGAAATAGAAAAGAGAAGTCTCTGAAGCGAGTAAAACTAATCTCAATCAGACCTCTAAAATTCCAAGAGACTGTTTTCATATAAAAATGAGCAACAGAAAAGTATCACAGCCATGTCTTGTACAAAGTTATAAAATAAAAGGGAATAAAGAACAGAATAACTTCACTGTAGTTAATAAAAGCATATCAGAATGACAAGGGCATATCAAAATCGTGATCTTTTATTTCACCATGAGCTAAAAGACATTAAGAAAATGACACAAGATATAAGAAAACAGCATAAATCAGAATTAGAAATGTTCCAAAATGAGGTGACACACAGAGAAGAGTCCTAAATAAATGAAAACAATGCTTCAGAAATGAAGACTAAACTAGAAGGAACACACACATACACACAAAGAGACAAAAGATTATGTCTTAAGAGAATAAACTGTTTAAAATGAAAAAGAAGTGAAAATTAAAAGATGGTAAAGGTTAAGAAGAAAAAAAATGATGACAATAGGCAAAGGGGAAAAGTGTAGTAAGTAATAATTAGGTGTGTTAGTCCAGGCTGACTAGAGAAACAAATTCATAGACACTCATATGTGTATGAGAAAGAGCTGTATACAAAGGAGCAATTGCATGTTGAGAAACATCCCAGCCCAGTCCAGATCAAGGCCATAAGTCTGATATTAGCCCAGATGTCTGTTACTAGTTCATAAATTCCTCTTTCAACTCATGCAGCACTGCAATGATGCCAAATGCAAGAAGATCACAGGCCAGTATGTGGAACGTCTTGTAGATCCAGTGGCAGTGGAAGCATCTCAGTTCTGGCATGGGTCTCCACGTGGCTCCTCCAGCTCTAGGGCTCTGGCTCCATCAGTATGTCTCCATATGGCTTGTCAAGAGGAACGTGAAGAAGAGAGTGTGTCCTCCCTCCAGGAAGGAAGGCAGGAGATGCCAGAATCCTCAGGAGAAGGCCTCGCCCACACAGAGGCCTCTTTGACTATGACCTTATTGATAGGCCCCTTCATTCAAGTTGACAAGGGATTATATCAGTGCCACATTTGGTAATCTAGACATAGTAGAGTTATAAAAATTAATGGGAGCAAACTCATTCCTAGGTGTATATGGACTCAAAAGACTTGAAACCAAGGACCTAAACAGATGCTTGTATATCACTGTTTATCATATTACTCACAGCAACACAAAGGCCCATCAACAGATGAATGGGTGGGAAAAAATGTTACAAACACATCATGGAATATTATTCAACCATAAAGAAAAATGATGTTATAACTTGTGCTGTAACGTGAGTACAAATTGAGAAGCATCTTGCTGAGTGAAATGTCAGACGCGGAAAGACAGATATTCCAGCTCCCCTGGGAAATCCCAGTGATCTGTCTCCTGCTTTGCAAGCCTTTGGAAATAACAAACCTAGGGATTCTCCAATGCAACAGTAACCTCTAGGATCATCTTATTGGCTATCCTCTCTTTCTGGGACCAGTTAGCACCATTTATTGACCAATCATGAGTTCTCAGATGCGTCAGAAATATTAATTACTCAGCCAAAGCAGTGTCATCTACCTGGTCAACTTGCATATGTGGTTCTCTTGCAATGACCTCTCTCTGAGTTTCTATTTTAGTGGCCTTAAAAGGCTTGGGATATGTAGTCCATGGGGTGATGGAGAAGCCTTCTCTTGAAGCTGAAAAATGAGCAGGGCACTCAGACCTTCTTCCAGAATGGGCTGAAGGTGTCCCAAGATGAGTTGGGTAGAACCCTTGATGCCAAAGAAGCTGCCCCCGGGACTGGAGAAGAACCTGAACTAGTCTGTCCAGATAGAACCAGGTTCTACTCACACAGACCGCCCCCACCAACCCTCCAACCTACCCCCCACTCCCCACCACCACCACCACCTGGAGAGCCATTTCCTGGATGAAGAGATGAAACTCTTCCAGAAGATGGGAGACCACCTGAAGAATCTCCGTAGGCTAGCTGACCCCCAGGCAGAGCTGGGTGAGTACTTCTTCAACAGGCTGACCTCACACAGAACTAGGAGCCTGCAGAGTGCAGGCACTTGCGAGGAGCCTTCTGCCTCCCTTTGCCAGCCTTACCTTCTCCCTGAACCTCCTTCCAGCTACATCTCCACGACTTTAGAGCTGAGGACCAGATGAGAACAATAAACCTTCCTTTTTAGCTAAAAGAAAAGAAAGACAAATATTGCAGGACCCCACTTACAGGGAATATCTAAAATGGGCAAATGCATGGGGACAAAGTTTATTGCTGACTACCAAAGACTAGAAGGAGGGAGGAATGGAGAATTATTACTTATGCTTGACTGAGTACCTAGGGTGAGGAAAAGCCTTTAGAAATTGATAGTGATAATTGTACAACATAGTAAATGTAATTAATATCACTGTATGCCAAAATGGTAAAATTGTGTTTTGTATATATTTTATCACAAAATTCTTTACTTAGAAAGTCAATACATAACAAAATCAGGGGGTATATATTAAAAATGTATATATGTAGTTATTTTTCTGCTATTATTATAGTGTCTGTAACTCGGAGCCCCAGTAGTAGGTGCAATGAGTAGAGCTACTAACTTCAAGGTCAGCAATTCAAAACCACCAGTCATGCTGAGGCTGTCCACTCCCACAAAGAGTTGCAGTACTGGAAACCCAGAGGGACAGGTCTATTCTGTCCTGTAAGGTCACTGTGAGTTAGCATACACTCAATGGCAGTGAGTGAGGGAGTGAGGGAGTGAGTGAGTGTCAGACAGGGTTTCTCTGAGTCAGAACCAACTTGGTGGTACTGATTTTGAGTTTTATAGTGGCAATAATAGTATCAGTGTTGTTTGTGTATATAATGTAGGAATTGAATAAATTAATCATTACAAGATATTCTGATTCTGTATTATTTCCTTTGTCTCTGAGATCTAAGACTGTATAAAAGAAAGGAAATATAGATATAATACCAAGGCAATTAAGTAAAAGACCATATAGTGGTGAACTTAAAAGTGTGACTATTAGGGTGAATTTATGAAGTCTTCTCTCCAGTGAAGACTCTAGACACAACAGCCTACATATCCAACAGCAGTATCGATAGTAAACAGATTGTGGTTTTTTTTTCTTTTTAAAATCATTTTTTTGGGGCCTCGTACAACTCTTATCACAAGCCAAACATACATCCATTGTGTCAAGCACATTTGTATATTTGTTGCCATCATCATTCTCAAAACATTTTCTTTCTACTTGAGTCCTTGGTATCAGCTCCTCATTTCCCCCCTTCCTTCTGCCCCCTTCCTCATGGCAAAATAATAATAATTTATAAATTATCAAAGGTTTGTGAGGAAATATTTTCTTTTTATCCTACAAAAATACCCAAGATTTCTTAGAGAAATAACTATTTCAATGTCTTGGGGAATGGGTATGATAAAATGAACCTAGAGAACCTAATCATACCAAATTAGTAAGGAAATTATCAAAGAGTCAGGTTAAAAGAACTCACAGATTGACTTGTAAAAACTCCAGTGAGGGTAATTGAATAGGCTTCCTCTGTCCTGTTACCGGCAATTCATTAGCTGAGTCCAGACACTTGTGTTTGATCCCTTTGACGAGATTTAGGAATTTTGATGCCCATTCAGTCTGTTATTGAAGCAGAAATTGTTCTATATTTGGTTAGTGGAAACCACTTTAAGGCAACATATCACCAAAATAATACATCGTGATTATGTAGGATCATACCAGGGATACCAGGGATATAGCGATGGTCCAACATTCTAAAAACAACGTAATCCACCATATCAACTAGAAAAAGACAAGAATGATTTGATCATATCAATTGATGCAGAACGAGCATTTGATAACATCCCATATCCCTTCCTAATAAAGTATCTCAAGAAAGTAGGATTGGAAGGGGGAAATCCTCAATACAATAAAAGCCATATGCAAAAAAAAAAAGGCAATTTTTGAGTCCTTTGGTATGACTCTTTAATTTCTTTACTATTTAGCATGATGATCATCATTGCTAATAATTGATACTTAAATTAAGGAACACAGGACTGCAAGTGAAGTTGCCAGACCGTGATCAAATGCCTCAGTTTCTCCAACAAGTAATTCCTGAGGATGATAAAATGATAGAGGAGGAACTTGAAGACTTTAAAGACCTAATATTTTAAAATAATATAGGCAAGACTAAGCTAGCTTTTTATATATTTGGATAAAAGTATAAAGAAATACAAAAAATGATTATAATTAAAGCCCAGGCAGTGGTTACCTTGATGGCAAAGAGGTAGTTGAGGCTACCTGGACAAGCTTCTGGACTATCAGGAAACTTCCATTTCTTCACTTCAGTAGTGGTTAAGACAAATGCATGCATAGTTCATTAATTAACATATTTCAGAAAAGAATTCTATGTGTTTTCTTTTACATGAAAAGGTTAAGCAAATAAAAGTCTTAAGTACTGGTTGGAGGAGCTGTCGATTCAGCTATGACTCACAGTGATCCCACATCCACAGCCAGGTCCTGTGTCATCCGCACGGTCTGTGCTATGTTAGAGCCCATTGTGGCAGTCACTGTATGTGTTGGTCTTTGCAATCGGTCCCCCTTCCTCCCCTCTTCTCCTCACCTTTCCCCTACCCTCCTAGTATCGCTACTCGCTGTTCCTCTGTTCCCGAGGGGTTTTATCTGACCTGGGTTCCATGTGTCGTGAGCTCTTATCTGTACCAGTGGACATGCTCTGATCCAGCCAGAACTGGAAAGCAGGACTGGGTCATGATAGTGGGAACTGAAGAAGCCTCAAAGAACCAGAGGAATGAATAATTAAAGGTGTAATGTTGAGAGTTTTTAATTTACATCCTATTTGACTATTGTTCAACATTTGTTCTCTTTGCAAAGCAGCAGCAGTCTTTCCAGCTGTTGTCAGTACTAACAGCATGCAGGAAGTCATAGACACATGTTCTGTGACCGCACTTTACTCCAGCATGACATGGAGAGCTACAGGTTGGGTCCTGTGGGATGCTTCTCAGCACTCATAAGGAAACAAAAAAGGATCTGGAGAAGGAGGGGATATGATGGGAATCCTCTCTTTGTAAGCTGTGAGCCCACACGTGATTTCTTCCACTCTTCAAGATGTCATCTAAGTGTCGAGAAGATCCGAATAATTCTCCTAGGAGTGTCTGAAACAATCCCCATTTTCCTTCCAGCCTTCATCCAGGTACATGTCAACAGACCTGTCACTAAATAATGGATTTAAACTTGAAGCAGGCTAAATTGTATATTAACCTAGTGTGTTAGTCTGGGTTAACTAGAGAAAAAAATCCATAGACTCTCAGATGTGTATAAGAAAGAACTTTATATACCGGAGTAGTTGAATATTGAGAAAACACCCTAGCCCAATCCAGATCAAGTCCATAAGTTTGATATTGTTCCTATGTCTGATACCAATCAATAAAGTCCTCTTCAGACTCAGGAAACACATGCAATAATGCCGAATGCAAGATCACAGGCCAGTGGGTGTGAAGTCTTGTGGATCCAGTGGTGTTGTAAGCATCTCAGCACTGCCAGGGTTTTCCATGTGGCTTCTCTGGCTCCAGAGGTCTGGTTCCATCAGCCTCTCTCTATGTGTTTTCTCCACAGGGATGTCTCATAGGGAGTGACCATGTGTCCCACCTCCAGCAAGCTATTTTTCTCCTTAGCACCTCCAAATGAGGTCATCAAGCTACTACCTGATTGACTGGCTAGACTCCACCCCAGCACTCTGAATCCTCAAATTGACACCAGATTATGGAACTACCACACCTAAGTCCCCAACACTACCATCACCTATAATGCACTCCTAACCTAGCCTGCGACAAAGACTACCTTTGTCAAATACTTCATACTCTAGAGGCAAGAATTGGCCTTCTTAGAAAGAAGAGTGGTATTGAGCTGTGGAGTCATCAATTGCTTCGAGAATAAAAGAACTGTAAGCAGAGACCATCTTCAGACTCATTTAATAACTGCAAATTTGTCTAAATTTGAAAATGACTTTCTATTGTACAATGGATTTATTTTAGGGCACTGTTAATTAATCCCTAGGGCTGGACAATGAATATCATTTCATGCTATTCATGAGAGAGACAGAGCCTCTCTCAGGGAACCAATATTTTCCCCGTGTCCCACCCCCACCCCCCTTCCCGAGTTTCTGTGAGAAAAAACTTCTGGAGGAAACCTGCAGAGTTGAATTTTGGCTGCCAGCTCTGGGCACAGCCTACAGAAACTTCAATATTTCTCCTCTGCTGCAGCTCAGGTGAGGCTTTCAAACGATAGAAATGTGGCAGGAACATGGATTCCAGTTTATGGATTCCAGAACTGCACAATTATATGAGCTATGCATCAATCAGTAGATTGTAAATATCTTTCCCATTCTTTTTTTACTTTATCACATGAGATAAGGAAGGCTGTCTCATAGTTACAGAGGTAAAAAATTACAGCATCAAAGTCTAGGAGATAAATGTCCCAATGTCCCTTGTATTTCAAAATATTTAAGAGGAAAGGTCATCTGAAACTATAGAAATATAGAACTGCTTTTTGGCCAGGAACCTCTAAAGCAAGAGTTTACTAACAGCTAATTGAGGAGAAGAGAACGGGAAATTTTCTATATTCTCTGTGATAGAACCTCAAGATAAAAAAGGTGTCAGTTTGTGAAAGCAATACTCTGGGTAGGTTGGGGGGAAAAGTCGCTAAGAAATGATGAGGAGCTACATCTTGAATGATGAGTAGGCACCGCAATGCGATAGAGCCCAAGGACTCAAGCAGAAAGAAAATGTTTTGAAAATGATGATGGCAACATATGTACAAATGTACATGATACAATTGATGCATGGATTGTTATAAGAATGGTAAGAGCTCTCAATAAGATGATTTATTAATTTAAATAATGAGATGGGCATTTGATTATGAGGGAAGGTGTAGAAGGGTGATGAGTGAGGGAAATTTTGGAAAACGGAAGGATAACCGTTGTCAAGTAGGGCTGGTTATCTTCAAATAAGGCTAAAAAGTGAGAAGGGAGCAAGCAGGCCATGTTGGCCTCTCTCTCTCTCTTTTTTTTTTTTTTTACCATAATGAAGACTTTCAACTTGATGCCATAGGCAATGGAAACTCAGTCTAACAAAAGACACCACTGTGTACACGGGCATCATCATTTGATAGAAGTGACAGGAGCTTAACTACTGTGCTGCAGTTGAACCAGAAAAAACCATACTCTCACAAGGTAATATCTGGAAAAAAACCACACCAGTGCCACCTTAGAGGCTGCCATGTGTGTAGAGGTTGTAGTCCCAGTCCTGACCATTTATTTATTAGGTGGTCAAGTCACCTCATCATTCTGCACTTCCTTTTCTTTACATCCTTTAAGCTGGGAATATTTGTATCCATTTCACAAGGTAGTCATGACAATTGAGCGAGTTGATAGTTCAAGCATATATTGCAGTGCCTGGCATGCAAATGCTCAGTAATCCATTTTTAATTTATTTTCTCCTTTTGTTTTTTCTATATTTTTGTATGTGACCATAATCCAACTGGAATAAATTTCTTCTGCCTATTTAAATATCACTGAATTTGTTTGTTTATTTATTCATTTGTCTTTTCATTCATGAAGTCTTTATTTAATGCTTGTCATGTACTGGAAAAGATGGTAGGAGTTCAAGATGAACATGATAGTGCCTACTCTATGGAAAAGAAGAAATACAGAGATATAAAAAATAATGTGAAATCTTTCTTGACTATTCCAGGGGTAAGTGATGATCATTTCCCTGATTCTTTAGGTCATGTCATCCCTTGTGGCAAATTACCTCGTGAAGTAGTCAGATTCTCCAGTGGCCGTGATTCATCTCCCCAAACAGACATCAACGCCATGCAATGGGTACCACATCTCATCATTTTTGTAATCTCTTCAGTGCCTTACTCATAAGAATTTAATAGTATGTGTTAATGACTGTGATAAGATTGGAGGGCAAGACCTTATTCATTCATACATTAATACAGGCAAACCACTAACGAACTGGTTCACCCACCTCTATTTTTTGTTGTTGTTTAAAATGGAATCAATATTAAATTTTAAAAAGATAGATCACAGGTCTTCATCCGTGAGCAATATGCCCTTTCTCATTCCCTACAAATGATCTCTATTCCTAAACTTCGAATTTTCTCAATGGCGAAGGCTAGGAAAACCTATTTCACAGTCATTTTTATGTTTGAATAATTCCTTCAACTGAATTTCAAGGGCTGTCTGTATTTTCATTATATGACTGAACCACAAATTACATCACCAGTGACTTATATTTGAACACTAACGTTGTTTCCATTTTTAAAATATCATTTAAAAAATGTTAATGGTGATTGTGTTAAGTTGGGGTCTCTAGAGAAACAAAACTAGCAATGCTTATATGTCTTTGTACATAAAAAGATTTATATCGATAAATGGCATTCACAGTTATAGAGGTAGGTGAACTCAGTCCCATTCAAGTCAGGCTTCTCCTGACTGTTGTAGCTGTGAACGCTGCTGAACAGGAAGCAGGGAGATGAAGCAGGAGGTGACACATCCTGGTGGCCGCAGAAGTAAATGACTTTCAGATTGGTCAAATGAATCCACCATTGGTAGTCTACTGACGGCTCTTAATATTGGCAGACTTCACACCAAGAGACACAGGAACCAGATGCAGGAGGCAAAGTGTCAAAGAGAATT
Source organism: Echinops telfairi (assembly GCF_000313985.2). NCBI lineage: Eukaryota > Metazoa > Chordata > Mammalia > Afrosoricida > Tenrecidae > Echinops > Echinops telfairi. The sequence continues at coordinate 2,333,703 of NW_022103918.1, read as the reverse complement.
CTCTTCTGCTCTCTCTCTGTCTTATACAAAAATTCACACCAACAAGTTTGCTACCTGATTAATAGTTTGGTCTCCATCTCTACCCTCACCCAAGTCTAGTTTGACATCATCTGTAATCATCACAGTGAGTGTGTGTATATATATACATATATGTGTGTGTATATGTATATGTTTATGTTTATGTATATATGTACATATGTATATATATATATCTTCAGTTGCTAAATGCAACAATAGCTTGGTCAGAGACTATCCACCTTTTGGATGGGTCTGATATATTCACAGGTGTCCTTAAGCAGTACAAATAGTTTGTGCTAGGCTGAAAGTTGACATTTTGAACCCACCCAACAGGGTCAAGGAAGACAAGCTTGTTTATTGGCTTTCATTAAAGTAACAGTCAAGGAAACCCTAAGAAGTAATTTTCTTTACAGCACATGGGGCTGTTAGAGTAAACCAGCCTCTAACATCCATGGGGGTCCGTAGGAGCAATTGTACGGTTATAATATATAAAGATCATAGCAAAGTCATAGAAGACAGGAGAGAAAGTAAAATAAAGGAGTCAGACACATTTCATGGTAGCCTGCTCACCTCTGGAACGGCCATGATCTCAGGTCCGTGCAGAGAGCAGGAGGACTGGGAGGGAGGAGAGAGTGTCTTCTCCTTATTTCTCACCAAGACCTAGATATACTTAGGGGTGTGATTACAGATAACCACATATGTCACAGGTAGGGGCTGTACAATAGGCATATGCGTCACAGGAAGGGGGTGGGCTAGGGGTGTACACATAATAGGAAGAGGAGGGATTAAGGGTACACATGTGACAAGATGAGCGGACCTTAGACTCAAGATGGCAGCCTAACCTTGGCCATCCTTGAGTGGGCTCAACCTTGTCCCTGAGCTCTCCTTCAAGGAAACAATCCACTACCCTTATCAGAAGTGAGTGTGCCCTACTTAGGATGGGACAGACTATACAGTTTGATTGCTCTAGATGGCTGATAACTCTTAGGGAGAATAACCTATAAGCAGCTTGCAATGACCTCCAAGTGTACAGTCATTTACCATGTGTAGCAAGCAGCATCTTAGGTTTGGCATATATTTGGGGAAGATAGCCTGAGGGAAAGCCCTTCTGCATCCCACATGGGGTTGCCATGAGTCTGGATTGAATTAGGTATTCAAAACTAATGCATGTTGAAAAAGTACTTCACTCTGTGGCAATTGCCCTTCAGCCTCTAAAGTCTGTCTGGCTTCTGCTTCTATCACATTACTGAGTCTGTTTAAAATATCCTCCAGTGTCTGATTCCCAGATGGGGATCATCTAGTCTTTTTGATGCATTTAATAGTTTCTTCCTATTTCCAGTTTTCTTCATTGCTTGTCCCTGTCACATCACTCTTTATTCGTTTCTTTCTTCCCTCATCGCATCCCCACCTTCCAATTCAGCTGTTTCACATTGTTCATGCTGTCCTTTACAATTATGGTACTATCCTTGACCTTCCGTTCGGTGTAGGTGACTTTCCTGTTGTTATTAGGTGCCATAAAGTCAGCTTCAACCCATAGGGACCCAATGCACAACAGAATGAAATACCATCCAGTACTGGGTCATTCTCAACCCTGTTTCTATGCTTGAGGTCATTGGTGCAGCCAGTTGTAATTCCATCTTGTTGAAGGGCTTCCGCTTCTTCAATGACCATCCATTTTACCAACCATGACGTCCTTCTCCAGGGACTGAGCCCTCCTGACAGTAAGTCCAAAGTACTTAGGACAAAGTTTCACCATCTTTGCCACCAAGGAATAGTCTGGCCACACTTCTTCCAAGATGGCTGTTTGTCTTTTTCGTAGTGCATGATATTTTCAATACTCCTCGCCTGCACAATTCAAATACACAAATTCTTTTTCAGTCTTCCTTATTCAATATCCAACTTTTATGTGCTTATGAAATGATAGAAAATATCATGACTTGGGTTAGGTGCACCTTAGTCCTCAAAGTAACATCCTTGCTTTTGAACACTCTAAAGAGGTCTTGTCCAGCAGATTTACTCAATGCCATTCATTGTTTGATTTCTTGACTGCTGCTTCCATTGTGGATCCAAGCAAGACAAAGTCCTTAACCACTTCAACCTTTTTCCCATCGGTCCAGTTGTGAGGATTTTAGGCAACTTTACATTGAGTTATAATCTATACTGAAGGCTACAATCCTTGATCATCAGCAAGTGCTTCAAGTCCTCCTCATTTTCAGCAAGCCTGGTGGTGTCATCTACATATTGCAAGTTCTTCTCTGATGATTTGCTCAGCTTAGAGATTGAACAAGTATGGTGATAAGATACAACTCTGATGCACACCTCTCCTAATAGTAAGCCATCCAGGATTCCCTTGTTCTCTTTGCACAACTGCCTCTTGATTCATATTCCACCTCTTCATGAGCACAATGAAGTGTTCTGGAATTCCCATTCTTCTCAAGTTTATCCATAGTTTATTATAGGCCACAAAGTTGAATATCTTTGAATAGTCAATAAAACACAGGTAGACATCTTTCTGGTATTCTCTGCTTTGAACCAAGATCCATCTGACATCAACAATGATATTCCTTGTTCCACGTCCTCTTCTGGATCCTACTGGCAGCTCACAGTCAATGTATTGCTGCATCCTTTGTTGGATGTCATTGTGTGTGTGTGTGTGTGTGTGTGTGTGTAATGGGTACTAATATAGATCTCTTTCAGTCAGTTGTCCAAGTAGCTATCTTCCAAATTTCCTGGCATAGACCAGTGAGTGCTGCCAGTGCTTCATCAGCTTATTGAAACATTTTAATAGGTATTCCATCAATTCCTGGAGCCTGTTTTTGGATAATGCTTTCAGTGTACCTTGGACTTCTTCCTCTAGTACCATTGGTTCTTCCCCATATTCTACCTCCTGAAATGGTGGAATGTCAACTAGTTCTTTTTGGTACAGTGACTCTGGGTACTGTTTCCATCTTTTTTGATGCTTCTTGCATCATTCAATATTTTGCCCATAGAATCTTTCAATGTTGCAACTCGAGGCTTGAATTTTCTCTCAAGTTCTTTTGGTTTAAGATATGATAAGCGCATCTTTGCACATTCATTATATTTTATTTTGTCTTTTTGAGCTGCCCTTTGAAATTTTCTGTTCAGCTCATTTACTTAGGTACGCTCTGGTTAAGAGCATGTTTCAGAGTCTCATCCGATATCCACTTTGATCTTTTCTTTCTTTTTGTCTTTTTAATGACTTTTTGCTTTCTCATTAATGTTGTTCTGGATGCCTTCCCACAGCTCAACAGGTCTTCTGTCATTAGTGTTCAATGTGTTCTTGACATTTTCTCAAAACTAACGTAGGATAAACTCAAGGTCATATTTTGGCTCAATTTTAACTCTATGTGAGCAATTGAAGTTCCATTCCATAGTCACCACTTGCCTGGTTTTAGCTGCTGATATTGAGCTTCTTCTCCATTGTTGTTTCCCACAGATTTAGTCAATTTAAGTTCTGTGTTTTCCATCTGGAGAAGTCCATGTGTATAGTCTCCCTTTGTGAGGTTGCAATAAGGCATTTACTATGAATAAGTCATTGGTCCCCCCAAAATTCTGTTATCAGATCTCCAGCTTCCTTTCTATCACCAAGACCATATTTTCCAACTACTAGTCCTTCCTCTTTGTTTCCAATTGACAATAATTATCAATGCATTATGATGGCATGTTTAATCAATTTCAGACTAAAGATTTGGTAGAATTCTTCAATTTCTTCACCACTAACATTGGCGGTTGGTGCATACATTTGAATAATAGTTGTATTGATTGGATTTTCTTGACTGGGAATAGATATGACTCTGTCACAAAATAGATCCTGAAATGTCCTTTTTGACTCTGAATGCAATGCTTCTCCCCTTGATTGTGTCATTCCCAGCATAGTAAGCCATATGATTTTCTGATTCAAAATAGTTAGTATGAATCCATTTCAGTTCACCAAAGCCTAGAATATCAATCTTTATGCATTTCATTTCAATTTGTATGACTTCTAGTTTTTCTAGATTCATACTTTATACATTCTAAGTTCTGGTCATTTGACTTTTTGCAGCCGTTTCTTCTTACCTTCAGTTGTAGCCCACCAGCAAACGAAGACCCTGGGGGCTCTACTCCCACAGGCTTTGCTCCGTACAAGTCCCCAAGGTTGACCCCACTTTGAGAAAGCAGTTCCTCCTCAGTCACATTTCCATTGGCTGTTCATCTTGGGGGGTTGGGGGGGGGACCCATTCTCTGGAACTATCTCTGACAATGTTTTAAGGCTATTCCTTAAGCCTTCAGTATCTGAAAAAGTTGTGACACTACACATAAGGTTTTCAGTGACTACTTCCTCTGCAGTGGATTACCACGTCCTTCACAATCTGTTCTCTGGAAGCTCTAGACATCATAGATGACCTAGGAGCTGGACGCTCTAGACGGACATAACCGAGAGAGAACTATAGAGTGGATTCTAAACCAAAGTGACCTTATGCACACAGAATGAAACACTTTCCCCAGTCCTGGAAAATTCTCACAATCGTTCAGATGAGCCCATTGATGGAGCCATCGTGTCAACCAATCTCCTTTGTACCTTCCTGTCCTTGGCTGCCCTTCCATTTTACCTAGCCTGGTGTTCTTCTTCAGGGACTAGTCTCCCTTGACAACATGTCCAAAATGCATTAAGACCAAATATCACCATCCCTGTCTTGGAGTATCGCTCTGGCCATATTTCTAAGACAGATCAGTTTGTTTATTTAGGTCCATGGTACTTTAAATTTTCTTCTCCAGCACCACAATTCAAATGCATCGATTCTTTTACAGTCTTCTTTATCCAATATCCAACTTTTACATGCATATGAGACCACTGAAAATACCATGGCTTAGCTCAGAGGCACTTTAATCCTCATAGTAACATTCTTACTTTTTGCCACTTTAAAGTGGTCTTGTGCAGCAGATTTAACTAATGCAACATGTCTTTTGATCTCTTGACTGATTGCTTCATGAGTAGTGATTATGGATCCATGTAAGACAAAATTCTTGACCACTTTAACCTTTTCTCTCTTGATCATGATGTTACTTCTAGGTCCAGTTGTGAGAATTTGGTCTTCATTGCACTGAGCTGTCATCCGTACTGAAGGCTACAATCCTTGATCTTCATCAACAAGTGCTTCAAGTCTTCCTCACTTTCAGCAAGCACAGTGATTATCATCTGCATATTTCAGGTTGTTTATAAGTCTTCCTCCAAACCTGATGCCACATTTTTCTTCATAGAAGCTAGCTTCTCTGATGATTTGCACACCATACAGATGAAATAAGTATGGTGAGAGGATACAACCCTGATGTAAACCTTTCCTGATTTTAAACCATGAAATATTCCCTTGTTCTGTTTGCACAACCCTCTCTTGATCCATGTACAAGTTCTGCATTAGCAAAATTAAGTGTTCTGGAACTCCCACTCTTTTAAATGTTACCATAGTTGCATCGAAAGAGATCACCTCATCATCTCTATCTCCAGCTTATGAATGTCTCCTCAACCAGTGGTATACCCAGCCATCTACAAGACACTGCCTTCAAAATCATCATTTGAAAAGTTAAATTCATTATCTCTCCCCAAGAGTCTATTTTTTGCTAGCATTTTGTGTCTCAGTAATGATGACTGATAATGCCCAGTTTCCCCAGCTCCAAATCATGAAGCTAACCCAATTATTTTCTATACCTAAAACAAAACAAAATTTACTGCCTTTGAGTTCATTCTAACTCACCCTGACCCTGTAAGACAGAGCAGAACTGCCCCTCTGAGTTTCTGAAACTGTAAGTCTCTACAGATGTAGAAAGCCTTGTCTTGTTTTGAGAGCAATCCAGTGCATAACCACTACACCTGGTCATGGGATTCAAATAACTTATCAACCAGTTTGCTGCTCTAGTGACGGTTTTAAGTATAAAAACACTATATTCAGAAAGGTAATTATTTCCTATAGTTAATATTTAAACAAATAAGATACTTAAACAAACAATAAAAGAGGTACACAGAACTAGATTATGTTATAGCAAAGAGTTTTAAAACACTAATGAAAAAAATATTAAATAGTACTTGCCAAAAAACTACAAAAACTGTTACTTAGAATCCTTATATAATGCTTCTTGATTGCCATCTTCACTTGCAATATTCTTCGCTTTTATCTGAGCATCATCAGCTGTGTGATTTGTCCTTAACCATCTTTTCACTGTAGGAGTAGGATTCCTTTTCTTTGGAAGTAGGACAATTAGATAGTAGTCATTGTGCTTGATATATTAGAAACAGTTAAGTAACTTTTCTTCTCTGAACATATTTTGTTCATCTTTGTGAAACCCCTTTCCACTTCTGTGGAACTTACAGCAATTGTTCTGACAATATTTTTAACTCTTTGAACACTTTCAGGAATTGCATAATTCACTCATAATAGCTCATGGGAATTTGTGGCTTAACTCAAAGTTGAAAGGAATGGCAGTGTGTCACTCTGGTTGTTTGGGACTTTTATGTTCTATGTTTGTCTACTGATGTAACAAATGCAAAAGAATAAAAGTGTAGTATTTCATCAAAAGTACAACAAGCTTTATGAAATAAATACATAAATATTACAAACATAGTTATGTGTAATATTTTATATAGCTGAACAGAATGAAGATTACTATGGATGCTTGTAATATACTGTTGGGCAGATAGATGAATGTTAAAAAAGAGTAGGGAACGTAAATTTATTATTTCCACATGGGGTGGCTTCCCACGTGCCCTCTGTAGAGAGAACCCTGATTAAAAGTGTCATTTAACAACTGGTTCCCCAAACACAACAAAAAACTAGGTTGTGATTTTGCTGAACAACCCATGAGAGCTAGCCGAATCCCACCACTGACTGTACCACCAGGGCTCCTTACTTCAGTTATTCAAGTTCTGCTACATTGTACCTCAGCGTCCTCCTTCCCCTGAAAGCTTATGTGTGTGTGTCATAGCCTACAATACATTCATTATATGAATAGAACTTTATACAAGGGACCTTCAAAAGATGGAATTAAAAGAAAATGGACATTCTTCTCCAGACTATTCATCCAGTCTATCTTATCTAGATAGATCTGTAGAGATAATAATATGCATCAAAAACCAAGCCATAGCAAGATAGGTGATCAGTGAGAACACAGCGATGATAACAAAAAAGGAAACCAATTACCCATAGAAGAATAAATTA
>NW_022103918.1:2323872-2325386 GCF_000313985.2 Echinops telfairi | reverse complement strand
TATATGAATAAATAAATAAGTTGTTTGTACTCAATAAATGTCCCTTGAGTTGAGAAAATTAAGTAAATAAATGATTGGCAACATTCTGAAGTAGTTTTCGCTTGTTGCCTCCCTTCTTTGTCTCCATCACCCTTTCTATTAGTCCTTTCTGCCCTGAGGATCTCAGGCTTTTCATGCAAACCTGTGAAATAGGAAAAAATGACCTGCTGAAACTGCCACATGAGACTTCCAGCACCTCTCCCAGAAAGACTTCTACGTTGGGAGAAAGCAAACAGGAGCACACAATTAGAAGAAGGAAAAGGGTAAGAAAGCTGAGTCGAGAGTAATTTTAGATTATCAGAGAATATGACTAACCATCCCGTTACTGGAACACAGTTGAATGAATTACCTAGGGTCACCATATAAATGACTGCAAAGTTGGTGACTTATAATAACAGTAAATGTATTGTGTCATTATTCTTGGGCTTGAAGTTTGCATTCAGAGTGATAGCAGGAGCAATCTTCTTTGAAGGCTCTAAAGGAAGAGTTATATCTTGTCTCTCCTAGCCTTTTGTAGCCCCAGACACCCCTTAGTTTACATCTCCAATTGTCTCACCATCACATGTAACCATTAAACAGTTGCTGTCAAGTTAATTCCAACTCATGGTGAGCCCATATGTGTCAAGAGGAGCACTGTGCTCCGAGAGGTTTTCAATTAATGATTTTTCAGAAGTAGATTGCAAGACCTTACTTTCAAGGCACCTCTAATCTTTTGGTGGACTGTGAGGTGAGTTAACCATTTGTACAGCCAAGGAACTCATGTGAAATTGCTTTAGCTGAACTGATTTTGATGCAAAAGGAGATATACAAAATTCCAGTCTCTCTCATCTCTTATACAGAAACAATTTGCTTGGTTGCCAGATCAATGGCATCATTGGTAGAGGGGAAGTCAGTGTAAAAGAAGTTCCTAGCCAGGAAATGAAAGAAAAGCTACATCCCCTTGGTCTAAAATGGTCCTTGGGGTGTTATATCAATAAGTAACATATCTCTATCACAGGAACTCTCTATAGTCTTTTATTCAGTAGTTTAGAGGAGAAGGGGGAAGTCTCTATTCATGCTAATTCTATGCACAGTTTCTGCCTTCAGTCATTCAAATCCCTCTTCAAAGCTTTGCAGGTACTTAAGTGGATTAAAAAGAAAAGTCTGGGACAGTTTGTATTTGAAGAATTATACAATACTTGGTCGACTTAGTTCATTTTTTTTTCCAAACTCACTGTGGTCCCCAGCTTTATGTGGGAAATAATGTGCTTATAGCAGTGGTGATAAGCACAGCAGTTCCATTTTTTCAGGCCATGGAATACCTCATTACACACAGCTGAGATAACGTTCTGCATTGACACACTGTGCTCTCCCCAACCAAGGCCACTTTTACACAACACATTTCTTCATTGGTGAGAAGGAAGAAATTTTAGGGTGGTGAGTTAGTTAATTGTGCCAGCTTGGCCGATAATCACATGTGGGGCTAATTAAAAGGC
>NW_022103918.1:2321110-2322292 GCF_000313985.2 Echinops telfairi | reverse complement strand
TTGCTGTCATTGTTAACAGTGATCAAATCAGTCCTTTACTAATGGCAACCTCAGGTGGGTACAGAGTACAACTATTCTATAAATTTTCTTTGTCATAATTTTTTATAGATGCTATTTTTCAGACCTTTCTTCTGAAACCCCACTGGGTGGGATCAAACCACCAATCTTTAGGTTAGCAGTTAATAGCACACAGTTTTTGCTACCCAGTTTTTTGGGAGTATGGATAGGACGGGAAAAGCACAGTTTACAAGGATGAATACCAGAGAAGAGAGACACAGAGAGCATTGGACATCTGCAGTCAACATTGAGTAAAACAGAATTGCATCATATGATAGGATTCAGGCAAAAATAAAACAGATGAAAGAATTAATAGACAAGGACATTGGACCCATTATTGTAACTGCATTCCATATGTTCACTAAGTTAGAGGAAAGATTAAGCTTATTAAGAAAATGGATAAAAGTACTTAAAAGATATAAATCCAACTTCTACATATGAAAATACGTTGAGAGGAAAAATACACTGCATGAAATTAACAACATCCTAGACACTATGCACAAAAATATTTGCAAATTTAAAAAAACTAAATAATAAAACTTTCAAAAATAACAAAAGAAAATGTTTGACTGCAAAAAAAGAAAAAAATCCTTCCCTGAATTGTAGGAATCTTCAAGTGACTGAATATACATGTAATTGGTGTCAGCAAATGATGGAAATGATAGATTAAATATTTTAAGATAAATGGTTATTTGTTTCCAAATTTAATGACAACTACAAACCAAAACTTCCTAGAATTTCAATAAACCCTAAGCAAAATAAAGGAAAAATTTTACCAAGAAACATCACAATTAAATTGTCAAAATCAGGGATATGAACATCAATATTTAAAGAAATCAAAGGTACATTATGCACAAGGATACAGATTAAAACAAAATTCTTATCAGAAACAAGAGGGCAATGAAACAGCATTTTTAAAGCACTGAAAAAGAAAGCTAGCAATCTAAAATTTTTATACCCAGCAAAAATATCCCCCTGCAAAATAAAGATTATTTTTCAAATGTATTAAAGTTAAAATAATGTACTGGGTGTGTTAGACAGAGTTCACTAGAGACACAAAACCAGATTGCTAATTTTATATATTATATATTATATATATAATTATTATATATTTATACAGATAGA
>NW_022103918.1:2306253-2315021 GCF_000313985.2 Echinops telfairi | reverse complement strand
ATGCAGTCAAGTTCTGAATCAATGTTTCACATAAGAGCTTATTGAAAACAGATTAATCCATTCTCAACCACCAAGTTTTTACCCTAAACTTCACTTTTTATACAAAGCATTACACCAAAATTTCAAAGTAAATATGTTCAGAGTTAAATAATATAATTTAATAAGAAACGTTAAAAGAAAGTTTTTAACAACTACAGTATCGCTCAAAGCTTGAGAATGATGAGGAGCTGAATCTGTGGACACAGGTGTGGAGAGGAGATATGGAGAGAGAGTCATTGTTTGGAAGGGGAATCCCCTTTTTCACTAGGACCTGGCTGGTTTTCTCTTAAAAAAAAAATCTGTCTAATGTGGTCTGCTATTGGCATTTCCTTAACAGTTTTCTGAATGGGTTTACTAAATTATCATCAGCAATATCGATTAACAATTAACCAGTTCCTTATTATTAGGATTCTTTTCCAAAAACTCTTAGGATCCATGTTTTTTATCTAAAAAGGTACAAAAATCCACAAAAACTAAAAAAAAAAACTATAGCAAAACGCTTAGAACACAGCTGAAAAAGTTTTAATCAACAAGTACTCACAATGCCAACTAACAAAACACAAGCTGCTTTTGTTTTGATGTTTTCTTAGAGCTCCAATGCAAAACTTTCTCTCCATTTTGCGTTGAAATCCGACTATGTCGAGTCCTGACGGGGTTCTATTGCACATAACTATACATATAATTTGTATATTTAAAAACTGTACTTGTTTGTTTGTTTATAACCTCTGGTGGCTCTTGACTTGAAGTTCAGAGATAAAAGTAATTAATTTAGCTAGTTGAAGTATTTACCAATGAATAGCAGGAGGAGTTAGAGAAACACGAAGACACCTCAGTAGAAAAGTATCTGTTATATTTTAATTATCTGAACAATTATTTTCTTTCAGCTATGGTATTAGACTATGAAGAAGAAATAGGCTGTCCACTTCTGAAGAATTAGGCCAGGAAAACCTTATGGACAGAATTGCAACATTGTCAGATCCTGAAAACTTCATGAAAAGAAGCAGAGCGTTGCTGGAGGTAGTGACAGAAGAGGAACATCTCAGGTCTGCAGACACTCAAAATATCACTGAGGAAGAGCAGTCTTCTCAATGTGGAGTCAACCGCAATGATGTGGCTGGAGTAAGTCTGTAGCAGTAAAGCCTTTGCACCTTCATTTGCTCATGGAGCTCCGTTCAAAATAAGAAGATACCGCTTTAAATGTCAATTAATAATCAGAACTTGAAAGGCATGAAGTATGAATCTAAGAAAATTGAAATCACAAAATATGAAGGAGAATGCATACAAACTGATAGTCTAGGCATTAGTAAGCTAAAATGGACTGGTGTTGTCCATTTTGAATCGAAAAACCGTATGGTTTACTCCACTGGAAATGAACAAGCAAGAGGAATATATGCCTTCATAGTCCAAAAGGACATTTCAAGAACTGTCCTGAAATACAATGGGATCTTTGATAGGATTATATCTATCTGCCTTCCAAGAAATCCAATCAACACAACTATTATTAAAATTTATGCTTCAACCACAGAAGCTAAGGATGAAGTTGAAGAATTCTACCAATGTCCTCAGTTTGAAATTTATCAAATATGCAATCTATATGCATTAATAATTATTGACAATTAGAAAACAAAAGTTGGGGCAGGGGAAGAGGAAGAAATAGTAGTTGGAAAATAAGGCCTTCGTGATAGAAACAAAACTGGAGCTCACATGAAGGAATTTTGCAAGAGCACAATGTCTTCTTCATCACAAACACGGACTTCTTTAGATAAAATACACAGGAATTAAATTGACTATATACCTGTGGGAAGAGAAGATGGAGAAGTTCAATTTGAGTAGCTAAAACCCAAGCAAGGAACTAACTTGGAATAGATCACCAATTGCTCATATGCAAATTTAAGTTGAAGCTAAAGAAAATTAAAACAAGTCTACAGGCATCAAATACGACCTTGAGTCTATCCCATCTGAATTTTGAGAAAATCTCAGAAACAGACTTGGTGCATTGAGCAGTAATTACAGAAGACCTGATGAGCTGTGGAATGACATCAAGAACAACATAAAGAAGACATAAAGAGGTCATTAAAAATACAGGTATGAAAAATAAAATGAAATGAAAAGACAGGTATGAAAGAGAAAATCAGTATGGACTTCAGGAGAGATTTAGAAACGTGCTCCTAACCACAGAGTAGCTAAGGCACATGGAAGAATTGATGAAGTAAATGAAATGAACAAAAAATTTCAAAGGACATCTGGGAGATAAAGAAAAGATTACAAGGAAATGTACGGAGATCTATGTTTTATTGGCCATCCTAAGGCCTTTGGCTTCGTGGACCAAAACAAACCATGGATAACCTTGAGCAGACCGGGCACTCCAGAACACGTCATTGTGCTCCTGTAGCACCTGTGCACGGATCAAGAGGCAGATTGTGAACAGAACAAGAGAGCACTGCATGGTCTAAAGTCAGGCAAGGTTGGCGCCAGGGTTATATCCTCTCACCATATGTATTTCATCTGTATGCTAGGCAAATTATAAAACAGGCTGGATTATAGGAAGAAGAAGGGAACATCGGGTTTGGAGGAAGGCAGATGATACAACTTTGCTTGTTGAAAGTGAGGAGGACTTGAAACACTTGATGATGAAGATAGAGTATTGCAGCCATCAGGATTGATGACAACTCAATATAAAGAAAACCAAAATCCTCACAAACTGACCAATGGGTAACATCATGACAAATGGAGGGAAAAAATTAAATTGTGGAGGATTTCATCTTGCTTTAATCTATACTCAGCACTTATGGAAGCAGTAGTCAAGAGACCAAATAATGCATTGCATTGGGTAAATCGACAGCACAAGACTTGTTTAAAATGGTTAAAAGCACAAATGTTACTTTGAGGACTAAGGTACACCTGACCCAAGCCGTGGTATTTCCAATTGCCTCATATGTATGTGAAAATTGGACATTGAATAAGGAAGACCAAAGGACAAGGGACACACTTGGTGTGCTGGAGAATATTGGAAGTACAGTGGACTACCATAAGAACAAACATCTGCGTTGGAAGAAGTATAGTCAGAATGCTCCTTAGAGGTAAGAATGGCAAGATTTTGTCTCACATCCTTTGGACATGTAGTCATTAGAGAGCAGTCATGCTTGGTATAGGTGGGGGGCTCTGTAAAAGATGACCTTCAACCAGACAGATTGACCGGACACTGTTTCATTCTATTGGACTTGAAGTTGTTATGAATCAGAACACCTTTGACAGCACCTAACAACAACATGGTATCATGTAGAGAACATTTCCATTCAAAAGACTTGAGTTTAAATCTTGTGTCATCTTGATGGTCTTGGACATATCCTCTTTACACTCTTGGGATTCTTCTTCCTCCTTTGAGAAACATCGCAGCCTTCAGTGTGGATTACAACTCAATGTAAAGGAAAGCAATATCCTCACAAACGGACCAGTGGGTGACATCATGATAAATGGAGGCGAAACTGAAGTTGTCCGGGGTAACATCTTGCTTGGCTCTTCCTTTGTGAATCAGAGGTAACATTCACTAGTTCACAGAGTTCAAAAGGACAAAGGAGAACGGACGTGAAAGTACGAACACAAAGCTAAAGGAACACGATTGTGTGGTTCCAGGCGATGAGTTCTGCAGCCATCGCACAATTTTTCTTTTGCTTAAAGAGATCAGCTCAATGAGCTCTTGGAAACATTTTAGAATGTGCCCCATTGCTTGGTCAAATAACCACCACTACTGGCAAGCTAGAGAAGAGCAGGGACAGAATACACAGTAATAAGGTAAGTATGTGCTTAGGGAAGAAACCAATTGAGGGCACCAGGTGTCCAAAGTAAAGGCCCATCTCTGGTAAGCAGGAGGGACCCAGGAAAAGAGAGCGCCTCAGTGGAAGTGAACTGGTAGTAAAATTGGGAATCGCATGACTGGGTGAGAGTGTGCCCACAAAATCCTATGGTCCTTTCTCATGCAATTGGTCCTTTCTCATGTAATTGAAACTCTTTATTTTGGCGGGATTCTTGGAAGTATATATATATTTTTTGCTTTCTAATAAATAATACGGTAAGTGGAGGTGGCTGTCCAGTCTAACTCTTAACTCTTGCTCTATTCATGCAACTGGATCCAAGTGGGAAAGTACAAACTATTATATATAATAACATTTAAAAAGAAGTTACATCAAGGATAGCTAAGCCACACGCATATAGAAATCTCATATAGCTCACTCAGTGCTTGCGTAAGCAGAGGAGAGCACACAGGAGATTTTCAGTGTGTACAGCCATCACAAGACGTCATCCAGTCCTGAAAAAGAGTGAGTGAGACAATGAGAAGTTGGGGGAAGGACAGAGGCGGTGGGGGGGAGGGGGCGCGACTGAAAAAATATCTCAGCGTGCGCACTTCTAAATCCTCTCAGAAGAACAAGATCCTTGGCCAAAGAAACTGGAAGTAGGCACAAATAACCAACTTAGATGATAGCGATTTCCTGCCACGAAAATGGTAATTGAAAGCCAGTAAAATGATTTAAGTTAGTGCTGGTTTATTCCTCTAAGCAGATGTGCCCCGCTTATCATTTGTTTTAATTATTCCTGATGTTTTGCCTATCGCATCACAAGCTTCTTGAAAGGAAAGGGAATAAGCAGTTGTCATAACAACAAAGCTCTTCATTACCCTGGGAACCTTCGACAGCTTTATTTAAAATGAAGGAGAAAAAAGAACCCTAACCAATTAGCTTTATCCGTCTGATTCATGTTCTTCTTAAACTGATAACAGTGTTTCCTGAAGAACTTACAATTTGATGGGGAATGTGTCATGAATATTTATGGTAACATAAAACTCAGGGGAAAAAATTGGCAAGCTAATTATCACTTGGAAGGTGTTTCTGGTCAAATCCCTGCCCAGTGATCTATTTGATTTTTTGTAACGACTTCTATTAAACAAATCAGAGAATTAGTGGGACTTTTGCCAACATCTATCCATTGGTTCAAGAGCAGCAATGAAACTTATTTTCATTTAAACTTTAAAGCAAGGTTTCACCCTCAGCGAATGTGATTCGTGCTAACCTTGTCTTCATCTAAACCGGAAATGCTCTTGCTCGCCTTCCACCCTTCCTTCTCTGTGCCAGAGATAGGGCGGAAGTCCCTAGATGACTTTAATTCTGCTCTTCTCTGCAGAATTAAAAAAGGTAGATGTGTTCTTCTGGCTGCAGGAGATAAGACAGAAGTAATTATTGTTCTGGTCCCAAATCCCACAGGTGTTTTCATTCTTGCCCTGTGACCACAGGAAAAATAAACAGCAAATGGGAGAGGCATTTTTGGGGGTGCTCATCAGGTTCAGACTTGAAACCAAATATTTGAGTATCTTCTGCAGGTGAAAAAGTATGCAGGGGTCAGCAAACTTTTTCTGTAATGATTCAGTTAAATATTCTCAATTTTGTGAGATGTAGGGTCTCTGTTGCAATTTCTCATCTCTAGCACTGTTGAGGAAAAGCAAAAACAGATAACATGTAAACCAATGGCCCCAGCCAGATTTGGTCCAGTCATAGTTTGCTGACCCCAAAAGGTTCCTGAGAAATTAAAGCTCTACCACCAAAGTAACAGCTGTGTAAATCATCTACATAAACAACACTAGCCCTTGTACAGCATGTTCACAAAGGAGTTTCACAAACATACTGTTCCATTTAATCCTTGCATGACGATTGCACTATGAGGCAGGCATTATTTTCTTCTCTTACAAACTGGTCTTGGGTGCTCTGGTAAGTTTCTGGCTTTTCAAGATCACACAACTGATATCTTCGTTTCAATTTCAATGTTCTTTCCACCACATGCCTGCTGCCTTGTAAATGCCAATGCACTTTATATGAATCAAATAGGAAGAAATCAAAATGATAATAATGTCTAAACAATGCCCTATGGATAAATGTAGTAAGTGCTCAGCAAAACAAAAAAGAAAAAATCCATCCATATTCCTCAACTATTGAGTCATTGTTACAAAGTGAATTGTATGCCCTCAAAACATGTATGAATTCCTCCCCTTTATACCTGTGCATGTGTTCTTGTTTGGAAATAGAATTTTTTCTTTGCTTATGTCACTATACCAGTAGAGGATGCATCCTCCACCTAATCACTTCTTAGTTATAAAAAGAACAGAAGAGGCTCAAATAGAAAGCAAATGTTTTGAGAAAGACGATGGCAACAAATGTACAAATGTGCTTAACACTGTGCGTGTATGTATGGATTGTGATAAGAATTGTATGAGTCCCCAATAAAATGATTTTTTTTAAAAAGAACAGAATAGATGCAGAGACACACCCACAATGAAAGACAGACACCGTGTGAGGATCCTCTATAAGTCAAACAACTAAGCAACACATGAAGCCAGTGGACACAGCTAAGACCCTGGTTTGGACTTCAAGCCACGAGAACAGTGAGAACGTAAAGTTCTAACTTTTGTTTCCTTTTTTTTTTTAAGTTCTAACTTTTAAAGTCACCACTTGTGTTATTTGTATTAATAGCAGCACCAGGTAACACATGCTACTAACTCTGGTATTAGAACAAGCTGAAAGTAATCAGAAAACGTTGTGTGCTGGGTGCCAGGTCATTTTAGGAATTAACCATACAGGCCTAGTTCTTCGTCAAATATTTGTGGTTAAGGAAGGGAATAAATTGACAAGACAGCAGGGTATCAACTGATAAATTCAGGAGCAGTTATCAATCAGACTAAGGGCATATTTATAGTCCACATATAAAAGAGATTCATCAATTATCAAAGATTATGCAGGCAACTATTACTTAATTATGACAATTATACACAGTCAGGATATTGCATTAGGAAACAGATGCACCATCTGTTAAGGAAACATGATTTAACTGATTTTCTCACTAGTCGTTAGCCTTGTAAATATTAACTCTATGTTGTTCAGCTCAAAGGAGAAACTTCATGAAAAATATTGCTGATGGGCATCTGTGTGCAATATCCTTCCATATCCAATTGAGGTCAATTCTGCAAGCACCTATTGCATGTCTCTTAGATGTCAGGCAGAGTGAAATAATCTCTCTTCCCAAGGGTTTAAAAAGTGTTGGTAATGGGACTGAAACACATATACAAATGAATATGTTGCCCAGCAGACTTTGGTTTCGAAAGAGTGTAACGGTATGTGAGTTGGGAAAGAGGCTGTCTGTAGAAAAGAAGGAGGGTCTCAGGAAGAAAAATTCAGGGCAAGTTTTATAAAGAGTAAAGTGAATTGATTTTGTCATGAAAAGAGGGGGAAGGCAGCTTTTCCAATCCGTGAGCGTGTGTGAATAAGGAAACTGGGGCAGAAAACTGAATTGTGGAGGTCAGGCAGAGTTAGCTGTATAGTCTGCCCCATGAAGATCACTCATGAAAATTCAGCCTCTGGAATTACCGTTTCCTGCTTAGCATTATCTAGTTTTTACTTTTGCTTCTGTTGCTTTTTAATTTAATAAGTTGCCAGTATTCAAGATGGAAGATCTCACATTAAGTCCGATTTCCAACATCTCTTATACAGTTGGTATATCTGACCCCCGGGGGCATCATTGCTGTTCCTTAATTCAACCAAAACCAATGACCTGGAGTCCTTTCCAACGCATGGTGATCCTAAGGACAGAGTAGAAGTGCTTTGCAGGGCTTCTGAGGCTGTAGATCTTTATGGAGGCAGATAGCCTCATCTTTCTCTTGCTGAGCAGCTAGTGGATTACAATCACCCACCAAGTAGTTGACAGCCCAATGATAAACATGCTGTGCCACCAAAATTCCTTCCCATTCAATTCAAAATGGCACAGCAAACCCAATGCCACCATCCAGACAATTACGACTCATTGCAACACTCTCTGATTTCTGTGACTATAAATCTTTATGGGAACAGATAGTCTTTTCTTTCTCCTGAGAAGTGATTGATGATTTGGAACCAATCTGGCAATTAGCATGCTTATCTATAAGAGGTACCCAAAAAGAGCTTTGAATTTTTTTCAAAGCTATGTATTTAAATTTTTTTTACAAAACAACCTTATCGCCTTCAAAGTACTTTCCATTATACTAAATACACTTGTCAAATCTGCAATTCCATTCTTGGAAACAATTTTCAAATGTAACTGTTTGGATGGCTGAGAGCACCTCCCTCTTTTTTCTTCACCTCTTCTACCTCATTAAATTGCTGTCCTTTCATGTCCCTCTGCATTCGTGGAAACAAAAAGAAGTCGTACGGAGGAGGGTCAGGTGTGTCAGGTGCATGGATCAAGAGAGGAATGCTGTTTTTTGTCAAGAACTGGTGCACTGAGATGGGCTGCATAAGCAGATGCATTGTCATGGTGGCAAAACCAGTTCCCCCTGTCTGCCACAAATCAGGCCATTTTTTGTTACACACCGTTACACAATCTTTTCAAAACCTCTAAATAGAAAGCTTGATTAACAGTTTGATTGGTGGGAGAAACTTCAAAATGCACTAAAAGACGACATTTTCAACTGTTTGGGAAACTGATGGATGTCCAGAATGAGGTGTGTCATCAATCGATATTTCACTTCTTTGGAAACAAGAAAACCACTCATACACTTTAGTTTTTCCCATAGCACTGTCCTTGTGAGCTGTCTTCAACATCACAATTCTGCTGCATTTGTCCCAAACAGGAATCAAAATTTCACAGCTGCTTGATGTTCTCTTAAATAGGCCATCACAAAAAATCCAGTCCACAAAAAAGGCTGTTCCAGTGAC
>NW_022103918.1:2285140-2306008 GCF_000313985.2 Echinops telfairi | reverse complement strand
TCACTCTACCCATTTGTTATCTAACTAGTTTTCATGAGCATTTAGATTTGCACTGACCATGAATTAATAAAATAGGAAAAGTAGAATGAGTCACATATACTGATGAGAAGACTGAGGAGTAATCCAATGACCTAGAGACTAAAGTTGTGAATTTAATTCAGTAAAGAATGATGAGAGATAATCTGAGTTTATTTCAGCTTTTTCAAAAAGATAATTTTTACTAAAATGAAGTTTTAACTTTATATGCTTTCTTTTAGCAAGTAAACAGGCTATTTTACAAACTATGCTAGAACTAAATGTACTGTGAAGTACATTTATGATTTGATTTATAACTTGGTTGACCTCAATTTGAATCACTTGTCCTATATCTTTTTTTTCCAATGTTCGGCGTGAATTGCAAAACACTTCCCATAAAATCGAGCATAGATAGATATGTGGAGCCACAATCATTAAAATACTTTCGTTTCATAACTTGTGAGCTTGCCTATATCGTTATACTATTTATAGGCAATTATTATTCCCGAAAAGAAAATAGTTTCTGTTGAGTATAGTATAAAATACATTTATAAATAAGAGAATCATTTCTGATCATGTATGTTCTATTAATCTTCACACTTGCTGCTGACATTTTTTTCAATTCTATAAAATGCCAAAATGTCAGTTGATGCATAAGGAATTAAAGCTACTTCTTTTATAACTGTTAAGTAATTAGTATCTTTAACAAGGATAATTTTTATCCTACATTTAAAATACTGTTTTCTTCATATAGTCATATGAAAAAAATGGTAATGTATGGCTTGGAACATAGGCCATCTTTTAATTCTGGGTAATTTCAAGCATCTTCCTGACTATAATCAAATTAATTCCAGCTCTTTCAACAGTTCTCTGAGACAATACAACTGAGTGGGGACATCTCACTGTTTAGCTTATTTCTTTCCGTTTATTACCCTTCCTCACCTAAGATTATTAGTTACCTAGACCTTTAAATTACTAGTATATTTGTAAATCTCAAATTCCCATTTGGGCTATTGGCAAATAAACAAAAGAGACCTACAACAATTTTTCTATCAGCTAAGATTATTTTTTATTTCTATTGCCTCTGGAATTCTCCTAGACCCATTTGTTTTTAGAGCTATACTCTTCTTAATTTATTACAAATGGCTGGAGTTTGACAATTATATGTGAACTGCACTTATTTTTTATTTTCTGGCTAGGGTCTGCCTCATGACAAATTTTTTAAATAATCTCTTCAAGGAAGGGGTCTTACATAAGCTGCCACATGCTTATCCCCCCCACAACAGAAGTACGAAGAAGACTCCAATTATTTTGAAAGCCACTGCGTTTCTGTAAGAGATGCTCACATACATGCACACGTGTAGGTGGTGATGCCATTCGTTCCTCATAAATCAAGCTGGCAGGTCCTTATAACCACTTGTGCATTTCATGTCTGGATCATCTTTGTCTTTTGATCTCTTCTTTGTGCCGAAATGTTGAGATCAGGTCTATTATTCCAAACATGTTTTCACCAAGGAGATATAAACAGACATGCCTGTATTCCTCCTGATCTATAATGTGATTTCTTTGCTTCGTCTAAGTAAAGTCATATTGCTCCCTCTCCCCATCCGACCCTAGCATGCTCTCTCATTACATGCTCATCTGAATTGGTGGCCAGATATCACTCCAGTCCACTTAAGAGTACTACTTTCTAAGCTTTTTCTCCTGTATGAATATCTGTATGTCATATTGCATTTTCCTAAACACATTCACTCCATTGGTCAAAACACCATTATCTGGTATAATCCTCTGCTTATCATTACTCAAATAATTTCTTTTCACATCTTATGCTCATACATACCCAAGAGTAATTTGGTGAGGATTTCAAGAGTCCCTCTAGCAAATAACTGTGTAAAATTCCAAATATTTTACTGATCGTGTATTTTCTTTATGTAATCATTTATGTCTCTAACTTTCCCCCTTTGAGATATTAAATTTATCTAGCATCATTGGAATTAGTGATTTCTACATCTTCATAACCTGCAGGGTCACACTCACTATATGAAAGAATCAGAATCCCTAAATTATCACAGCAACGGCTCACAGTGTGATATGCTAAGTTCATAAGCAGTATGGTTGAATCATATAATAAATAGCTTTGGTAAATATATTTCAATGGTTTCTTGATTTTCTATTAATTCTTTCATGTAACTGATGTCTTGTCACTCCCAATAGAATGTGTTTGTATGTATTTCTTGGGATTGCCCACAGTTCCTAAGACTTATTCCCAATGGAGCTTTAGAAGTGTGTGAAGTAGGAAGGGAGGGAGAGAGGGAAAGGAGCAAGGGTTAAGTAGTGACAATAAGAGCTCTTGAACACATTACAAAGGAGGAAGCATAGGAACCAGAGTTCATTGACCACCCCACCATCTCACTTGTCACTAAAATGCTTGCAGAAATTGGAGGAAGCCATTAAATACTGTTTACCTTTTTGTTTTCTGAAGCAAAAAAATAAGTGCTATCATAGAGAAATGGAACATTATCAACTTTTCAGAGGCTTAGTTAAACATGAAATATAAAGTATGTTTAGATGACTATACTTGGATATTCAGCACATTTTGACAGCCCTAGATTCAGTACACAGCAGGGACTCAACACATGTTTGCAAGATTCATTAATAGTCATATATAACCATTTGTGTAAACTTGATCATATGCCAGTCACATTGTATGAAATGTTTTTATCATTTTGAAAAACATATTGAATTTATTTAAACAGGTAATTGTTTAATTTTCTATAAATACTTGTTTAATAAGTATGACTCACTTTACTGAGTTCTTGCTACAGCTCTACGAGGTAGGTATTATTTTAATCCTCATTTATACATTCATACAGCAGAGATTAAATATGAATAACTCATCCAGGATTTTATATCTAGCTGCAGATGACTGGGCAGGGTTCAAAACTCAACACTTTTCTTGACTCCAGGGAGTCTGTTCTGTAGGTGATAAACATGATTAAGCCAGAATTACACAATTCTTGTCTGCAGGCTCTTAACCATAGATTTAGCATTATGGTGAGGACTATCCAGCTAAGAATATGTAACCACAGTCAGAAGTAGTGACGCAGCCTCATAATTTTATTAAAGATCTCTGGATGATCTATGCACAGATTTTTTTTTAATTTAAATTTTATTTTATTGGGGGCTCTTACAGCTCATCACAATCCATACATATATCCATTTGGTCAAACACAGATTTTACAATACTTATGCCTAAATCTAGATGGCAAATTATTAACATTTATATAGTAGAGATCAAATACTTAATCCTTGAAGGAACCATATGTTAGTGTGAGCAAAAGAATAGATCTTCTCTATTGGGCTCTGATCTCAATTTGTCTCTGTGTTGCCCCAGTTCTTCTCTATTGTCTTGTGTTCCTAGGCTGTCCCTTCTCCATTCGGGGTGCTCTAGGACAAGTGATTGACCTTCGCATCTGCAAATGCACACAGGTTGATTTAGCTTCTCCCTTGTGGATTTGATTCGCTCTCACATGCAGAATCCTAGATACCGGTGCTGGAGCCCTGATGGTATATAGGTTAAGCTAACCACAATGGTTGAGGTTCAAACCCATTGACTGCTCCTTGGAAGAAAGATGAGGCTTTCGGCTCCCCTCTGATTTACAGCCTTGGAAGCCCACAGGGGCAGGTCTACTCTGTCCTGTAGGGCTGCTATGAATTGATGCCAACTTATTGGCAGTAAGTGCGTGTGGAGTGAATGAGATGCTGGTCCTTTTCACTTTCGGATGGTGTGAACAGTGCACTCATTCCTGCTAGAGCACTTCATGCTAATTATTATCTCTGACAGATAAGATCAAAGATTCAATTCTATTGGCAGCAAGGCTGACTTCTTGTTTGGGAAACATATTTTCTAATACATCAGTGCCATATTCTATCTTTCTATAGATCTCATTGGAAGTATGGCTCGTAGTGGTTCCCATTTAGTGGTTTCATAAGCAGTATTGTGTGAGCTCTGTATTTACCTGGTGTTCCTTTTCAATATCCTCAAGGCCTTTTCATGTGTTTCCTAGAGCCAGTTCGCATTCTTGGCCTCTCCGAAGGCTTTGTTCCTTCCCCTTCCTTTCAGGATAAGTTTTCTAAACTCAAATGAAACCCATTGCCATCGAGTCAATTCCCACTCATAGTAACTGTATTAGTCTGGGTACTTTAGAGAAACAAATGCACAGAAAACCATTATAAGAGAGAGTTTTATATAAAGGTTACGTGAGCACCAAGAAAACATCCCAACCCAGTGCTGCCCAAGCCCTTAAGTCCAACATTAACCCATTACCCATATGTCCAACACCCATCCACAAAGTCCTCCATGTCACAAAACAGAGGCAATGATGCCGACTGCAGGAGGAAAGCTGAGTCAATGAATGTATAAGCATCTCAGCACTGGCAGGGGTCTCCACCTGGCTGCTCCAGCACCCAGGGCTGCATCGGGGTAGGTCCATGTGGCTTCTCTTTGGGGATGTCTTGCAGGATGTCAGTCTTGCCAGCTGAAGCAGGGAACTGCTAAGGCAGTTGCACTCTGTTGCAACCATCACAAACAAGAGACCTGAGAATTCGAAAGGCGAGGTTCACCAAGCCATTTATCCCTCTGCCCTTCAATTAACCCCACATGTGTTTACTGGCCAGGTTGGCACAATTAACTAACTCAGTAACCCTCTAGGACAGAGTAGGATTGCTCCTGAAGGTTTCCAAAAATGTACTGAAGCAGACTGTCTCCTCTTTCTCCCATATGAGTCAATGGCCAGCACTTAATACACTGTGCCACCGTGGCTCCTAGAAAAGCCTATATTCCTATTTGTGGCAAATTGCCCTGCCACCTTCAGGCGTGAATAATCCAATGACTCTACAGTGGTTCTGATTCCTTCATTCACCAAGAGAACCTCCGGATGTTCTCCTGGGGACTTTTCACACATATGAAGTATTCCACATCCTCAATTCTGAAATGCAAGGGGGCTTGCTGATGGCAACTAAAGAGGCTGCACCTTCCCTCACTCGTTCAACTAAGTGTTTTTGACAGCTCCTAGGTAGTAGAGAACTGGCAACCAACAAGGCAGACAAGGGCGGTGAATGCTTGGAATTCACATTCTATGACTTTGTCATTAGTTAGTGTTTGCCATTGACATTTTATATGGAAAACATATGTTAGGTGTTTAGGGGCAGCCAATAAATAACATCCCTCTTTCCCAATTTAATTCAGAACCAATTTAGATATAGGAGAGATGGACAGATGGAGATCAAACCAACAGCTTTGTCGCTGTTAAAACTGAGTGGAGAATGTGGCTTTAGATCTGCCTTTATCACTGCATTTAAAAGCCTTGTTTCCTTATTCACTGGTATTGTTTGACAGCTGCATGCCACCACCCCGCCATAGAAACAGCACCCTAACCACATGGCAGAGGGCTAAGAAGATGTGAGTCCTGTGGACATGTTCACCCTGACAAAAAGGTCCAGATGGGGCTGAGTCCAGGAAGTTTGCTTTCTACTCTGAAACTCACAAATCAGGTAACTGATTGGTTAGGCCAGGAGAAGAATTCTAACAAGAAACATTCACATGTAAACAAGAGAGCAGAGTGCATATTTATACTAATTAACAAAGGAAACACTGAAAAACAAGTACGTTTGAGTCAGGGGAAACTTTTATTTTGTCCTTGCAGCACTGAAGATTTACTGAGACCTATGAAACATTCTCCAAGACGCGTGGATGTGCAGGTTAATTGACACTGACTTTGAGAGCCTGTGCCACACAGTGATGTCAACAATTGATCCTCATACCTAATGGTGACTTTCATTTTGAAAGGAAAACTGTAGGTGAAGACAAGAAACACAGATCAGGAGTTGCAAGATTTCCATTCACACCCAAATTAAAATAAACAGCCGTTTAAAATACAGTCCATATAGCAGTGAACAGTAATTACAATGGTAATTATGGAAAATATTTTTCACAAAGCATTACCTGTAAAGACGAGTTGTATGAATAAGCCTATCGTAGAAAATTCAGTATCGCCTTCTTGCAGGCTTGGATTTATTAAACTCTCTTCCAATATAATCTAAGAACAAACAAATGGTTTTCACCATAACAACTAGAGTAATCACCATTAAGACCTCGAGCAACGTTGGATGACGACTCACTCGCTCTAGAGGCTGCTGCAAACACAAGAGTCAGTCATATTCCAAAGCTGTTGCTTGTTCCTAAGAGATCAGGTCACACTGTTCAGTCCCCCAATTTATTTAAATCTGTTATTTTATTTCAAGTGCTAATTGTCTCTCACAACAAACAGAGACTCCTCTCAGCTGCAATTATTGGCATTACAATAGATAATCAACAGGAAAGCCTGAATGCATGGCTGGCAGAGTTGCCTTGGTTACAAGCCCAGGATGTGTTGGGTATTATAATTCTAGATATATTTCTAAATTTCCTAAAACACCCCAAGAGAAAATTTTGCATTATTTTTGCTTCTTCTTTGTGACACATTCACGTTCGTTTTAACCAATGTGGAATCCTGGTCTTACATGAATATTTTTACAAGGCCTCTTCAATAAATAAACCCACAACCCGGGAGTTCATTTAGAGCATTTGGATATAGGAGGAGGCTTAGAAAAGTTCATTGGGAAATTCTACTATCTTTCAGTTGCATTTTTCCATGAACTTTTTAAACCTCCCTCATCCAGGTTCATGGTCTTTTAGGGTAATAAGTAAGATTCAGAGTTATTGTTTTGTGCTAGACTAGCCTATTGTTATCTTTACTCTATCCACAATCACATAATGTGGTCATTACAATACATTATTACCCCCTTTTCTTAAAAGCAAACTGGAAAATACATCATCTTACGGCCTAGCTTTATGGCAGCTCGAAAATGGTATTTTCCCTCTGAGTACAGTTTGAGTAGGGTTACCAGAGAATACCGAAAGATACGCTCCCATATAGGTCTCTGCTAACAAATATTTTGGTGGGTTTTTTTCTCGTCACCCCACAGTGACTGCCCAGTGAAGTCTCCCCCAATTATTTTGTTTTGTTCCCTCAGCATCATTTTAGGAAATTAAGATTGGAAAATAGGATGTTTATTCAGAGAAGGGTCTATTAATATAACTAGCAGTTTAGAAAATCCATCTATCATTCATAGAACATCTTGCTTAGGAAGCTTTACTAGTGTCCAGTGTGACCTCTCCCTTCATTCATCAGACTTGGTTGCATGTGATCTTTGGTTTGCTTTGGTTTCTTCTAAAATATAATGTGTAGCCCCAAATGACTGACAGTTCTCTTCCTCCAATGCTGATAGGCAGAAATATCAAAGCTAACTATGATCTGTTAAGGATTTGATGTTGACAAAGACTGCATTGTAATTTAATCATTAATAAACCTTCTGCTATCTAATCATTACAAGAATCTTGTTTTCAAGTAGGAATTATTATCCTTATTTATAAATAAAAAGAAGGCCCAGTAGCACAATGGGTTAAATACTCATCTGCTAATTAAAGGTACAGTAGGCTGAGCTTACTCCTTACTCCATGGAAGAAAAGACTTGGTGATATGTTTCCATAAAGATTCTAGCCTAGGCATCACTATGGGGCAGTTCTGTTCTGTTCAATAGGGTCTCTCTGAGCCAAGTTCATCTGGACAACATACAACAGCAACATTCATAGATATGAAAACTGAGCTATAGAACATGACTTGAAGGGCTTCTTTTTTCAATCCAAAAATGTTTCTTACTAACAATATAGAACGAGCAGTTGAGTCAGACCATCAGCACAAAGATCCTAGCTGGCCCTCTTAAAGCTGTGTGATCATTGACAAGATAGTTAACCTCTTTCCGTCATAATCCTTTTATCTATAAAATGGGAAAAGTAAGAGAAATAGACTTAAAATAAGAATTGCATGAGTTAGTTCCTGTATTACACTTAATATCAGGCAGATAGTGATCACCCAGTGTTAATGCTTTACATGTTTACCATGCTGTATAATTTCCCAAAGTGACAACACTTCGGTGCTTCAATTATATTCCTTTTGTCACACTTTTTAATCTCCAATAAGTTCACTCATTTCTTCAGAGTGACCGAAGATTATAAAGTATCATGGTGCTTAGCATAGCTCATATCGACAATAAGCCAAAAAAACAAACTCCAGGCATTGAGTCGATGCCAACTCATAGCAACCCTAGAACACATAACTACTCCATCAGGGCTCCAAGATAGGCTGCGATATATGTTTTAAATGTAAATATATATTATTGTTTTGCTGGTTACACTAGTATATGCAACTTGCTTTAGTCTATGGTAACATTATGATGCAGCAGAAGCACCAAGCGTCTCCGTCCACATTGGCGTAGGCGAAACTGCAGCAAAGCTCTCTTCCTGTTCTATTTTCTAAATCCCGTTGTCTCTATTTTCCTCTAATGTCCTTAGAATTTCCTTCCCTAGGTTCTCTTCTCTGTGAAACGGGTTTTCTATCCTTTCCACTCATGGTCTGTGTGCTGTGTGCTAAGCTATTGCTCCACATTCACTCTTCTCTGTGATGCCAGGGCTAGGACATCATGGACAACATTGTTCTTTTGTCTGTCAGCATCACCACTCGAGGACACTAAATCCAAACCTCACTCACTGCCATCGGGTCAATGCTTACTCACAGAGACCCACCCCCACCCCCTGTGGGTTTCTAAGACTGTACTGTAACTGTTTACGGGAATAGAAAGCCCAGTCTTTCTCCCGTAGAGCTGCTGGTGGTTTCTAACTGCCAACAGTGCAGATCAAAGCCCAACACATAGCCACTGCACCATCAGGGCTCCAGAAAGGACACTAGAAAGAGAATCAAACCAAATGTCATGTGGTCAATTCCAAGTACTGGTGTTTCCCTGTGTGTCAGTCAGACTGGAACTGTACCCTGCAGGGTCTTTCAATGGCTGGCCTTTCAAAAGTAGATCTTTAGGCCTGTCTTTTCTACATGAACTCGAACCAACAATCTTATGGTTTAGCTGCAAATGCATTAACCATTTACTCCATCTGGGGATTCCAGAGAGAGAGAGGAGGGATTTGGTTTTATATTCCCTTGTCCAGAAACATCTAGCATTAGTAGTGGTTCCAGGCCCAGCTTTTAAATTTTTATCTTATTTTATTTCTCAGAACTATCAGATACCTTTGAGGCATTTGCTGGGAAGGACATCCTCAAAGATCTGAGTTCTCAATCCGTGGAACCACTCCTGTGACTTTCTGCACATCTAGGCAGCTTTCCCTGCTCAGGAGTTTGAATCCCAACTCTGCAGGGACTCTTCCCGAAGCTTCTAAATTCTGATAACTCCAACTTCTTTCCTTTGTTCTCCCAGCCCTAGGGTGGTGGCTGCTTCCAGGAGCCACTGTTCTATGTTACATGAGTTCTCCTTTTTCATTCTTCCAATATTTATTTAGCCAAGTCTTTATTTTAAATTCCCTCTGTTGAAATACCTAATGTCATGTCTGTGTTTCATCTGGACCCTAACTGTTCCAAATAACTGTTTGAAGTCATATTCTGGGGAGTATTAAAGTGATACCAAGAAAAAATATATAAGGAAAATATAAATGTATCTCACAAGAACAGGAAGACTTTTTATGGGGAGTACAAAAAAAATTTTCCCCTGGATCCCCAAATAATTTTACTCAATCCAGGCATCGAATCATGCCCACAGGTAAAGGTCTGACATTTCCTAACTTCCTCTTCATAGAACTAGTGTGAATACTCTTTTTAGAGTTGTTATTATGCTTGTACAAGAAACAATACGGCAATTTCAAGCGATGAGACCTAAATGACAATGTGTTTATACTTTCACAATTTGGCTTTAGACCATGGCCTACCACATTGTATGAACACTGGTAAAACCTGGCAACTATACCGGTGTCTCTCACTTTTCAAAGGTTCATTTGCTTTTAGCAGCTGTGAGTAAGGCTGTAATCTGAAAGGTTAGCAGGTCGATACCACCAGCCGCTCCATGGGAAGAAGCTGGGGCTTTCTACTCCTGCAAACAGTGACTGTCTTGGAAGCTTACAGAGGAGTTCAACCCTGACCTGTAGGGTCGTTATGAGTCACCATCGACTTGATGACAGTGATTTGGTTTTGGGGGTTGTTTTCATAACAGTACCTGTTTGTGCTAATGGAAAGAAATCTGAAGAGTATTTTTGCTTTTACCAAAATAGGTGAAAATTGAAACTAGCTTTCGTAGCTGGCTAATAGAAGCAATGCATACCCTGAGCTGTGAGGGTGTCATCCCTCAACATCTTCTCCAGCTGTTTGTGTTGCTTTAAGATTTATGTGTTTTTAGATATTATTTGGTAGGTTATTGGGGAGGGGTGTAATTATTTCTTCACTTTATATAATTTGCTTATGAACATTTTCATAGGAATTCTCTCTGCTTTGGGGTCATGGGGGAAACTTGGGTTCACTATGTAAGCTTTGTGAACCAACCTGGCCAATAAACATGTTGGATTAATTGAAGGGCGGAGAGATAAATGGCTGGGCAAGCCTTGCCTTTCTTGCCTCTTGCTCTTTTTTTGCAATGTGCAAGCTACTTACCTACCTGTGGGACAACTAACCCAAGGACTGTGTCGCTGTAATTTGAGGTTCCTTTAAGAATTGCTTCGCCACACCATTGGAATTTGCATCTCTTGAGCTGGGGATTGTCAGACCCTGTCATCTGGCTGACTGTTGGTGACCTAACTTGCTGTTTGCTGCCTGGGCCCGGATAGCCTGAATGGCTCTACAGAGGACTACCGGGCGGCCCTCAAGACTTGAAGGACTGCCAGTGTCTCACAACTGTCTCATGGGAGTGAGTTGCACTGAGCCATTTGTACTGCTTGATAATTTAACTGTTTATTTCTATCTGTATAAATATATATAAAATTATTAACATTCTGGTTTTGTTTCTCTAGAGAACCCTGTCTAACACATATATTCTCATCTATGATAACACCCAAAAATCATTACTTGCTGCTCTGTTTTGTGGCCCTGCCTTTCTGTAGTAAAGTTTAGCGAGGCTCTTGTTTCACTAGTATTTCAACTCCTTCTCCTCACTTGATTTCTGAGACCAAATTCAAGCTCTGAACATCAATCTTCGTCCACCTAATGAGAAGTTTTAGCATTTGTTCTCCTTTTGGGGGCCCTTAGACATTCATTCTTGCTCTTCTGGCCATGGCTTCAAACCTTTTCACTCATCTTCCAAGTCCTTTGTTTTATTATCTTAAATTTGAATCTCCAGATTTCCGGTTCTCACAT
The DNA here is from genome assembly GCF_000313985.2 of Echinops telfairi. Classification (NCBI taxonomy): domain Eukaryota; kingdom Metazoa; phylum Chordata; class Mammalia; order Afrosoricida; family Tenrecidae; genus Echinops; species Echinops telfairi. The sequence goes on along the minus strand of NW_022103918.1, from coordinate 2,294,708 downwards.
TACACCTTTGGATTGTCTGTTACTCCGCCACATTGGAAGCTTCTGAGGAAACATACTTCTTAATATGTATATTCCTTTCTCATCTTCATTCCTGGAATCTAAATGAGAGATAGTCAATTAATATGGCTCTTTAACTGTAACTACTTATTATAATTCTGCACTCTATAGCTGTGGCTATAACACCATTTTTCCGGGTGGGGGGGTGGGGGTGGAGGGATGGCCTTCTCTACTATGCTAGAATTAGGGTAAATTTAAGCCCTTACCATTGTAAAATGGGTGAACCAAGCTATACCCTTTGTTCCCTTGACGCATTTTTCTACTTCATTAGCGGGTGTGATGGAAGACCCCATCCTTTGTTTCCCTTCACTAAAAGACAAACCACACCTCCATCAAAGCCATTCCTCTGTGTCTAAGCATCACCAGGCCACAGAGAGAAATGGTAGGACCACTTGGAACAGCACATCTAAGATCTCGACCTGAAGACGTAGAGGCCGCTGACCTAAAACCAGAGACTCTGGAGCATGGCAAGAGGATGGGGTTCACCTTCTCCTCCTCTGGCCAACACTATAGACTGTGAGACAGAGCAACAGGCAGGCTGGCTTCCTGGCCCATGGAGGTGAATGCCAAGGGCCCACGTAGCTGAGAGACTGTGACCTAGAGAGAGAATTGACTGCTGACTGAGAAGAAGGGTTGCTGTGGACCCAGGACTGTATCCTTACTGTTTGCTGATCTTGGCTTGCGGTATCCTATTAACTTCCCTAATAATTTTGAGTGTTGCCTGTGAGTTCTCTGTAGCCACTGAACCCAGCATAGAAACAGAGTCATGGGAGGAACAGTTAGTATCATAAAGAGCTCAAAGAGGATGGAGGATGGAGGATGGAGGCATGGCTGCCTCCTACCTCCGGGCGATAGGGAATCCAGGAGAGGTTTGACAGGTCCATCTCCATGGCTGTGTACCACCCTGGGGGGTTGTTTCTGTAACTCTCACTCAATATGTTTTCACAATAAAGAGTAAAGCTGGCAGAAGCAACTCTGTGCAAGCCCCAGCCCGAAAAAGACTCGACAGTTTTCACTCTTGCCTGGAGAGAGGAATGTCCTCTTGGTCCTTTGTCCCAGGGAGCCCAGTTTCCCCCCATCCTGCCAGGTGAGTACTGCCACACAAGTAGCACAGCAAGACCAACAGAAAAACCATCCAGCTTAGCCCAGGTTTCAAAGTCATAAACACATTAAAGTGGTTACTGTCTTAGGCCATTAATGTTTGGTGTGATTTCTTATACCACAAAAGTTGACTGAAGTATAGAGTAACAGGCTGCTGGTTGGGTCTTCTTTATTCATGCAATTAAGGCCATCTGAATCAGATCTTTCCCATCCTGTTATTGATGCTGTTGTAACGACATGGATGCTACACACTTTTTTTATCAATAGATATTGATTTGTTTTGCCATTGAAATTTTGTGTTTTGCTGCATATCTTTGTTATTTTCCAATTGTGTAACTAGTATAAGCTTTTCATCTTCCTTGTTCAAATACTTTGTTTGATTTATACTTCTAATCAATCTTCCTTTTACAACAAATAAGTGATCCGCCTAGATGTTGTCCATGTTGAACTCAAATGGCTGTAATCAAGGAAGATAATATTATGGTCCATCAGAATTTTGCCCTGCACAATGTCCCTGTTTCTGAAATTTATGGCATATTTCTTTATGGGATTTTTGTCTTCATCTAGAACTTTCTCTATCCTTTCATCCTGCTAAAATGACATCCTAGTCCTTGGGCCTCTGCAGATCCATGAATTATGTAAGTCCGTAGCAAAGCACTGTGATAATTTACAGGGAACCAAGCAAGTCTTAGGAACAATGAACTGTAAGGAAGTGTAAGGTCCAAAGTAATATTAAAAATAAACAGCTTTCTCGCTTTCATATATATACATATATACACATAATCAACCTTATAGAATAGACTAGACTAGAACTACTCCTTTGGGTTTCCAAATCTGTAAAATCTTGATGGGAGCCAAAAGACTCCTCTTTTTCCTTAGGAGCAGATAGTTTCAAACTGCTAACTGCAAGGTCTCACTACAGCGCCAGCCACACTCAAAATCCACACTCTCCTAAAGCACTAATACAGAGAACTGTATTAGACAAATTAAAAGACTCGTGGAAAAAGTTGAACCAGAAATCAGTAAAATAGATTTCCTCTACTTCAAGAGCTTTTGATGACTCTTTTCTTTTGTTATCTGAGTCATGTCAATAGTAAGTAAAACACAAGGTCTAACAGTACCCAAAACTTTAAATTATTCAGCGACTGATTACATGGCTTGTGAGTTACTGTATCTCTATTCACATCTCACACTTCCTACATCCATTAGCTCCTCCAATCAGAGTGTGGGCTTTGAAGATTAAATGTAGGACATGGAATCTTTTCCATCTAAGCAGACTTACAGACTCACGATTCATGGATTAGGCAATTGTCTTAAGAAGACAAAGTATCATCAAGTGAATTCATTAGTACGAGGGGCTAGACGTAGGTAATGTGCTACTTGTAAACGGACATGCTTAGAGGTGCTCCCAGGAAAGATTGGGACATCATCGACAGTAATAAGGAGACTGCAATTTGGAAAGGGTATAATGCTTTTGATTTTGTCTTATTCCTACTCTTCTTCAAAGAAATTAGAAATTGATTTTAATGAATTGCCTCTGTTTTGACAGGTAAACTTTCCTAATCTCGTGCCCCAGCTTAACCAATGGGCGTGTGTGCCTGCAGGTGCACTCTTGCTTGTCATGTTTGAAAACCCTAATATTGACAGTGTTATTTCCTTATTTATCATTATAGTTGAAAAGACTGAAGCAACAGCACAGTATAAAGTTCCCTTTCAGAACAATGGTAGGTCTTGATTCAAACATTGTCACTAATACTGACTAGTCTGTTTTAAACAAGCGTCCCGACCACACCAGTGGACTCATAACGGGGACTTCCCAGGATGGTGGAGTAAATAGAGAATGAACCAACTCTATTCACTCTTTGATGCTTCAGATTTGTTAAATGAGGGGAGCTGGAGAAAGAAGGCAGAAGATGCATACTAATGGCATTTGTTTCTGCTTCGAAGTCGGAAATCCATGCTGCATCACATACGTTAAAACGGAGGGGCTTCTTTTGAAAGGCAGGCATGAAGAGATCAGTGCCCTGATCAAAATCTGGCCAAGGCTGCCCTCTACTCTAGGGGAAAATCCTAAGTGCTTAGTATGTCATGCAAGGCCCATTATGAATCCCCTCTGAGAGTTTATCAGGCTTTCCAATCTTATTTTTCACTTCATTCCCCCAACACCACCCTGCCTATTTTACAATAGAGGGACAAACACTGCTAACTCCTCTTTCACCTTTCCATGTCTTTTGCACATTCTGACCTATCTGCTTGGAGCATTCTTCAACTCTATTTGCTTGCTAACTCAGGCTACCAGACTCACTGCCAATGCTTTCTTCTGCGGGAAGATACCACCCGCGCCAACAATGGAGAGAGCACATACACACTAGATCCAGGGAGAGGAATTCCTTTTTGCTCAAGTGTCCCTCCAGAGTGCTGTCTTGACAAGGTAACTTCCTGGCAATTGGCAAGGAAGAAATATTCCAGCATCATCAGCGACAGGGCAAAGAAGAGTGGATTTGTGACTGAGGCAATAGATTGACAACTGGCACATCTATCTAGAAAGGGGCCTATTTTGTATTTGCTTACTCAGAAAGGAGTACCTTTTTCTAACACACAAAGACATCAAATGAATCTGGTGATTTTGAAAATGTCATATAAACTTAGTTTTGAGGTACTTGCTGTCCAAAGGTTGCAGATGGTCTGTTTCACTCTTGACTCAAATGACTGCTTCTCAGAGGCTAAGTGCGCTAGTGCAAGCTCTTAGTGTTTTCTAGTGACCATATCATCAAATTTAACTCGAGCCGCTTGGCACTCCCTCGTGTCTCACGTCTGAGTATTCGCTTACATGACACCTGATTCCCTCTCCTGGTGGATTCCTTACCCATGACACAGCAGCCTGTACTTTGAGCAAAGATAGGAGCAACATCGACATCAGCACAACACCTGGACACCCTATTAATATAAAGAGAATCCTTACGATTGATATTATATCTATAAGTAAGTGTGGCAAATGAAAGATGAAAATTTCCCCAAGGTTGAATCTGTTGAGGAGTCAGGACTTGTGAGGCTGTGGCCCAAAAGCATTTGGGTTTACAATATCTATCGATCAGAACAGGTAATGTTTGTGATATCAAATCACAATAGTATCACCATTAATAGAGATATGATAGCAATAGTAACTTGCATAGAGTTACACAGCATGAAACTGTGACTTGTCAGTTCTTTCAATTTGTTTTATATTTTTCTATAACATGAAATGATAGCTTGGCTATAAATACCTAGAAGTCTCTGTTTACCCTGGTACTTGAAGATATATGCTAATTATATGTTGAAAGAAAACATTTCATTTCTAATGTATTAAGGGCAGAATTAATATCAGTTAGTTCAGTTAACATTTACTGAATGTGGTGAAGTTACACAGAAACAAGATATTATATCCTTTTCCTAAAGTAATTTGTAATCTAATATTTCCTATCATAACTTTATGTTAGATTCCACATGCTATAATCTGGAAATATTATTATTTCTCCTCCTTTCTCTGATATTTTAATATTAAATGAAAATAGAAATCAGAATCGGTTCTTTCATCTGGAGATGTCCTTTCTCAATTACCAAGGAATCCTGGGTAAGATAAGCAATTGGACAGTGAGTTTAAATCTCAAGCTCATCACCATTGTGTCGGTTCTGACTCACAGCAACCCTGTGGGGCAAGAGAAGATGGCCTCCATGAGTTGATGAGCTTGTAACTTTTCACAGGAGTAGAGAGCCTCCTCTTTCTCCAGAAGCAGCCCATCGTTTTGAAACGCTTACCTTGTAAACCATTACAGAATCCACCACATGAAGATTTGCAAACAAATAAGATGTAGAGGGCCTAAAAACCATAATTTTAAAGAGATACACGATTAAAAGAATATAACTAATGTCACTGATTTATGCAGGTAGAAACTATTGAATTGGAGTATGCGTTGCTGTGGATGTTCTCAATAGGAATAATTTTCAAAAGATTATAATTAAATGTACATGACATGCTTCTATCTAATATTATTTTGTTGTGGTTGTTGTGTGTTTCTCCTAACATCACTGTGTTCTAGGTTCTGCAGCGGCTGAAGTGATTCAATACTATTTGGCACCTTTCTTATTTACGTTTTTTCTACATGAAAATTTTCATATTTTGTAGTTTGGAGGTAATATTAGATTTACCAAATCAATGTTTTTTAAAGAACAACATCATTTTAGGTCACATCTCTTTTACATATGCATACATATACTGTGTGGTCAGTAAACAATGGAAAGTTCTTGAATTACAAGTAGAAATACATCGAAAAATGAATCTTCAGCAATGGCCCTTAGGGCAGTTACTAACCAGACCATCACATAATCAGAGAAACTAGTTTCACTTGGCTTTTACATTTAATTAACTGATTTCTTGACCATTATATAGAAAAGTTCTGAAATGCAAATATTATTATTAAACAGTGCAAACCAAAGCGCCCCTTTACAATAGATTTCAATGGAAGTATTACGACTCTGCTGGGAACTGGTTTAAATATGAGGGTAAGCCAAAAGAGTATTGTATGCAATCATAGAAAACTTTCTTTTGAAAAATCTCAAAATGTGGCACTGTTTCTTGGCATGTTCTCCATCTAGGTCCGTACACTTCTGCAGGAAGTGTTTCCTTATCTGTAACCCTTCCCCCAATAATGCTGTACTCTTCCATTGATACCACATCAAAACGGCACCCCTGAGCGACTCAAATCGAGCTCCTGGACAATATCTTTGAATGGAAAGGACAGACAGCACAGGAGGGTACAGGATCAGGATGGATGGAGGAAAGTTTCCCATGAATTTCTCCTCAGACAGTCCTTGCTACGCTGGGAAGAATGAGTAGGTGCATTGTCGTGAAGGAAAAATTTTCCTCAGTAAATTTTTCTTTGATCTTTTTCTCAACAATGCTGTTTTCAATGTTCTGAACCCTTCTTCCTAATAAGCCCCTGTGATTGTCCTGATCTTATGAGAAAACTCTATCCAGATTCCCCCTTTGGAGTCCCCAGCTACAGTTTCAATGACCTTTGAGCTGCTCTCTCTGCCTTGAATTTAGTTGGCCCAGCACATCCCTTCTGAAGACATTGGACCTGGCTTGTTTAAGGCGCCCTAATAAGAGAAGTGTATCACTAGTCTTTATCCCTTGAAACATTATCCCGCCATTTCTAAGCTTCTGGGGAGCATAGATGATAATTTCTTTTATTCTAGCCTTTTAGTTCTTCTTCATTCTCTGAAATCTGACATTACACAGTTTGTGTTCAGAACACACATGACTTCTCTAGCTTGTCTTACAAGAGCAGAAATGGAAGTTCTTTCCTTTGTTTTGCTAGATTGGTGTCTCCAGACCTCCACCGCCCTGTGTTCACTTTACATTCACTTTGTACTGCCTTCTCACTGTCAAAAAAAAAAGCTATTTTTTAGCCCTTTTCCCTCTGTGCTGTCACTTCAGATTCACAGTTGCCGAGTGTTCCGGGAGCCCACCAGAGGGACTTTCTCATGGTGTGATTTGCAAACTTTGCAACAGCGCCCACCAGCAGAAGCACCATATGCTATGGAGTTACACAGTAAACTGACAGGAGCATCTCATTTGTCACTTGACATTCAGAAAATGCCAGCAATTTTCATACCCAGCCCTTGCCTAAATGCCTCTCTGGTTAGCAAGGAGTAGCATTGACAGTAAGTGTGCGTGAAAACGTGAAACTTTATATTGTGATTCTAGAGGGATTATAAGAGAAAAGCCAATATTAAGACCTACAAAACTTGATAAGCATATGGATAGACATATTTGAAATTTCTATACATACTTATATCCTATGTGGGCCTCTCCAGGTGAATGATTCTATGCAAAAGGTTTATGGCAATAGGACGCTTCACTTTCTATAACATTGGTAATGCAACTGTATCTTTTTATGATAAAATATAATACCAAAGAATATTTTTTAATCCATAAACGCAAATTTAACATAAAACACAAGCTGTTCCCTTTGTGACTAATTTCCCTCCAGATGCACTAAGTTACAACAGAGCCAAGAGAGAAAACTACTTGGCAACTCTCTCTAATTAAAGGATGTTAATTACAGCTAAATACTATACCCTTTTTATGTTATAAAGGTTCATCTAAATCAATGTTATTAAAGTACTAAAGGAATTAATAATGATTTCAAATCGAGTAAGTGTGGCCAAAGCACCCATTAGCTCATCCTTGAAATTGACTTCACAACAAAATCTCTGAATTGGTACTGCACAACGCTGCAATGCGTAATGTTTTAATCATAGTGCCTGATGATGCCTCTTCTTCATGCCAAAATGTTGATGATGTGCTAGAAGCAAGAACATGATAAAGACCAGATATTCCTTCACTGTTAATTCCTGGCACCCAGCATGACCTCGCTGGGGAGAAGATGTGGAACTGAGCTCTCCACTACCATTAAGACCAGCAGATTAAGACCAGGGGAAATAACAACATTAACAGTAATAAATAAATGTTATCTCATTTTGTAAAACAGTTCAAGAAAAAAAATTAAAAACATCCACACCCAAATCCATTGTGATCCTGTTGATTCCAACTCACAGTGACCCCACAGGAAGAGTAGAACAGCCCCATAGGATTGCCAGGCCTGCAGATCTGTCATCAGACAGCCACATTTCTCTATAAGAGTGGCTGGTGGATTCAAACTGCCTGTCTTCTGAAGATCAGCCAGCAACAGTTGCAGCAGGACAGTAACAGGGACCTGCCAGAAAATCAGGCCGGACTCAGAAGGGTACGTGGACCAGGGGTACCATTGCTGCTGTCAGATGGGTCCAGGCTCCATGCAGAGAATACCAGACAGATGTCGACTTGTGCTTTATTCAAATGTGTGGACCATAATAAACTACGGATAACATTGAGAAGATTGGGAATTCCAGAGCACTTCATTGTGCTCATGAGGAACTTGTGCAAGGATGAAAGACAGTTGTGAGAACAGAAAAAGGGAATACTGCATGGTTTAAATACTTGTTCAATCTGTAGGCTGAGCAAATCATCAGAGAAGCTGGGTTATATGAAGAAGAATGTGGCATCGGTATGAGAGGAAGGCTTATTAACAACCGGCAGATGATATTACCATGCTTATTGAAAGTGAGAAGAACTTAAAGCATATAGTGATGACGATCAAGAATTGCAGCCTTCAGGATGGATTGTACTCAATTTTAAGATGACCAAAATTCTCACAACTAGACCAATAGTTAACATGATAAATGGAGTCAAGGTTGAAGTTGTCAAGGATTTTGTCTTCCTTGGATCCGTAGTTCATGCCCATGGAAGCAGCAGTCAAGCAATCAAAAGCCCCATTGCATTCGGTAAGTCTGCTTCTTTAGAGTATTGAAAAGCAAGGACGGTACTTTGAGGACTAAAGGGAGTCTTCCCCAAGCCATAATATTTTCCATCGCCTCTGATGCATATGAAAGTTGGGCATTGAAGAAGGAAAGAACAAAGAAGAACCACTGCTTTCGAATGGTGGGGCTGGAGAAGAACATCAACAGTGCCATGGATGGCTAAAAGGACAAATGGATCTGTCTTAGAAGAAGCACAGCCAGAGCGCTCCTTAGAGGCAAGGATGGAGACGCTTCCTCTTCCACACTTTGGGCATGTTGTCAGGAGGGACTAGTCCTTGGGGAAGGACATCATCCTTGGTAAAGTGGAGGGGCAGCAGAAAAGATGAAAACCCTCAGGAAGGTGGATGGACACTGTGGCTGCATTTATGGACTCTGGCATTGGAACAATTATAAGGATGGCACAGGACTGTGCCCTGTTTTGTTCTATTGTGCATAGGGTCACTTTGGAACTGCCTCATTGGCAACAAACAACAACATCTCCTGGTTAGCAGCCAGAACTGAACCACTGTGCCGCCAGGGGTCTTTATTTACTTATTTATTTATTATTTTTAAATCATTTTATTGGGGCTCATACAACTCTTATCACAATCCATACATCTATCCATTGTGTCAAGCACATTTGTACATTTGTTGCCCTCATCATTCTCAAAACATTTACTTTCTGCTTGAGTCCTTGGTATCAGCTTCTCATTTTTTCCCCTCCCTCCCGGCTACCCCCTCCTTCATGAACCCATGATAATTTATAAATTATTATTTCATCATATCTTGCCCTGTCCGACGTCTCCCTTCACCCACGTTTCTGTCATCATGTAGATCTTTGTAATCGATTCCCTCATTCCAACCCACTCTCCCTCTACCCTCCCAGTATCGCCACTCAAACCAATGATCCTGAAGGGATCATCCACCCTGGATTCCATGTGTTTCCAGTTCCTATCTGTACCAGTGTACATCCTCTGGTCTAGCCAGACTTGCAAGGTAGAATTCATATCGTGATAGTTGAGGAGTGGGA
>NW_022103918.1:2267139-2278595 GCF_000313985.2 Echinops telfairi | reverse complement strand
CATCAGACATAGCTCTTAGGTTTTCTTCAGCTTCTCTGATGATCTTATTAGATTTTTGTTCACGTTTGTTAAAGTCTGCTTGGCTGTCCTCCAAGTCACTGATGCGCTTCTCTGATTCCTCAGTCGATTCTCGAGGTCCGTGTTTCTGCTACTGGTTTTTGTTATCTCCTCCCTAAGCTCCTGTATTTCCCTTTGGTGTATGGCTTTTATTTCCTCTATCATTTCATCCTTTTTCTCTATTGTTTACCTCATATCCTGTATGACTCCAAACAGCATTCTGAAAATTTCTGTGGCAGCTCAATGTCTGCTTCTTCATGTACGTTGTTATGTTCAGGACATCTTCTGCCATTTCCTTTTGTTTATCCTGTTTTGTCATTGTGGTCATTGGGGATGATGACTGTTTGTGTTGCATTGTTTTATCAGAGCCAGGTGCCATTTTCCAGGGGGTTGAAGAGCACTGGCTCTCTCTGGGAGGCTTGTAGGAATGTATCTTAAACTGCCTACAGCTAATTTTACTATGGGATTAACCTACCACTTTATCCTCCTGTGGCTTCCCTATCAGGGGAGTGCCCCAGATGGCTGGTGGGTTGCCTGCTTTGGTGTTGCGGAGGTTGGGCAGAGGTTCCTGAAACAGCTTGGAATGTTGATGAGGGTTGGCTGAGCTGCCGTGTGCCCCCAGGTGCACAGGCAGGAATTCCCTGGTGAGAAGTTGGGCAGAGTATCCTCTGGAGGGAAAGCAGGGCTTTCCCTAACTACACAGGGTGGAGCTCACCTAGCTGGGTGTGGTGCAGGCATAATTGCCCTAGGCTAAGGGGAGTGGTCTGGAGGTCAGCAGTGGAGTGTGAGAACAAGAAAGAGACAAAGAGGAGAAAACAATTATAAAATTAAGACCGTTTAGATTGTGCTGTAATATAGGGAAGAGAGGGAAACAAAAGCAACTATGTAGCTGAGTCCCACTCCCTGCCCATGGAGCTGCAAGGATTTAGTCCCTGCTCTGAGGCAGCGGCAGCAAGCTGCAGCTGAGCCGAGAAAAAGCCCCTGCGCAGCCCTCAAAAACCGTGGGGGACAGAGAGCAGAAATGTAAACAAAAGCAACAATGTAGCTGAACCCTGATCCCTGCCCTTGAAGCTGCAAGTGTCTAGTCTCTGCCCGGAGGTGGTGGCAGCAAGCTGGGGGCTGAGCCGAGAAAAAAAGCCCCTGGGCAGACCTGCAGGGGGGTGGGACAGAGAGCAGAGATGGGAACAAAAGCAACAATGTAGCTTAACCCCGATCCCTGCCCATGGAACTGCAAGGATTCAGACCCTGCCCGAGGCAGGTGGGGGCAAACTGTGGCTCTGTCAATACCAGGCCTCCCTACAGGCTCTAAATGTCCCCGGCTCTGGTAGAGACAGCGGCGGGGCCAAGGTCAAGCCCCAGCCAGCTTCCACTGAGGTAAGCCGAAAGCCCCCAGCCCCTCAAAACCTCGTGGGTCTGTGCCTACTTATCATTATGATTCTCCTCCTGTGTTCCAGAAGCATTGAATTTCCCTCTAAGCAACTCTGCTGGGCTGAATTCTGCAGACTCCCTCTGGTATGTGTCACTCCGTCACCATCTTCCCGGAAGTCCCAAAAGTTGTATGTTTCATCATTGCTACACTGCACCCTGACTGGCTCATCTTCTCCCCGCGACCCTTCTGTAAGGGGATGTCCAGTTGCCTACAGATGGGCTTTGGATCTCCACTCTGCACTCCCCCTCATTCACAATGGCCTCCAGGGGTCTTTAAGGTATTTATTACTGCTATCATTAGTGTTCATGGAGTCCTTACTCCTTGTAAGACAGAAGGAAACACTGCCCAGTCCTGCGCCATCCCTACAAGTCTTATTCCATTGTGGCAGCCATTGTGTCAATCCTCATTGAAGGTCTTCCTCCTTTCTCCTTTCCCAAGCTTGATGTCCTCCTGATAACATGGCCTAAATTGACAAAGACTTACCTATCTTGCCTGTAAGGAGTATTCAGGTTGTGCTTCTTCTAGGACAGATTTTGTTGTGGTTTTGGCAGTCGGCAGTACTTTCAATATTCTTTGCCAACATGAGAATTCAAATGCATCAATTCTTCTTCAGTCTTCCTTATAAAATGTCTACCTTTCACATATATATGAGAGATTGAAATGCCATGGCTTTTATCAGGTGTACTTTAGTCCTCCAAATAACATCCTTGTTTTTCAACACTTGAAAGTGGTCTTGTGCAGCATATCTTACCCGATGCAATGGGTTATTTGATCTCTTGACTGTTGCTTCCATGAGTATTAATTGTGGATCCAAGCAAGATAAATTCCTTTGACTTCAATCTTTTTTCCATTTATCATGAAGTCCATTTATCATGATGATAACTGTGGATCCAGTTGTGAGAATTTGAAATTTCTTTACATTGAATTATAATCTGTACTGAAGGCTGCTATCATTGATCTTCATTAGCAAGTGCTTCAAGTTCTCCTTACTCTCAGCAAACAAGTTTGCATCATTTGCATATTGCATGTTGTTAATAAGTCTTCCTCCAAACCTGGTGCTGCATTCTTCTTCATATAATCTGCTTCTCTGATTATTTCCTCAGCATACAGACTGAATAACTATGGTGAGAAGATTGAACCCTGACACACAACTTTCCTGATTTTAACCATGCAGTATTCCTTTGTTCTGTTTGCACAATTGTTCTGAAGGAGGACAACTTAGTGTTCTGGAATGCTCATGCTTCAAGTAGTCACCCAAGGGTTCCTAATAATGTCTATAGAAAATGTAAATGTACCTTAAAAGTTTGCATCAGTGGATATGGGGGATGGCTATGCATCACGATTAATGTAATTGATGGCACTTCATTGTACACATAAAAAATAGTTAAATTGGCAAATACTATGCTATATACATTTTTACAACAATTTAAAAAACATGATTTTTTTAAAATGTTTGCATCAATTAGGATGGGTGTTTTAGTTGTTGTTGGAATACATGCTGTTTGTGTGCTATTGCGTACTTTAATTCTAGCAACCCTGTGTGAGCGAATAGACTTGCTTCATAAGGTTTTCTTTGCTGTAATCTTGACAGAAGCAGATCGATAGGTCTTTTGACCAAACAGCCACTAAGTGGTTCAAACCACCAGCCGAACGCTTGAACAAACCAGGGACTAAACAAGCAGGTTCCTGAAAAATGTTTTTCAGTTAAATTGGTGGTCTTTGGTGACGTGTCCAACTTTTGGCAGTGTTGAAGATATTTTTGTTTGTTACAACTTGGACACAGGGGAGAGGGTGGTAGAATCCTTATTGGAATATATGTCGGGAGAGATGAATTCTAACTTGGAGAAATCAAGGAAGACTTTACAGAGGAGGTGACATTTGCGTGGTCTCTTAGAAACACCAGATTCATAAGGAAGTTAGCAGAAATGAAAAGTCCATCTGACTGACAGCCTGAAAGTGCCTGCACCATTTCCTGACAGATGGCCAGAGCACATTGATCAACACCATCTCTAACCTTTCAAGTAACTTTAGTGAAGCTATTTAGGCTTGTGCACTATTGTCTTTACATGTTGATTTATGCTGTTAGGAACACCATTATAAGAAAAAATAAAACTCCTTAAAAACACATACTTGTCAAAAACAATCCAGGTCTCCGTCACTGGAAGAGTGCCTAAGAGAACCTCTTAGTAGAATAAAATTGCTCCTAATGTGCAGGCATGCACAGAAATCAATCAGCTCCTTCCAGCAGCTCTTGTCTGTACATTTTATATAGTTGCCCAGTTTGACAAGAGATCTGGAGAAGGGCTGAGGAGTGTTGTCAGCAGAAAGATGGGAGAGAGGTGATGTACTAGGCTAATAAAAGGACTCACAAAGGTCCCTGAAGTCGTAAATCCTTCTCGAAGCTTTTAGAATCTGTTTCTTTTGTAGGATTGCCATGATGGAGGTTTGACAGAGTGCCCTTTCTATTCTCTCCCTGCCTGTTGGAAACCCGCTGCTAAGTGTGAGGAGGAAGACAAAGTGCAACGGAACTTCCTGCCTTGCCTCCTCCCCATTCCCTCCATGTGGTATGCTTCAGCCTTGCTGATGGAAACAAGAGCAATGCTGCCAAAGGTCCCCAGCCCTATCCTGCCTGGGGTGTTCTACCTTTCCGATAAATTTTTATGATTGCCTCCTTCCCACACATGTTTGGAAAACTACCAGATTCTCTTATACATGGATCTAAATGCTCACGATTATTATTAGAATTTGTATGAAATCAGTAGGTTTCACCGGGTTTTTAAGTTGGGTTTTTTAGGTGATTTTGGTATGGGAAATCTTGCAAGTTATCCATTGGGTTTTGACTTAATCAAACATATGAACAAGATCCAGGGATTCCACAACTAAGTCATTTTTGAACATGAACAGTAACATAGATAGGGTTAGCTTCCCTAGTTTTATCTTTTGGATAATCTTTCACTTGGAAATGCAAACTCATTTTTGTATTATTTTGCATGAACTGCAATTCAGAAAATAAATGGATAAATGTCATAATAAAAATGTACAACTCCTAAGAAGACACTAATGTATACTTACTGTTGCTGGTTTTATTTGTCCACACATTATTTTTCCTTTCATGGTGCAACTATTTCAAAGTTGCTGAAGTAATATAGGAACATAAGCAATGCCTGCTCCCCAAAAAGATGTTTAAAATAAAACCTTTTTTTCAAAAAAGACCTAGAATTTAACATAAATGAAATTAGTTTTCCCTGCATTCATCTCTGTCAAATAATAATACCTAGTCTAACCCTATCAGTAGTGCCCCAACTGCCTGTGAGTGTGTGATTCACCATGACTCTTTTTTTCCACCATCAGGAGACCGGGTCCCATCAGCCTTGGTGAGAACAGCTTGACGCACAGGTGCAGCTGCATGCATGGAGTGAATGCAAGATAGGAACCTTTGCCACATAAGAATACAGCAATCTCTAGTCTACAGTGAGTGGTTCAGTGTGACCTTCATACTCAGAGAGGGAATCCATTCTCATGACTTTACAGTTGCTTTGGCCAGCCTATTTTCCCTATACGGCTTGTGATCACAACGCCTGTACCACATTTGGCACCAAATGACTTTGGACTGTTTCTAAGGATTAAAACCATGATGATCATCCATGCTCGGTCACCACTGAGATTGGGTGATGAACAGAATGAATGGTTTATCCATGGGGAGGATCAGGGCAATTGTCCAAGCTAGCAATTTAAACTAGAAAGGGATTCATCTAAATCAGTGATTCTCAACCTTCCTACTGTCGTGACCCTTTCATATAGTTCCTCATGTTGTTGTGACCCCTAACCATAAAATTATTTTCATTACCACTTCATAACTGTAATTTTGCTACTGTTATGAATCATCATGTAAATATCTGATATGCATGATTGAGATAGTTTATTATGCCAGCCTGGCTGATAAACACAAGTGGGATTAACTGAAGGGCAGAGAGATAAATGGCTTGGTAAGCCTCACCTTTCTTGTCTCTCGCTCTGTGATCATCGGACCAGTGTGCGGCTGCCTTGCTTGTTCTGTGCCTCAATTTAAAGGCTACACTACCTGTGGGACGCCTGGCCTGTGGACTGCATTGCTGTAAGTTGAGGTCCCTTTAAGACATCTCTGGAGCTGGGGATTGGCAGTTAGTGACCTGCTTTGTGATTGGCTGCTGTGCTGACATAGCCTAGTTCTCTCTACAAATAGGGGAAGATCTGGCAGCAGACTAGACTTGAAGGACTGCTAGTCTCTCACAATTCTCTCTCACAGACATGAGTTGCACTGAGCCATTTGTAGTGCTTTATAATTTAACTGTTTATTTTTTGTATTATATATTTATCTGTATATGATTTAACAGTTCATTTCTTGTTATATATCTAATTATCTTTATAAATAAATATATTAAATTATCAGCAATTTGGTTTTATCTCTCGAGAGAACCCTGTCTAACACAAGGATGTATTTTCATTGTTACAAATTGAACATAATTAAAGCATAGTGATTAATCACAAAACAATATGTAATTATATACTGTGAAATATTTATGTGTTTTCTGATGGTCTTAGGCGATCCCTGTGGAAGGGTTGTTCGACCCTCAAAGGGGTCGTGACCCAAGGTTGACAACTGCTGATCTAGAGCTACCTGATATATCATCAAATGAAAACTAAATTGGCGGTCATTGAATTGCTTCTGACTCATGGTGACTCCATGTGCGTCTGGGTCAGGCTGTGCTCTCTAGGCTTCTCAGTGGCTACGCTCTCAGAAGTGGATCACTTGGATTTTCTTCTGAGGTGTTTCTGGGCGAACTCAAGCACCCAACAGTTAACTACAGAACGCATTAACCATGGGCCCCATTCAGATACTCTTCAAGCACGTTAGGAAGAAGGAAAGTTAGGTCCATGGCCAAGAAGAGAAATCAGGATCACAGCAGAGCTTGGGGAGCTAATTGTCACATCTGATCCACAAAGGGCAAGGCGATAGGAGACTAAGTAATGAATTCAGAGGGTAGGAGAAGCGGGCATGCGCAGCTAGGGATACGAAGTGAATGTCAGGACAAGGAGTCTGAACTCACAGCAAGAAAAAATTGAGAGACTATTTGAAGCATGCTTTTTCATGTAGTCACAGATTCCTGGAGACATTCAAGACAGAATGTTCCTGAAGTTCTGAAGGCAATTCCAAAATAGCAATTCCAAAAATCTTTTAATCAGGAACAAAATGACATTGACTTAAGTGTATAACGTCCCAAGACGTCTACAGGAAAGAGCACCTATTTGAAGTTGTGCATTTTGGCATATTTGTTAAACATCAGACACATTACTTTAGAGTGACTTTCAAATATGCACGATGTTCAGATACAGGTGTTTTATTTCTTTATTGTTAGAGGTCCTACACGTTTCTTTGTTGTTTTATTTTTTTCAGAACAGAGTCTTCCTTTTGAAAATATTTATGTGAGTATAAGAAGGTAGGTGTCTGGAAATTCTTTGAATATTTCTTTCTACTTTAATGCATTCTCACACATCTTTTTCCATGGGGCAGACTGACTCTTTTTCTTTACAACCAGCTGTTTGCAAATCCACGTGGACTGTATATGGTACCGCTCATGGTAACGTTTTAGCTCTGAAAGATGTAAGAAGAGAGAGGGGGCTAGAAACTCTTTGGCAACAAAGGAAGTGATTCTACACTTGCTTGAAACCCTCAACTGTCGGATTGCATTTGGAGAAGAAACTGTGCTGAATACTTCCGGCGACGTGTCCAATAACTATGATGCAGGTGGCTCTGTGAACTTCTGAGATTAGGGGGAGGTTGCTGGGCCTTCTGGAATTTCAGTTTCCTCTCCCTCAGCCCCCGCCCCCCAACTTCACAAATACGTTGTAAATACTAACTTCAAAGGGCTTTGAGTACTCCTGAAGAAAGCCATGTTCCAAATAAAGGCTCATGATTATCATATAAATTATCACAAGATTTCATCAAGATAGTAGCTACTTGGCTCTAAATGCAGCTAAATAATGAGGGGGGAAAGCATGGAGGAGGTGGACATTAGTGTGTACTCTAAAGGTGTACATACAGGGTTTGAACTAGAATTGCAATAAAATTAAATCAATAAGTAAAGTGATTGTGATAATTACATTATTGATATGTTTGATTTCAAGTGACTGGTTTTCCTATTCAATTCAGGACACAGTGTTCAGCGCAGAGGACAAATCCCTGTGGCAAATGCTTAGCTTCATTAATCACCAGGAAAATGCATATTAAACCACACTAAGAAAACTGCACTCTCAGTCAAATGGGTAAAATTGAAAAGACTGACACTAGCCAAGTCTGGTGAGCGTGTAGCACAAGGGAGAGAGACAGAGCACAAATTGCTGGTTTGTGTGTCAAGTAGCACGACTACTTTGAAAACGCTCCCGGGGTTTTTCTTATGAAGTTAAACATAACCTACACAGGAACCTCCCACAACTCAATTCCTAGATGTGTACCCAATAAAAATTAGAGCGCACATTCACCTAGAGAACTGTACAAAAATTCCATGGCAGATTTACTCATAATAGTCCTAAAGTGTAAATAATTCAAATAGCCACTAACAGGTAAATGGTTAAACAAATATAATATAATATTATTAAACAATAAAAAAATTTCCTGATGTATTAAAAAATGTGACTGCATCTCACAGACATTATTCTGAGCATAAGGAACCAGACAATGTGGTATTATCAGGTTGACATGAACTTTTCTGCTATTATGTTCACAAATACATAAGACTGTGTCCAATTTTCTGTAATACAACATATCTTTTGTGGCAATATACCACACACATACACACTCAGAATTCACAGTTGTCATTCGTTGGGATGTAAAATAGCTACATTAAGATTCAATCCATAAACATCATTTGTTTTGAGTATTCTCTATATGCCAGGCCCTCAGGTAGGTTTGATTTTTTCTTTTTGTTTTTTTTAGTTTTTTTAATGTATTACATCATGTAATGGGTCAGGTACTAATATTATCCCCATTTTATCAACAAGAAAAATAGGACATTAGAGAGGGCATCAAGGGCCTAATAATCAAAACTAATAATAATGAAGTTTGAACTCAAACTGTTATCCCCTGAATTCAAAGCCTGTAGGAAAAACTAGGGCCCTTAGTGCAGTTCATTGCTTAGTGCTAGCCTTGTATCTACATAACTTTTCAGCCCTTATTGATCTTTGGTTTTTAATTATCCTGTGATCTAAAAGAAATGAGACTCAGAATGTGGTTTAAGTAGTTAGGGAAGTAGAGAAAGCCCAGATCCAATCTGGAAGAAAAGAACACAGGTCACTTGCATGGAAAGGAAGTTCTCATTACTGATTAAATATATGACCTGGATTCAAGGACTGCCAGTTTCTAGATCTATCTAAATTAGCGCCCATCTGTGATCATTAGGTTTTGTATATGTGGGTGGTGAGGGGTTGAGAGGCAGGATGCTCAGTAGTTTGGGAATTGAGGCCAGTCTCCCTGATGTGATCTAACATAATCAACTCCATGATGGAATCTGCTGTGAACAACTAAGCAGTTGTGGAAAGATTAAGTTGGGGAGCAACCCTTTCCTTGTGTAAGAACCCTACTGATGTCCGTTTCCTCATGGGCGTGGCCTGATTCATATATAAGTTCAAACTATGGCGAAGCTAGTTCCCTTTTCGCTGCTCTGACTCCTGCATCTGGCGCACTGACCTCTAGTCCTTTGAGCCTACAGCCTGACATATTGCCTGCTGACCCTGTGAGGCACCTAGCCTTGGATGTATCAACCTCTGCATCCAACAGCTGTGGTATTCCTGCTTCTCAGTTCATCAGCCTTAGCAGCTGCAGGGGTCAGGGTTGTATTGGCACATCAGGCAAATTAAGGTCAGTGGTTTGAAACTACCAGCCCTTCTGTGGGAGGAAAAATAGGGGCCATCTGCTTCTATAATTAGCACCTTAGAAATGGAATGGGACAGTTCGTTGAAATTTATTCAACTGCAATGAGTTTTGGATTTACTTTCTCCTAGTTCCACAGATGTGAGAGTAAAATTTTTAAATATTCTGTAAAATCATGAAACCTTTATTAAACAGAAATACCAAAATGTGACCCTATTTTTTCTTGACATATTCTCCACCTATATCTATGCACTTCTGAAGGTAACACTTTTGTTTCTCTAACCTTTTGCCTAAAGAATTCTATGCTATTTGATTTACATCATGTCAAAACCAAAGTTTGGGTACCCTTAAAGCATTCAAAATGTGTTTGGGAACAAAAAGAAGCCCAAGGGAACAAGATCGGAGATGTAGGGTGAACAGAGAGAAGTTTCCCAACAAAACTCTCCTTTGGCAGCCTTTGCAATCCTCGAAAAATAAGCAGCTGCATTGTTATGATCGGAAAATAATTCCTTGGTACAACTTTCCTGATCCTTTCCTCACCAATGCAGCTTTCCGTTTTCTGAAGGTTGCTTTTCATAAAACGGCCTCGTGATGGTCCTGTCCTTAGAGAAAATCTCTCAAGATTACACCTGGAATCCTGGAAAGCAGTCACCGTAACTTTTGGAATTGTTCTCTCTACTTTAAAATGAAAGGACCCAGCACATTGTAGCAGAAGCCACTATTTTCATTGGATTCTGCTGTCTAGATTATGTTGGTAAATCTGCTACTGGTTATGCTTTGTTCTATACAATTGTCATTATTAGCTTTGATTTTAATGAAGACACATTTTTTGCACCCACTCAGCTGAAAGCCTGTTGAGGCTAAAGTGTTCATTAAAATTGAAAATGCTAAACCATGGGAGATCTTAATCTCAGTAGCTATCACATCAATGGTAATTCTACAGATTTCTTCCACCAGTGTCTGGACTTCAGCCAATGTCTTCCTTGGTTGAAGCAGATAGTCTTCACTCACTTCACACCTCTTTGAAGTCTTCTC
The DNA here is from genome assembly GCF_000313985.2 of Echinops telfairi. Lineage (NCBI taxonomy): Eukaryota > Metazoa > Chordata > Mammalia > Afrosoricida > Tenrecidae > Echinops > Echinops telfairi. The sequence continues at coordinate 2,268,168 of NW_022103918.1, read as the reverse complement.
AACCTGCCTTAACATGCCTGAGCTCCCTAAACCATTATTTCATATGTGACAGCATTCTCAGAAACTCACCATTTCTAAGATTTGGGAAGATGGACACGAGTTTTATTTAAAATTTGGTATTGGTGTTGACCTCAAATTTGTCCCCTCCCTCACCCCACTATGGAACAACACAAAGTATCTTTTTTTTCCCTAATGAGACTGACAGTGAACTGCATCCACTGATTGCAGAGACACAACTAAACCTGTCTTGCTTGGATTAAACCCATGCCTGTATGAGCCGGAATGGTATGAGGAAGATGCTTCCACTTACTCTCTCATTTCCCTCATAGTACTTTGGACAATTTGAAATTGTGTGCTTATTGGTTGGGCTACTTGTTCAAACTCCCCCCGCCCCCATTACAGCTGTAGATTCCTTGAGCCAAGTGCTTTTGCTATTCCTTCCCCAGATCTTTGACAGTACTTAGCAAAGAGTAGGAGTGAGCTGGAGTTATATAACATAAACGAAGGTCTGCTGCCATGGTGGAATGCAGTACACATGCCTACTCTATAACCATACACTACTATTGCCTGGGAGTGAAAAATAGACTAGTGACACAAGCTCCCTGCATGTCAGAAATAAGACACTACGTTTACTTATGGTTCCTCTAAGCCTTAGTTCTTCATTAATAAAACTGGGAATAATAAAAGCACACATACTTAAGTACTATGATGTTGAAAAATGAAGTGGGAACATAAGCTGGATACAGTGACTGATCAACAAGATATGCTGCCAACACTCGTACAGGGTCAATGAGTTGACCGAGGAACTTTCAAGATTATTGCACCTGATTTCTTTTTTGTTTTCATCAGTGAATGAGTCCTTTGTTGAAATACATATGAATTCCAAATGTAACATTAAACGATGGATTACAATAAATAAGAGAAAGGAAAAAACAAGCAACTGTTAAGTTGCTTAGCTGGAAGTAGCCAATGACATCTTATTTTTAATTTTATTTATTCAATAAATCATTGTATTGGGAGCTTTCACTT
>NW_022103918.1:2259784-2266716 GCF_000313985.2 Echinops telfairi | reverse complement strand
CCTCATTCACATCAAAATGGTTGTTTGTAGTGGATCTTCAGATACCTGATATCTCATGATCAATACCTCATGATCACACAGGCTGGTGGGCTTTGTTGCTTCCCTGTTAGATGGCCACTTTTTTAACTTCAAGCCTTTAAGACCCCAGATACTATATCTTGTAATAGTCGGGCACCATCAGCTTTCTTCGCCACATTAGTTTATGCACCCATTTTTGTCTTCAGCAATTGTGTCAGGAAGGTGAGCATCACAGAATGCCAGGTTATTAGAACAAAGTGTTCTTGCATTGAGTGAGGACTTGAGTCAAGGCTCAATGTCCATCTGCTTCCTTAATACTTAACATAAAAATATATGTATAGACCTATATCCCTGTCGTTATATATTAATGTATTTACATATGTACATGCCTATGTTTATACCCCTATAAATGTCCTTTGCCTTCTAGTTCTTTCCTCTATTTCCTTTTACTTTCCTCCTGTCCTACTATCATATTCGACTTTCATTCGGATCTCTGTACTTCCTCTCAGCTACATTACACTTGATCAACCCCCACCAGGCATTCTATGCCCTTCAGGCTATCAATGTTAGATCACTTGTTGATCTCTTGTCCCTGGGTTTGTTGGCTCCCCCTTCCTTTCCTCCACTTCCTCCTCTTCCCTGTCCCCCATGGAACCATTGGTCGGTTGTTTTCTCCTCGGGATTGTTTATCCTGCCTATCTTATATAGATAGACATGGAAAAAAGAAAACAAAAAATAGCCTATGAATAGTTCCAGGTCTATCTACTGACTCATGAATGCCAAGCTCTGCCTCCCAAATTTGAAGTTTATTTTGGAATTCCTCAGGCTCTCTGTTGGTTTGCTACTCTTGCTGTTCTGTTGCACTCCCTTTGTGTTAAGCCCTGGTGTGTGTGTTTCAGGGGGTGGGGTGGGGTGGGGGGCGGGTCAGATGGGGCATATTTCCCGCACTGTCTCCAGTGCTGCCCCCCATAGCATTGTAGGTCAGTAAAGGGACATCGTGTCTCATGGAGAGGCCAACCCTATGATCCTCTCTGTGCATTGCCTGCTCTAGAAGGGAATGTCATCCTTGAAGTTTGGTGGGCCAGGTTGCTATTCTCTCTCTCTTAGTTTGCTCCCATGTGGTCTGGGCAGACCTGCCACTCCCCGGGCTGTATCTTCAGTGCTGCCCTTCTGGGGAGGGAGGTGGACATAGCTGGGATAGGGGCTGGCCCTGCAGACCTCTCTGCTAGTTCACGGCTTCATGCTGGTATTTTGCCCTCAAGGCTTGGCGTACCAAGTTGAGGTCTGATCCCTCTCTCCCTTTCCTGTGGAGACATAAATAGTACCCTCCCCGTGGTGGATTAGTGCCCCGTTCCCCTCAATCCTTCGTTTATCCCCAGGCCTTTGTTTTTCAAGCCCCTCACCCCTCTTTTTCCCATCTTTATGTTGGTATGATGTATTCATCATTGGGCTTGGACTGTCCCCTGCCTGTGTGTCTCAACCCATAAATTATCTATTCAATAGTTTGTTTGTTTGTTTGTTTTTTCTGTTCCCACTGTGTCAATTGGATCTACCTCAGTGGGCTCATCTTGTACTTGTCCTTTTGTGCTTAGCTAACTTTGTTTAGCATAATTCCCTCCAACTCTTCCCATGAGACAAAGTGTTGCACCTGATTTCATTTCTGATGTTTTAGTGTTTTTTTATGACATCATCTTAGTAGGAGACACAGGCACAGACAAAGCTTATTTATCTTTTTTATTTCAATCACTCTTGATTAATAAGATTGCTTATTAACTATCAACCAGATTGTTTAACCACTTAGTATCTACCATTCTCTTATTGTTGCTTGTGGTAGAAGTGGCTCCAACTCATGACAGTCCATGTTCAACAGAATGGAACGTTGCTCCATCTTGTGCACTTTCCACCAGTATCAGTCATGTTCAAGTCCATTGTTGCAGCCACTGTGCATTTCCAGTGCATTCTCACCTAGGCGGCTCATCTTCATTGCTGTATGGGACACTAGTCAAGTGGGATCCATAGGGTTTTCACAGATTATGATGTAAATTGCCAGACATTTCTACCTACCCTGTCTTAGTCTGCTGTCCACTATGAGTGACTTTGCTGGCATTTAAAATATGAGTGACAGAGCCCTCAGCATCACAGAAACCTGTCAGCCACCACAGGATGAACAAATTGGCAAGCAGGTGACGTAGGAACGTGCCCAGTTGGTTCCTACTCATAGTAACCTGATATTGGGTTTACAAGGCTGTACATATTCATTACTGCATTATTGCTAGGGATCTTGGCTGCTTTTCCGAAAAGGATTGAAACTTATCATGCCATTCATGCAAGTTTTATTTTCTTTTGGGGGGGAATATATGGTTCTGCTATTGTCGAGGATCTCTGTCCTTATAGTAAGAAATCACCACATCTGACCTGGAGACCCACTGATTTCTTACTGAAAGAGCAGTGATCCAGGAGGAATTGGCTCATTGGGAGTGGGTTGTGTTAGCTTGTGCCCCGTGGAGTGACTGGTAGGTCTGAGCCACTGACTTTTCAGTTAGCAACGCCAATCCAATAGTGCTCCCAGGCTCCTTGAAACGGGGGCATAGCTCCTCCTTTTCTGATAAAGTCTTACTGCATGGCTAGGATTCTTCTTTTCTTATCTTCATGTACTTAAGGAACAAAGCCCCTAGTGCTTGACATAAGCCTAGATTATGTTCTTTATAAACAGAAGAGACCCACAAAATTATAGCTATTTAAAGCAAAAATACTATGTATATCTTTATTATAAGTTGCTTCTTCCATTCAACACCATTATGGACTTCTTGCCATGCCAACAAAAGCACAACATATATTCATTCTTGAAGTTACTAGTAATTCATTTTATTTGGACACTATAATTCAACCAATTCCTTATTCCTGGGTTACTGTTGAAATCATGTGGGATATTCCAAAAGGAATTGAAAAGTCTGACAGCAGCCATGCAACTTTTTCTTCTGCTTTGGAAACAATGCATCTGCTACCACCAAGGATCAATGCTGTACAGTAAGACATCTGCAGGTTTGGCCTGGTGGAAAATGAGCTACCTCTAAAAATTCTTGGATTAACGCTTGTGTGTAGTTTATGACCCATGCTTATTGTCATTTATTTTTGGTATTTGTCTCCTTAAAATGAGTTTGGAGAAAATATCTTACTTTTATATCCCAAATGATACAAAAAGATGTAAATTCATTTCACTGGAAGTTCACCATTTTGTTCTACTAGGGAGATACCCTGTCACAATTACCTAGTGCTATTATATCAGAAATACTACAAGTGGGTGGCCTTATGGACAGCACTTTATTTTCTCATAGGTTAGGAAGCTGGAAGTCCAGGTGCAGGGTGCATGTTCCAGAGGAAGCACTCTGTCCACGCTGGGAAGGGCCTCTTCTCTTTTCATCTTTCTTTTGTTGGCTCCTTGGTGATCTCCATGTGGCTTTTCTCACGCCTTCGCTTGCTTACGCTTATACTGCATCATTAAGGTAAGACAAAGGAATCCAGTTACAAATTGAATGATAACCACCGTTAGGATTTATAGGAGATATTTTGGGAGAACACACTTCTATCCATAACACAGTCCAAAGAGTCCTTGTTGGAGCCGCTCCACAGAAACAAGACATGGTGATTTACACATGTAAAGACTGCAGGAAAAACAAACAAACAAACAAACACGGAGCAGTTATAGTCTGCCACATGGGGGTTGTTTTAGTAGAAATTGACATGTCAATAACAACAACCACAAAAGAGAGCCCAGTCAAATCTGCAGATTGAAAGCTATGTCGAAGCGCATTCTCCCCATCACTGGCTGCTCTCTCCCCCCGTCCTGAAGGAACAGTGCCAGGTCTGCGTAATTGGTCCCTCACGGTGCTACAACTCATCACCTTGAGGCAGAAGGTGGTTCAGGTAAATTTGGCATATTATTTGGACATAGAATTTGATGGGATCCTTTGATCAGCTTCAGTCTATTGAAATGAATTCCTTATCTCATTAGAATTGAGAGAATCAAGACTCAGTCTGATTCAGACAGTGAAACGAGACCTCAGACTGATTGAGGAAGCAGCATGGGACCCACATCTCACCTCCTCTGGCTCCTGAGGCTGATTTTCACATGGCAGGGGGCAGATGTGCAGCCACTCTCCAATCATCTTAACCTTGTTCTGACCCCAACTCTTTCTCCCATGGCACTCTTCATTTCCCCACACTCTACTTTTCTCTGCTGGGTCCAAGAATTCATTGCAATGACCACACAGAACGCACAGATGATGCTCGTGAGTATGGGGCTCATCAGCGAAGTTAACAGCTTACAAATCAGTTGAGAAATGCTCAGGATACAGTTTCTTCTCTGCCGTGCCCACAGCCAGGCCTCTCTCTGGACCTCAGCCTCGTGCCTTGGCCTCTACCCTGCTCAAGCAATGTGACAAAGCTCGATTGGGGCTGCCAGTAAGTGTCAGCCTGAAGGCACTCAGCTCCAGATTCATGGGTCAGTAAGCCCAGTTTCCCCAAGAAAGTGCCCAGAAGCACCCTACTCTACAAGGGAGCCTTCTGTCCAAACACACTCTGCTTTACTTGCTCTGTGGGCTGGGAAGCCCACGACTCTGCACTCTGTCTCAGGCCCTGGTCCTGCTGCTGCTGCTCTGCCATTCCTCTGGTGTCACAGCTGTCTTCTAGATCAAGGGAGTTCAATCTTGGGGTCCAAAGGACAGGCTCCATTCCTGGTTCTTCTTTCTTGTTGATAGTGATCCCCCCTTCCTACTTCTAAGATTACTAATTTTATACAGAGCTGGACGGCAATCATAATGAACACTTTTTACCAATCCCTCACACCTCAATCATACAATCCAATCAGTATCTCCCTCCATCTTTTTCCCAAGCCCATCAGGAAAACAATAGTCATTTTGCCGAAGTAACGGTCTATGGCTAGAAGAGCCACCTTAAATTATTCACTCTATTGTCTTGGTAGAACCTAAAACATGGGTATGTTGGTTATTTTCTGTTGTATTGTGATAAGAGTTGTACGAGCCCCCAATACAATGATTTAAAATTTTTTTTAAAAAGATCCCCGCACGAAGTGATGGATGGAAGCAGCAGTGGCTAAATACTAAGAGCATGACCGAGAGTGGTTGGTTTCCCCGCCCACAGAATGAGTCAAAGTGAGTACCTTCAGGCAGGAAGCAGGCTTGCAAAGCAGGGTGCTCTGTGGACATTTGTCAACACTGAAAGAGTATCCTAACAGTTGCCCAGGTAGGAGTTAGGCCAAGGGGCCATGTAGCTGAGTGGTCAAGGACCACAGAGAGATGGACCTACTGGCATGGCTGGAAAGAGTGTAGTTGTGGACAAAGGACTGCATCCTGTGTGTCTTCTGATCTTGACTTGTAACCTGTTAGCTTTCATAATAAAGCTCCATAATAGTAAGCATTGTCTATGGCAGTGGTTCTCAACCTTCCTACTGTGACCCTTTAATACAATTCCTCATGTTGTGGTGACCCCCAACTATTGGAAATAAGTGACCCCTGTGAAAGGGTCGTTCGATCCCCAAAGAGGTTATGACCCACAGATTGAGAACCGCTGGTCTATGAGTTCTATATTATATTATTGAACCCAGTTGCAAAACATCCCAACCCAGTGCTGCCCAAGCCCACAAGCCCAACATTAACCCATATGTCCTCCTCTATCTCAGAAAACACACACAATGATGCCAACTTCAGGAGGAAAACCAAATCAATGAGCATGTAAGCATCTCAGTGCTGGCAGTGGTCTCCACACAGCTGCTCCAGCATCCAGTGGGGGCTGCATTGGGCTAGGTCCATGTGGCTTCTCCTCAGGGATGTCTTGCAGGAAGTGAGCCTTACCAGCTGAAGCAGGGAACTGGCTAAGGCAGCTGCACCCTGGTCTGACCATCAGAAAGCAAGAGACCCAACAACTAGAAAGGCAAGGGAGCCATTTATCTCTCCGCCCTTCAATTAACCCCACATGTGTTTTCCAGCCAGGTTGGCACAATAAACTAACTACCTCACCACTAGAGAAACAGAGTGTTGTGAAAAGGACAGCTGCTGTCAAAATGAGTTCAAGAAGGTTTGAGACTAGTGATTTGTCTGACTTTCGCCTCATGGAAATCATCCTTGGAAAGATATGGAGTTGGGCTCTGCTTCTCACTTCTGGGGCCTAGAGGTCAGACACAGTCTCTGCCCCCATTTCCTCAATATTGGAGGAGGGGAAGAATCCTCCATAAAGACTATCATTTCAAATCACTACTGGTGGAAGGCATATAAGAATGCTCATTTCCCTACATCTTTACCAACAATGGGCATGGCCATTCTTTGTAACTTTTGAAGAATTATGTATGGAATATGTAAGAGATCATGTGGCTCCCCATCTTATAACTTCCTAAGGTTGCTCATTAGTTATCATAGCTATTCTCAAGCTTTGGGGCATCCAGGTCTCGTCAAGACTGGTTTGGGAAAAAGCAGGAATGGAAACAGAACACATAGAAGTGGGGTAAGTTATGGTACACTATGGTGAACCCAAATGTGTATTAACTATTGAATGTAACACTGGTGATTTTTTTCTATAAACATTCACCCAATTGACAATAAAAAGTTTTCTAAAAATAATAGCTTTCTCTCCTGACTTAAAGTTGATGAAAGCTCCTGAAGTGTGTATTTTTATGTGTATGACATTTATTATATTATAAATTAAGCATAATTTGTAATTGAAATCATTAAAGAAACAATAAATTCATTTAATGCTATCAGAAGTCATCTAAATGGAGGAAATATTTTAAGAAAAAAATAGGGAGGTACATGGGATTGCTTTGCATTTTTGCAAATCTCCTTAATTTCTGGCTTAATAGAAGGCATTCTATTATAGTAGAAATTGTAATCTCATATCTGATC
>NW_022103918.1:2256607-2258244 GCF_000313985.2 Echinops telfairi | reverse complement strand
ACAACTTCAAAAAAAGTAAGTTATATACATGGAAAAAAACACACACACAAGAACATTTGAACGGGAATCACAGAGGCTTCCAGAATGTGGAGACCATGCATCCAAGGGGGATGTTTTCATAAGGACAGAGGCTGGACTCCAGAGTCAACAGTAAACAATATTTTGATTGGCTAGTTTAAGTAAGCTCTCTGATTGGTTATTTTCATTCAATTTTTAAGAAAATGCCTGGTCAACTTCTTTGTGTAAATAGCTCTCTGCATATGTAGTAATTTACTTTCAGCCACATTCCTTTTTTTTACCCACCAACATCATGTATATTACCTTCTGTGAAACAAGAAAAGACTAGGTTAAAATGAAATTTGAGTCAAACCTCATGTAGGCCATTTCAGTTATGTCAAAACCCCCAAATTTTGGTGTGCTCTTACACAATCCCTGAAAGCCATGTACACAATGGGCTGTGAGAGTCATTTGCATCAAAAAGCCCAAATAGAAGATGAATTGTCCATTTGTGGTGTCCTGCGTGTTGCTGTGCTGCTGGAAGGTGCGTCATTGTTATTTCACATCGCAACCAGGTCACCCAGAGTTAGCAGATTCTAGCAGAGCTTTCAGTGTAAGAGACTATGAAGAAGGAACAGCCTGTACACGTCAAAGAAATTAGTCCCTGAAAACATTATACACAGCAACAGAACATGATCAGATGCTGAAAATCTTATAAAAAGCAGCAAAATAGTGTCAGAGATCATTCCAGAAGATGAGCCCTTCAGGGCAGAACGCACTCAAATTAGAACCAAGGATGAGCGGTCTCTCCAGGTGGAGCGACCATACTGACATGGATGAAGCGAAGCCTTGGGAAGGAAACCCTTTGGGACCTTCATTTGCTGATGGGGCATGACTCAAAATGAGAAGAAACTGCTACAATCATCTGTTAATAGTTGTAACTTGGAGTGGATGAAGTATGAATCTAGGAATACTGGAAGTCACCAAAAATGAACTGGGATGTAAAAACGATCAATATCCTAGCTGTTCGTGAGCTGAAATGGACTGGTATTGGTCATTTTGAATCCGAAAATCATATGGTTTACTGTGCTGAGAACGACAGATTCAAGAGGAATGGCATAACATTCATCCCCAAAAATGGCAATTCAAGATCCACCTTGAAGTACAATGCTTTCTATGGAGATAGTATCTATCTGCATGCAAGGAAACTCAGTCATTCAACTATTATTCAAATTTATGCACTGACCACTAACACGAATGACACAGAAATTGAAGAATTTTACCAATTCTTCAGTCTGAAATTGACTAAACATTCAATAAAGATGCAGCCGTCATTATTAAAGATTGGAATACAAAAATTAGGGGGAAAACAGAAGGAACCATAGTTGGAAAATATGGCTAGGGTGATAGAGATGAAGCTGGAGATCTTATGATAAAATTTTGCAAGACCAACAACTTCTCCGTTGCATATACATTTTTTAACAACACAAAAGTTGTCTATGCACATGGCCTTTTCCAGATGGAATACACAGAAACCAAATTGACTAAATTTTTGGGAAGAGATGATGGAGAAGCTCAATATTAAGAGTTAAAACCAGCACCGGGAAATTGTGGGATTGTGGAACAGATCATCAATTCCT
>NW_022103918.1:2251082-2252151 GCF_000313985.2 Echinops telfairi | reverse complement strand
CTTCAAATCCTCTTCTTAGTCAGCAGCAAGGTTGTGTCATCTGCATATTGGAGGCTGGTAATGAATTTTCTTCCCCCAATCCTGATGCTGTGTTCCTCCTCATACAGCCCAATTTCTCACAGGATTTGTTCAGCATAGAGACTGAATAACGATGGGGAAAGGATACAAGGTGTACACATCTTTCTGGTTGCATTCCATACAGTTGTTCTCTTGTTCTGTTTGAGCAACTGCTTCTTGGTCTACGCAGAGATCCGGCTTGAGCACAATGGAGTGTTCTGGAATTGCCTTCTTCAGAATGCTAGCCATCATTTGTTATGATCTCTACATTTGGATCTTTTGCATAGCCAGTTAAATCATGAGTATTCTTTGTGGTAAATTGTGCTTTCAGTCAAACCCGTCTAACATCAGTGATGCTATCCCTTATTCCACATGTTATTCTGAGTACACTTTTATTTCTGGCACCCACCTATAGAGGCAATGATTGAAAAATAATCTTCAGCAAAAGTATACTTGTGTATGATATCAATGACATTGTTTGATAGCTTATTCATATTACACCCCAAAACTTTTTATCATCCATCCAGGTTCAGATAGTGAGGGATATCTACAGGCCTTCCATAGGAGTTTTCACTCTCTCATAGCCCCATGTACTACACTGATTACATTTTGAAAATGGAAAAACAGCTCATACCTAATAGGAAGAGAAAGGATAAACTTGAATTCCATGCAAAATACCCAGATCCTTATGATAATCAACAATGTGGTAAATCACCGCACCTTCCTGGGGAAGGGCAAAAGTGAATGTAGACAGGGTATGTTAGTGGCTTTCTTTCACATCCAAAAACAAGCATAAGATGAAACAGATATCCCGCCCCATGCACACCCTACAAACACACCACAACTAACATTCTCCACTTACAAAATCCCTCGTCGTTCTCAGACATTACTGCAGTGAACCCTCGTTTAACGCGGTTAATCGGTTCTAGACCCTACCATGATAAATGAAATTCCGCGAAGTAGGATTCCTTATTTGTAAATCAAATATTTTCGTAGTTAGAGCATAGAGGAC
>NW_022103918.1:2234708-2249395 GCF_000313985.2 Echinops telfairi | reverse complement strand
AAAAAAAAAAAAGAGCCAGAGTCAATCCCAGCTGTATGCATGTCCTTAAGACAAGTCGTTTAGTTTCTCTATACCTCCATTAAGACATGAGCAAAATGAAGCTAGCCATGTTATCTAACTCATAGGTTTGCTGTGAGGATTAAAGAGAGAATACATGTGTAAGATCTCCAGATGGGTGCCTCCCATGGACTAAGTGTGCAATAAAGGGTCAACATTAGAACCATTCCACAGTCCTATGAGCTTCCAGCCGCTTAAAATATGCATTTACCAGGCCCACAGGACGTGCTGGAAAGAGATCTTGGGTTTTAATTCAATAGACCTCACACCAAGTTCTTTTAAATATCTCGCTAAAACAGAAAGGTTTTTAAATTAGAAAGGCGGTTACTCTATTTTGAAAACTAATTCTCAGCAGAAATACCAGGAAAATATATATTGAATCTACCAACTGGAATTTTATTATAATACCGTGTTTGCATAATTCTATTTATTCTATCAAAAAAATTCACATCCACTTTTTTATTAGCTCAAAGTCAAGCATTTATGCAACTGTAATATCCTTCCTTCAAAAATCCTTGCTCTAGGTGTGTCAACTGCTCTAATCAGGCCACCAGGTACAGTCACCGATTGCAGTGTAAAGGGCATAATCTTATGACACATTAAGTAGTTCCATAAAGCTTTAATGTGAAACTAACTTTCAACCATGGAATGGCATAAGCAGTGGGTAGAATTTGGCACATTTGTTCTTAAGTCATTTTAAAAGCATTAAAACATATTTCAAAGATTTCAAACATGCAATTATTTTTGCTGCCACTCAAAACACGAAATAAACATAACTTTTAAAAAAGCTACATGCTTTTTTACCTATCAAAACAAACAGCTTAATGAATAAAAATTGTTTTCCCAAACCATTTTTCATACACTAGCAACTCATCCAGGAAGTTTTCCTAGGAATTACTGAAGCCATTGGTAAAATAGATCATTGCCCCACAAAACTTTGAAGGTATCAAACTAAAAATATATGATTATTCCAGAAGAAAATGTCTCTAAAATATGTATCATGCATAGAATTTGGAATCTTATACACTAGGAAGTATGACTGTGTGCCTACGTGCGTAGCACTCCTATTTATACATGTCTAGTAGATCAGCTTCATCTTTTTTTTCTTTTTAATATGTTCTTTTTTTAAATTTTATTTAATCATTTTATTAGGGGCTCATACAACTCTTATCACAATCCATACACACATGAGTTGTGTAAAGTGCATTTGTACATTCATTGCCCTCATCATTCTCAAAACATTTCCTCTTCACTTAAACCCTCGGCATTAGGTCCTCATTTTTCCCCTTCCTCCCCGCTCCCCCCTCCCTCATGAGCCCTTGATAATTTATAAATTGTTATTTTGTAATATCTTGCCCTGTCCGATGTCTCCCTTCACCCACTTTTCTGTTGTCTGTCCCCCAGGGAGGAGGTCACATATAGTTCCTTGTAATCGGTTCCCTCTTTCCTACCCACTCTCCCTCTACCCTCCCTGTTTCGCCACTCACACCACTGGTCCTGAAGGGATCATCCACCTTGGATTCCCTGTATTTCCCGTTCCTATCTGTACCAGTGTACATCCTCTGGTCTAGCCAGACTTGCAAGGTAGAATTCGTGTCATGATAGTGGGAACGGGGAGGAAACATTTAGGAACTAGAGGAAAGTTGTATTTCTCTGGAGTTATGTGAGGTAATAGTCAATCACTGAATTTAACAAATAAACGTGGGGCACCCCACTCTTAGATGGATGCTGTAAGGATTTAAGGCTGGTTACAATGAGTTACTCTTCAAAGGTAGAAATGATTCACTGCTTTGTTCTTGACCCTTTACAAGTTCCAGATTTATGTGCAATCAGGATACAGAGAAAATGCCAGTATCTATGACCTAGACCACCTGCTTGACTGGCCTCCTGTTCCCATCATTGTATTCTGAGATCTTCTAGCTAAAATCTGAGTCTCCATATCCACCTGAGACTTTATGCCTTTGTTGGCACATTTAGAGCAACTTCTCTCATGGTTACGAGTTTGGTTGTGATCCACAAGGTCCACAGTTCGAAACTACAAGCCTGCCTCAAGGGAAAAAGATATGGCTTTCTACTCCCCATAAAGAGCAGGGGACCAGCAGGGGCAGTTCCACTCTGTCCTATAGGGTCACTAAGAGTTGGCATCAACTCCATGGTGGTGAATGAGGGAGTTTCTCACTCTAAGGAACACCAGCAGCTTAGTAGTAAGTGCTTGGCTGCTCACTGAAGGTGGTTCAAACCCATCAGCTACTCTGCTAGGGAAATGTCTACTTCCATAGAGTGTGCCTTGAAAACCCCATGAAGCAGTTGCACTCTGTCCTGTAAGTCCTGATGAGTGGGAAGGGGCTCAACAGCAACTTGATAGGTTTTGGTTTTCTCACTGTGATTTCCCTCTATTCGCCGCGACTTGTCAAATTCCAGGTAAGAGACGCTCCACCAGCCTGCTTTCTAAAGATGGACACCGCATAACCTAGAACCTCCCCAATGACATACTTCTGATTTTGCATAATCCCTAAGGTCTTGAAGGTCAGACTCTGTAAAGGAAATAGAATAGAAAGTCCTGGCCATGCGTACTGACTTCATTTAATTGTAGAACTAAGACTAGACAATGATGGAGAGGGTTTGGGAGAGAGGAGTAGAGAAGATTAAAGGCATAAATCTGACCTGAACAGTTAAAAATTTGTCAGTAGATTTCCCCCTACGATATGGGCTGGATCTGATCTGGTTTCCAAAATGTTCTGTACTTTCGGTTTGAATTGTTTTCTTCATTTGTTGTTGTTGTTGTTCATATTGGAGTGTTTCTCAAAGGTGTGATGTCAATGGAGGTCACCTGCTTGAAGCTGTGTTATATGCTTTTCCATTTTTCAGTATACGAAACCCAGGATTAATAAACCTATAGGGACAGCAAGTAGAATCAGGGGTTCAGGGGGGTGAGGTACAGTGGTGGGGGGTGCAAAAGGGAAATGATGTCAAGGAGTCCATGTAGAAAAAGAATGTTTGGAAACTTATTGCGGTAGCAATTGTGCATTCTACTTGACATGATTGAAGTTTGGAATGGTGTGATTTATGTATTGAATCCTAACTAACTAAAAAAAAAGAATATGGAACAAGAGCAATATAAGAAAAATGTTATGAACTCCAACATTGTAGAAATATGACAGCAAAGGCTTGGAGGGGCAAAGAACAAGAAAGGGAGAGATTATGTCAATACGTGGAATTTTTTCAACTTGGAGAATAGAGAATAGAAAGATTATTAAAGCTGTTAATCATACAATAAAGGTACTCAAATATTCAAATTAATATTTTAAATATGACATATAACATATAATTATCACAAATGAGGTGAGTTCAGGAGAAATACAGAAGGGGAAAAAAGGAAAAAAACTCTATTTGTCACTACTCAGAGTAGAAAATTAATAAGCAATTTTCTAGAAAAATAGATTAATTACATTGGAGAAAAGGCACTGTCATACATTGTTGGTGAGAATGCAAAAATTTCTTTAAACAGACAAACTTCCGATGGTTTTTCTGGACTTACTGTATTGGAGTTGGTTGACTTGATGGAACTTGTGCGGAGTTAGGGGTAGAGTTCAACTGTCGGTCAGCAGGGAGCCTGTAGCTGCCTCCTAAGAGGTGTGGCTGTCTTTTGATGAGCGAGGCAGTGGGAACGCTCTGTTGTCTGTTGTCCTGCATGCTTGGATTCTGCGTCGGATTCTGTCCAGGGACAGCCCATGTGGCCTGCCATTCCTGGGAGCTGTCTAGGCCCTGCCAACCTTGGATCCACACCACCATTCGTCTGTGACCTCCCAGCTTCCTGTTTCTCCTTCCCCCTTCCTCCACCAGCAGCTGTGTGAGTCTGAGAGTCTCAGACTAAGCCTGTGTCAGTCTGAGAGTCCCATGAATTGGAAATGGATTGGGTTGGGACACAATATAAAATTCTTTCTTGAGATAAAGTTCTTTCATATACAGAGTCTAACACAGTGAACTTCCAAACCTTTTGAATACTATGTCCCATTTCCTCCAGAAAGGCCCAAACTTATTTTCCCAGTCTCCATTACAGTTCGGGTACAGGTATGTGAGTGTCTCAGTTAACAAATAGTGTAAATGGGTGGCTTTCACTAACAGAAGGAGCCCTGGTTGCATAGTGAGTATGTGGGGGCTAACTGCAAGGTCAGCAGTTCAAAACCAATAGCCGCTCCAATAGAGAAAGATGGAGCTTTCTCATATCGTCTCCTTGAAAGACTCAGAGGAAATTATGCTGAATGAAGCACAAAAGGACAAGTACATGAGTCCAGCCTCAAGGATGCATATGGCATCAAAAATAAAAAGAAGAAATTTTAAAAGGTGCAGATAGCACTGAGGTTGAAAGACATCTTTTCCTCCTCGTGCATGCCTTTAGGCCCACAGAGAGAGGAGGGAAGAAAAAAGATGTCACTGGGGGAGCAGGGCACTAATCCACCCATGGGGAGGTTATTGTTTATGTCTCCCCAGGAGAGGGAGGCAGAGAGCAGACCTCATTCTGGTGCATCAATCCTTGAGGGCGGCAGACCTGCACAAAGCAGCCCATTAACAAAGGTCTGCAAGCCCAGCCCCAGCTCGAGTTGTGATGTCCCCCTCCTTACACAGAGGACAGGACTGAAGATACAGTCTGGGGAGAGCTGCCAATCTGTCCCATTCACATGGGAACAATCTAAGAGGGAAAGAGAGAGAGTAGACTTCATTCTGGCACACCAAGCCCTGAGGGCGATGTTCCTGCTCAGAGCAGCTAGTTCATAGAGGACTGTGGAGCTGGCTCCTGCTCGAGAAATGACATCCCCTTCCTAGATGACAGTGCTACAGAGGACAGCATTGAAGATCCAGTGTGCAGCTGATCTGACCACCCCACATGGGGACAAACCAAGAGGGGAGCGCCACAGATCAGCAATGGGAACAAAGCCAGGAAGTCCCTGAGGGACCCTGAAAGTAGACTTCTGACTCAGGGGGCAGCACTTGGCACCTCATCTGAACTGCTTGGGGGATATTCCCAAAGGTCAGCAGTTAGACTTGGAACCTTTTTTATGTGTATTTTTTTGTTTTTATGTCTATCTATATAAGATTGACAAGATAAGCAATTCAAGGAGAAAGCAATGGACCAACGGTTGGGGGTGGGGGGTGCACAGGAGAGGAGGAGATGTGGGGAGGGGAGTGGTGAGCCAAAAATATCAGGGACAGGGGATTAGCAAGGGATCTAAAATCTACAGTGAGGAGAGTATAGTGTCCCTGGTGGTGTTTGATAAATCATTATGTATCCGATAGGAATTACTGAGAGGTGAAGGATGGGGGAACAGAATGGAGGAGTGGGATGGGGATCAGGATGGGGGAATGAAGGTGATCGGAAGAAAGACGAAAGAAATAGAGGCAAGAAAAAGGAAGTAAAAATTATATATATAGGTATAACTATAGATAGATATATATGTAAATATATAAAGATAGATATATTTTTCTAGGTATGTGTATATATGTAAACATAACAAGGAAGCAGATGGACTTTGGACCTCTACTTAAATCTTAACTCAGTACAAGAATGATTTGTTTTAATAATGTGGCACTATATGAAAGTCTCCTTCACAACACAATTGCTGAAGACATAATGGATGCATAACTAAATGTGGTGAAGAAAGCTGATGGTGCCTGGCTATTAAAAGATGTAGCATCTGGGAGCTAAAAGGCTTGAAGTTAAACAAGTGGCATCTAGCAGGGAAACAAGAAGCCCACATGTGCAATCACGAGGTGTTGGCAGAATCAGGTAACAGCCACCAGAAGACCCAAAACAACAACAAAAACATATTGTTGAGAATGAAGGGGCTCAGAGCAGAGATCCCAAACCCATCTGTAGACAATAGGACATCCTCTCACGGGTCACAAGGAAGGGATGGGTCAACCAGGGCCCTGTATAGATAGCACCAATGAAACACACACTATATATTCCTCTGATTCTTTGAAGCTTTCTCATCCCCCACTATCATGACCCCAGTCCTGCCTTTCAGATCTGGCTAGATCAGAGCATGTACCCTGGTAAAGATAAGAGCTCACAACACACAGAATCAGGTCAGATAAACCCCTTAGGAACAGAAATGGGAGTAGTGATATCAGAAGGCTAAGGGGATGGTGGGAGGAGAAGGGGAGGAAGAGGGAGCTGATTGCAATGGTAGGCACGTGCCCACCCTACCCCCGGGGGGAGGAACAACAGAAATGTGGTGAAGGGAGACAGCAGTCAGTGTAAGATCTGAAAACAATAATAATTTATAATTTATCAAGGGGTCACGAGGGTGGAAGAGGGAAAGAAGAGAAAAAAGATGAGCTGATACCAGGGGCTTGAATAGAAAGTAAGTGTTTAGAAAATGATGATGGCAACATATGTACAAATATGCTTGACACAATTGATGTATGGAATGCTTTAAGAACTGTAAGAACCCCCAATAAAGTTATATATATATAAATCATCTGGGGTCTTAAAAGCTTGGAGTTAAACAAGCGGCCATCTAGCAGGGAAATAACAAAGCTCGCATGGAAGAAGCTCACATGGAAGAAGCACACCAGACTGTGATCATGAGGTATTGAAGGGAACAGATATTGGAAGTTCAAAAACAAATAATCAAATTGATGTGAAGGAGTGTGGGCAAAGTGGAGAACCAAAACCCACCTGTAAGATAGTTGGACAGTCCCTAACAGAAGGGCCACATGGAAGGGACAATATAACCAGGGTGCAGTATAACACTGATGAAATATATAACTATCCTCTAATTCTTTAAAATTTCCTCCTCCCACTATTATGGCCTTATTTTACCTCACTAATCTTGTTAGACCTGAGTATGTATGTTGATACAATTAAGATCTTTTGATGCATGAAATCCCAGATAGATAAACCCCTCATAAACAGTAATCAGAGGAATGACTCCGGAGGGTACGGGAAGAGAGGGGGTGGGGAGGAAAGGGGAACTGATAGCAATGATGAATGCACAACCCTATTCAAGGGGAATGAACAACAGATTTTTAGGTGAAGGGATACACTGGATGGTGTCAGTTAGGGCAAAAAACCCAAATAATAATTGTAATAATATGTAATATATTCAGGGTTCAGGAGGGTGGTAGGGTAGGGGAGAGAGGGGATAAAGGGAAGCTGATATCAAGGAGTTGAAGAAGAAAAGGGAACTATGGATTGTAATATCTGCAAGAGTTCCTAAGAAAATGCTAAAATAAATCAATTTAAAAATAATAAATCTAAAAAATGGTGGGGGGACTTTCTACTCCCCGTAAACTGTTACATTCTTGAAAACTCACGGGGGCAGCAGCCCCACCCTGTCCTGGAGTTAGCATGGACAGGATGGCAGTGAGTTTGGCTTCTTTATTTTTTAGCTAAAAACAATCGATTCTCTCCCAGTTTAGAAGACTAGAGCTTAAATTCAGGTGCTGTAAGAGGAGCCTTTCTCTCACGGCTCTGGGGGAAGGTCCATGTCTCCTCCAATGTTCGCGGGGCTGGCAAGCCTTGGGCATCTCCTGGTTCTTTGGCATCGATCTTCCCCTCGGTCTAGGAGGCTCTCAGTGCAGAGCCCAGAAAGAAAGGGCACATTCTGTTCCTGGCTCTTGTTTCTTGGTGGTCATGATGTCCCTCTAATCTCTACTCACTTCTTTAAGAATCAAGGAACCTAGAGGGACAGCAAGTAGATTCAGAAGTGTTTTTTTTTTTTTTTGGGGGGGGGAGAGCTAGGGGTAGTGGAGGTGGGGTAAAGGGAGACAGTCAAAGGGCCCATGTAGAAAAGGAATGTTTGGAAACTGACTGTGGTTGCAATTGTACATGCTGCTTGGCGTGACTGAGATTTAGAATGGTATTAAATCCCAACTAATAATACTTTTAAAAGAGCGAGAGATTGGCTCAAAATACAGTCTAATTCTGTAGGTTGTATCCTGCTTCATGAACATCGTAGAAGTTAGGATTTACAACACAGAATTACATCAAATGACAAAATGGAGAAGAATCATAGCCTAGTCAAGTTGGCATATATTTTTAAAAGGAGGAGCAGGGCATAATTTACTCCATAACAGTGATCTATCCTCCAACAAGCAATTCACCCAGGACTTGACACAGAAGTATGTGAAAATTCTAGCTTTCAGGTATAGCAAAAACAGAGATACTGCTATCTGCCTCCCAGAGGTGGCAAAAGTTCACTCGAGCAGCCCTAAAAGATGGTGTGGGCAGTATTGCACTCTGCTCAACTATATGACCTTCCCCGGTCACCTATTAAGTATTCAACAGACTTTCAAAAGTAACAAATTCTCTGCTGAACGTAGTTAAGGGAATTGTGTATTTGCAAGTAAGAACCCTATCTAACCATGTGTAGTTCTGGTAAAGCAGCGTTGAAAAGACTAAGGAACGAATGATTCATCGGCTCCTGGAGATTTGCCACACACTGGCTACAAACTAAGAAATTAAACATGAAATATTCCCTTTTCCTAGCACATCTAATCGAGCTCAAATATAAAGAATGGGTTGTCATAAAAAACTTCTTGGTTTTAAGTACAACGACACCGGAATCAGTACAAGTTAAAGCGTTCCAGACAGGCAAAATAAAATACAGCTGACTCTTACTTTTATGGTTTGCTGCCAGCCTTTGGAGAGTTTATAGATAATGACTCCAAGCTCATCTCAAATGCTCCTTCTAGGCGCTAAGGCTTAATCAAGCTCATTGCGTACAACAAAAAGAATGATGGATAAAGTCCTTCCCGTTGTTCCCAGTCTCGTTCTTGGCTATGAAGTGAAATGGAATATGAGCATTTATCCTAAAGTTTCGTGATAACGGACTGCTGCACTCGGCGGACTATTTTCCTGTTTCGGAGATGCATTTACTTTGGAATCAACTGCAGAGGTTGAGTAGTTCTCAAAGTGGGAACTGGACCGACAGCATCGGCATAACTTCAAGATTTGTTAGAAGAAAAAAAAATCAAATTCTCAAGTTCTACTACAACAAACCTAGAAACACCAACCCCCAAACCTGCTGACAAATTGGTTTGGGCTCGTGGAGACCACAGAGGACAGAGTAGAACTGTCCCATAAGGCTTCCAAGGATGTCAGTCTTTAGACAAGGAGGTGGGTTTGAACTGTTGACCTGTCTTTTAGTTAGCAGCCGAAAGCTTTAACAACTGTGCCACCAGACCTACTGCGTTGAAATCTCTGGAGAGGAGGATGCAGCATTGCGTTTCATCAACTCTCCTACTTTGGAGTTAATCCCTAGATCCAGTCTAACTTCACATACAGCATGAATGCATTTCTTCCACCTAAAGGCAGAGTATAGATGGGTGGTTGCAAAGATCTAACAGAACTGACAACCTACTGCTCAAAGAGAACTTAATGTCTGGTGGGGACTGCTCCATGGGGGTTTCTTGGCTGGGTTATTTACAGCAGCAGGTCCTCAAGCCTCCGCTCCCCAGCAGTGCTTGGCAGTCTCATATCACCAACCTTTAGGTTAGTAGTTGAGTGGAAACCATTTTTGCTACGCAGCGATGTCAGGATTTAATATAGAAGTAACTTTTCCTATGGCTGTTAGCCATTAAGTACCCTTCAATCTTCTCTGCAGACGAAATCATCCCAGGCCCCTTTTCCTTCACTCGTAACTACATCGTAAAACTCTTCATCCTCCTTGTCAGTCTCCAGAATCCAGTGTAACGCATTTTACTGTTCAAATGAATTGAAAAACATTTTCTGACACTGAATCGCTGAAACTAATGCCACAAAATCTAGGTTTCTTAGATTCCACCTGGTTTACAACAGATGTACTGTTAAAAAAAATCAGATTTTATGTCTATCCTCTCAAGATATTGTCATTCCGCCTCCTCACCCCTGTTCTTTTTGCTAATAAAGTTTTAGTTCACTGTAAGGTCACTAGGTATTTTACATATATTGCATTAAGCATTCTGATCCTCATTTGCCCTGTTAAGTAAGAATTGACCAGATGGATATTCCTCAGACTCTCTCTCCAGAGCAGGTTTTAGTTAATTAAAAATGATTATTTTTACTACATATTTTATATATCAGCCAGATGTTACCTGTGGTCATTTCTGGAAAAAATCATTTGGTGGTGGTTGTAAAATACATTTTCCTTTGGGAGGCAAGACTCGAGTGAGAACAAGAAAACAAACGTAGAAATTTACTTAACCTTACACTTTTTTCCTAGTGTAAAATGGGCATGCTATTTCATTTCCTTTAAAGTTAAGATTTACCCAAGTTTTATTCTCATTTGCATCTCTGTACCTTGAACATACGGTGGCATAAAAAAAAGCAGGTTGAGGGAAGAAAAATTAATGTCTTCCCTCTGTACTGTGAGCCGAAGTTGATTTTTCCAAAGAAGTGGATTTGGTTTCTGTAGATTTGGTGTCTGGATGACATGTATGTATAACAGCACATTGTTCGGCTCAATCGGGACAGAGCCTACATCATGCTTCTGTGAAGATGTAATTCCAGAGAGTGGTCACACGTCCCACTAGTGCACATGCCTCTCAGAAACTAGTTTCCATGTGAACCAATTTGTTGAAATGTCCTGCTCATGTTGAAATCATCTGGAATGAGGTAAGGATATGGGAGTCAGGAAATTGTTTTGTGATTTCACATGTCATTTTCTTTCCATCTGCCAACAAATTAGGATCAACACAAGATTATTTGGTGATAGTTTCTATGAGTAAATCAACAATCAATTTTTTTTTAATCTATTCAGTTTGAATTTTGAATTTCAGAGAGATCACCTTAAATTCAAAATTTCAAATTTGGGGGCACCATTTAGAACTGTAGAAACAGGAAAAGGAATCTATACAAAAGAAAAATATTAGCTCTCAGCTGGGGTATATTTGTCTTCAATACACTTTGGCAGTCAGGTGGAATGAGAAGTATATTTCATCTGTTCTCCCCTTGGGCTCGCCATAAAGCTGCCAAGGAGCTGAAGCTTCTGAGATACTGCACTCTCACTTGGGCTCTTTCACGTCATTATTTCTTCCATTTGCTTAGCTACTCTATGTTCAAGAGCAAGTGTCAGTCTCTCCTGACATACATGGTAGTCTATTTTTTTTTCTTTCCTGTCTTTTTAAATGATCTTTTGCTTTCTTCTTATGCGATGTCCTTGATGACACTCCCAAGTTGTCTGGTTTTCAGTCATCCATGTTGAATGTGTCCAATCTATTCTTAGAATGGTCTCTAAATGCAGATGGGATATACTTAAAGTAGATCCAAGCCTTGGGATTTTCAGTTGCTATTATATATATATAAAATGCTAGACATCGAATAAGGTAGATCCAAGAAGAACTGAAGCCTTTAAATTATGGAGTTGAGGAGGAATGATGAATATACCAGGGACTGCCAGGAGGAAAAAAAAATCTGTCTTGGAATAAATACAGCCAGAAAGCTCCTTCGAAGTGAAGATGGTGAGACTTTGTCTCACATACTTTGGACACGTTATCAGAAGACTAACTAGTCCCTGGATTAGGACATAGGTTTGGTAAAGGTGAGGCTCACTGAAAAAGAAGGAAAGATGGATTGACCCAGAATTTCAACAATGGGCTTCCAGTCTGTTGTGCATAGAGTAGTTATGGTCGAAACAGACTCCTAAATCCCTAACAACATCACTTTGGCTAGAATTAGATAGTTGTTCTAAAATGCCAGTTAGAAGCTTTTTATTGGCACAAGGGAGTCTTTTGCAAATCTGAAGTTTACATGATGACAAACAATATTAGGAATCACAGGGTATATACCAAGTGAAAAACTCACTGCCATCGAGTCAATAGTGACCGTATAGCACAGGACAGAACTGATTCTCTGTGAGTAGCCAACACCTTAACTCTTTACGGGGTAGATAGTCTTATCTTTTGCTCTCAGAGCAGCTGGTGGTTTTGAACTTATAGCCTTGCAGTTAGCACCCCAACACATAACCACTATGCTATCAGGGCTCCGTTATCAAATAGTGCATACATTTTTTTAAAGAAGAGGCAATTCCATAGGTCTAGCTACCTATTCTGAATCATTTCACGGTGTGATGGTGATTATCTGGGCTTTGGTCCCAGCTCTGAGTTTTTGTGTGACTTCATCTAGGTGACTTCCTCACCTTAAATCTCTTTTCTCGTGTAAGCAAATAATGGGGCCAACATAGAAATTCTTAGTTCTACTTAGAGCCTCAAGTGGTGTGATTATTTTAAAAATAACATTATGGTCTACTATGCTTTATTGAATGGTTCCAGTTATTAACTTCAAAGCTTCAAACACAGAACACAGCAACTCATTTGGGATCGTATAAAAAAGCATCTGCTCCCAATGTTCTAAAGCATACAAATCTGCTTGTTGTAAATCGTGGGCATCTCAGAAATGACCTCCCCCTCGTAGTTTCATAGCAATCAACATTTACCAGGGTCTTCCTATTAAAGTCACCTGTGTTACATTTGATTTCAAGAAGCAGGTAAGAAAGGGCAGACATCTCCAATAAAGGGTCCAACAGTCCTTGGAATAAATTGTCCCCCCAAATATAACATTACTTACTTTTAGTTCAGATCATGCTCATCAGCCTCTAATAGGTTTCATGGACTCACTAGTCTTAATTTCCTATGTGAATCTGTAATTGTCCACAGAGGTCAATTTCAGTGGATGCCTCATATAAATTAAAATTGAAGATAATGATGCCTGTTCACTTGATCAATTAAAATGACCAGCTGGGTTTAATGGGGAGAAAACAGAAACCCCTCTGACATTGGAATAGCTTCAAAGGTGAGGGAAAGTAATTATTTTTCTGTAATGTTTCTTCTCCAAAGGTGACTGGTCACTGCACTGGTGGGCACCTAGGCCAGCGTATTATGAAGCTGGATATAGCATTCAGAGCCACTGACCATATCTGAAGGCCCAAGGTGAGGGTTAGCATTGCTCGAAGGCACCGGGGAAAAGTGGCTCTCATTTATACCTTAGTCATTTCATTTACATTTAGAAAAGTGCTTTGAGGGGCTTATTCAACTAATTCCCCAAAGGCAAATTCTAATTTAGATTGGTACCAAGGTGTTTGCTCTTAATAACCATAAAACATCTTCTTGGATTTTCTACAATTATCCTTCGAGTAATTTTAGGTCTGAAAGAACCTTGATATCACCTATCACAGTGCTTTTATTTTTCAAATGAAGATACTGATGTCAAGAAACACAGGCTGACTGGACCAAGGTCACAAGGCTAGAAAGTTTGGGCTAAAATTGAGCCGAAATTAAAATGTTTCTGACTCCCAGTTCAGGATTTTTGTTTACGAGTAGCTGGGCAGTTCATGAAGGAAAAAGATGACTAACTTTTGATATAAATTGCCATTTAAGGAAGTTGGTCTGTGGAAGTTACATAATCTGGTGTCAATTTGGGACTGAAGAGGATTAAGAGTGAAGGGGTAGAGTCTAGTCTGTCGATCTGGTCATAGGCAATGAGGCCTGTGTGTGGGCATGGCCTTCTCCTGAGGATTCTGGGATCTCTGGTATTTCTTCCTTAGAGGCCGGAGACGTTCTCTCTCTAGGCTCACTCCCTGAGAGACACTATGGACAAGACACATGGCATTACACTGATAGACCCTGTGCCCTAGGAACTGGAGGAGCCACGTGGTAACCCCTGCCAGTGCTGAGATGCTCATACCACCACTGGATCCACCAGATTTACCACCCATTGGCCTGTATTCTTCCTGCATTTGGAGTCATTGCATGTGTTTCATGAGTCTGAAGAGGACTTTATAGATTAGTATCAGACATATGGGCTAATATCGGACTTATGATCTTGATCTGAACTGGACAGGGATGTTTTCTCAATATTACACTGCTCTTGTATAAAAAGCCCTTTCCTGTACCTATGAGCGTGTCCATGAATGTGTTTCTCTAGTCTACCCAGACTAACATGGGTTTTATAAGGGGCCTGGTAGCATATTGTTCAGACATTGGGCTGCTAACTGCAAGGTCAGCAGATTGAAACCACCAGTTGTTCTGAGGAAGAAAGACAGGGCTTTCTACTCTCATAAAGAGTTAGTCTCGTAAACGCAGAGGGGCAGTTCTACCATGTCCTGTGGGGTCAATATTAGTCAGAGTTTGCTTGATGAAAGAGAGTTTGTTGGTTTGGGTTTGCTTTAGGTTCTATAGGAGGTTGGTTGGGAGAGGCAAAGAGAAAGCAAAGAAACCAATCGACAACAAAGCCAATTACGACTCTCCTGACTGGCAGTGTGTACAGGAGCACTTGGGTGCAGTGGGGTATGCATTGGTTGGCTAACCACTGGGTGAGTGGTTCAAACCCACCATTTAATCACTCTTCAAGAGAAAGATGAAGCTTTCTGCCCCCTTAATGATAGCCTCAGAAACTCACAGTGGCAGGTCTACTTTGCCCTATAGGGTCACTAAGAGTCAGAGTCCACTCAATGGTGGTGAATTACCTGTATGTAATTACCCTGGTGGTGCAGTAGATTAAGCACAGGGCTGTCCAAAAGAGATAAAGGAGTCTGGTTGTTAAAGATGTAAAGCCCACTCAAGTACTCCCTCAACACAAGAATACTTTCTTCTATTAAATTGGCATTCTATGATGCTCACCTTCCCGACACAACCGCTGAAGACAAAGC
>NW_022103918.1:2221816-2233819 GCF_000313985.2 Echinops telfairi | reverse complement strand
TGGAGAGAAAATGTTTTGAGAAATGATGTACAAATACGCTTTACACAATTGATGTGTGTATGGATTGGGATAACAGCTGTATGAGCCCCTAATAAAATGTTTTAAAAAATATATATATTTTCTCCTACAATCATCAAAAAAAAAAAAAAAAGGATGTAAAGCCTTGGAAATCCTCTGGACCTATTCTACTCAGTCCTATAGGGTCTCTATGCATCAAAATTGTTAACCCAACAGCAGTAGGTTTGGTTTGGACCTGTGTACCATGAGGGCAGTTATACACACAGGTGACATGCTGCTCAGGAGCCAGATGTTCTGCCTGGCCTTGATTCTTGACCCTAATTTCTAGGTCTGTGACCTCTGGCAACTTGTTTAAATTTTCTGTCCCTCAATCCCTCATCTGTGTAATGCTGTTCCTAGTTCTCTGTGTCAATCCCTGACACATGGCAGATCATATGTAACAGAGCAGAACTGCTCCCTAGGACTTTCTTGGCTATAATCTTTACTGAAGAATTTACCAGGCCTTTCTTCTGTGAACCTGCTGGGTTAGCAGCCAATCATAAACAGCTTGTGCTACCCAGGCACCTACCTGTATAATAAGGACGATAATGTAATTACTTATTATCATAAAGATTAAATAACTTACTGTACTTAGCTTATTATTATAAGTATCAAATAAGGACTAACCAAATTGATATTTATATAAAGTATAGTACAATGCAAGGAGCATTGGTAGCATAGTGATTAAATCTTGGGTTGAGTACCACAAGGTCAGTAGTTCAAAACTACCAGCTGCTACTTGAGAGGAGGAAGAGGCTTTCTACTTTCATAAGTAGTTACAGTCTTTGAAACCCACAGGGCAGTTCTACTTACTATAAGGTTGCCATGAGTTGTAAATGACTTAATGGAGTGAGGGGTTTTTTGGTTTGTTTTTTAACAGAACTGTGTTTGGTGTAAGTGCTTGCTATTTCCCCATTATCAAATATACCAAAATATCTTAAAAACTGGAGAATATATACATTAAGCATTCATTAATAATGTGTAGAGGTACTTTTTCTATGAAATAAAATCACAGATTTACTAGACAGATTCAGGAAATCAATGGCAAAGTCTCTTAGTATGTTTAATGGGTTACATTTCCAACATTTATTAGTCCCAGTTAAAAGGGTTTTTTTTCATTTGTTTAAACAAGTGAAGAAACTTTTCATTTAAAATAAAAATTTCAATGACATTCAAGGTTTTATATAATAATAACAAAAATTTCATCAGCAAAAAAACTTTAGTAGAAAGAGAATATCGACAGCAAAACGTAAAGAGATTTTCATCAGAGAAAACTAGTACTCAATCAGTAACTGAAGACATTAGAGTGCAGAGGTCATTCAGGGATGCTGCTTTTGTTGTTGTTGTTCTAAACCCAGAGTGGGCTTGGGCACAGCTGAACAACTGCTGCTCCTCCAAGCTGTTGTGACTGCGCACTCAGCAGTGTAGATGTGTCAGTAAGTAAGATCGGATCTGTGGAAATGAACCCCACATTTGGAGTCACCTTTTGGGCTTTTTTCCCTCTCTTTCAGTCTTTGAGTTAATTCCAATGACAAGTTTCAGGGGTGAAAACTCATTTACCAATTTCTTGATTTTTAAAATTAAAGCAGTTAAGTAATTATAAGTAATTATGCGGGGAGGTGGGGGGCGCGGGGATTTTAAAATATTGTCGGAAGAATGTCTCCATAATTGGTCATGCTGGTTTAAGACATTGGAAGTTCATGGTAAGTTGCGTGTCTTCCCGTCCCATGATGGAAAATCTGTGAGGAAAACCAAGAAGTTAGAAATTTTAATTGGCACTTATAAAGTCCCATTAGTATGCATCTCAAAAGGCTCTCCTCTCATTCTACTTCAGTGGGATGCACTTGCTTGAAATAAGGCAGAGGGTGGGTCTGATGGAGATTTCATCTCTAGTTCTCAATTTATTATAACTCTACATAGTTAATGGGTGGCTTTCTGTTTCTTGAAAACACTTGTCAATTTATTCTGCGGGCAACAGTTTATTACTCACCTGCTTCTCAATGTCTAAAAGCAGTGTGCTGGCCCCTATTCGAAAGAGTTCTGGCTTCAGCCATTCATCTCCTAGCTCCTCCTTTATAAGAGAGAGCCATACAAGGGCATCCTTGGCACTGCGGATGCCTCCAGCTGGTTTAAACCCAATCTACAACGGAAGATGGGGAAAGAACAATGCTTGATATCATCAGATTGCATTTAAAAATACACTGAGTTTATTCAGGGTCTCAATTCTTTTTCTCTTTTCTTTTCAAAGAGACAAGACTCTTCACAAGCAAAATAGCTTGGATCACCAACTTACACTCACTCACACTGCAAAATAACTCTACCCAGAATAATGGGAAGAATGTTTTGGCTTCTGAGGAGACAAAAATGAGGGTTAATAACCCTCATTAACATTTCAGTTATTGGTAAGTCATAAATAAGCCTCAGCTACCTAGCCTACAGCTGCAAACAGGGCTAAACAAGAGAAGTATCAGTAAATAAGAAAACAAGTATTACAATAGCCCATTCAGTCGATATTTTTACAAGTACACCCATAAAGTTTACCTTACAACCTTCATTTTCAGGTTCAAAAAATATAAGTATTTAAATAAGAGAAAAGAATCAGTGAGGCCACAGGGCCACATTAAACAAACTGGTAGCAATTTAACAAGGACATCTGACCCTTATTTTAAGCAACTTAACTCTTCTCTTGTTTGGGGTTGTATGTAGATAAAGTTCTACAAAGCAGGCATCCCAGTTAGGAAAGCAGAGTAGAAAAAGATAGTGTAGGGACTCTTCACACTTCAAGAGTCTTTGAGGTTTGACTCCAAAACAACAATATTCAGACAATATCACATGCCTATAAAAGATTTTTTCCCCAAAAAAACCCCATTTCTTTGGAGGCTAATACAGATATCATACTGCTCCATAGCTCAACCACATTGAGCAATATTGCACACTTGCTACCACAATCAGTTTCCAAACATTCTCTTCCTTCTTGAACTCTTTGACATCAGCTCCCCTTTAACCTCCCTCTCCCACACTGTACCCCCAGGAACCCTTAGTCTACGTGTTGTCTCTATGGGTTCACCAATCCTGGGTTTCATGGCTAAAAAAACCATAAAAACATATAATAAATCTTCAAGAGGGTGACCCCCAGTAACAAAACGCATCTGAGATAAACCCCGATATGAAAACAGAAAATACAGAAAATGCTGAAAACAAGATCAGGCCCAACGTACATCAGAGGGGGGATCAACTAACAAGGTTTTAACTGTTTAAGTCAGGTTTATCTTTTCATTTGCTACAGGCATCCCTTCAATGGACTCTGTTTGGTAACCAGATTCTTCCCGTCCCATTATGGAGAGAAGGAAAACACGGGCAGCTAATTCCTATGTAGATGGCACAAGTAAAAGAGAAAAAGAGAGCTATCTTCTGACATCATAAAACACCTGTGTTAGTCTGGGTAAACCAGGGAAACAAATCCGCAGAAACTCATATACATATAACAGAGCATTTTATATAAAGCGCTTTATATAAAGCATCCCAACCCAGTGCTGTCAAGCCCATAAGTCCAACATTATCCCATGTGTCCTACACCAATCTCCAAAGTCCTCCTCAGTCTCACAAAACTCATGCAATGATGCCAACTGCAGGAGGAAAGCCGAATCAGTGAGCATGTAAGCATCTCAGTGCTGGCAGGGGTCTTCACACGGCTACTCCAGCACCCAAGGTTGCATCAGGGTAGGTCCATGTGGCTTCTCCTCAGCGATGTCTCACAGGAAGTGAGCCTTGCCAGCTGAAGCAGGGAACTAGCTAAGGCAGCTGCACCCTGGTCTGACCATCACAAAGCAAAAGGCCCAAGATCTAGAAAGGTGAGGCTCACCTGGCCATTTATCTCTCTGCTCTTCAATTAACCCCACATGTGTTTATCGGCCAAGTTGGCACAATACACCTTAGTTATCTCAACACCACTCCATGTATAGTACAAACCCTGTTGACCTGGATTTATTTGTACCTGGAAATTGATCAGTAGGGTAGAGAACCTGTGTTGGTTAGTCAACTCCGACCCATAATGACCCTGTGCACAATAGAATGAAACACTGCATGGTCCTGCGCTATCCTCACAATTGTTACTGCACCTGAGCCCATTGATGGAGTCACTGTGTCAATCCATCCCATTGAGAGTCTTCCTTTTTTTTTGCTGCCCTTCCACTTTACCAACATGATGTCTTTCTCTAAGGATTGGTCTCTCCTGACAATATGTACAAAATATGTAAGATGAAGTCTTGCCATCCTTGCCTCTAAGGAGCACTCTGTCCTTACTTCTAATACAGATCCATTTGTCATTTTAGCAATCCATTTTGTAATTTCAATATTCTGATCCAGCGCCACAATTCAAATGCATATGATGCAATGAAGAATACCATGGTTTGGGCCAGGTGCACCTCAGTCCTCAAAGTAACATCATTGCTTTTTCACTCTAAAGAGGTCTTGTGTTGCAGATTTATCTAATGCAATATATCTTTTGATCTCTTGACTGCTGCTTCCATGAGCATTGATTAGATCCAAGGAAGACAAAATCCTTGACCATTTCAATGTTTTCTCCTTTTATCACGATTCCTCTTTGTCCAGTTGTGAGGATTTTGGTCTTTCTTACATTATAATCCAGACTGAATGCTACAATCCTTGATCTTCATCAGCAAGTGCTTCAATTCATCCTCTCTTTCAACAAGCCAGGCTGTGCCATCTAAGTAACGCAGGTTGTTAATAAGCCTTCCTCCAATCCTGACGCCACAGCCTTCTTCATATAATCTAGCTTCTCTGAAGATTTGCTCAGATTGAACAAGTGTATAGACTGAACCAGTATAGTGAGAGGATACAACCCCAATGCACATATTTCCTGATTTTAAACCCTGGATATTCCTCTGTTCTGTTCACACAACTATTGCTTGATCCACGCACAAGTTCCAAATTAACACAAAGAAGTGGTGTGGAATTCCCCATCTTCTCAATGTTATCCAGTTTATTATGGTCCACACAGTTGAATGCCTTGGCACAGTCAATGAAAGACAAGTAAACATGTGGAATCAATGACATCATTCTTAGCTTGAGCATTCTGTTGGGTCACCTTTCTTTTGAATCTCTTCCAGGGCTTCTTCAGCTTGCTGAAACATTTCAATGGGTATGCCATTAATTCCTGGAACCTTGTTTTCAGCTAATGCATTCAGTGCAGCTTGAACTTCTTCCTTCAGCATCACTGGTTCTTGCTATTATACTACCTCCTGAAATGGAAGTCAACTAGTTCTTTTTGGTACAGTGACTTTGTGTATTCTCTCCATCTTCTCTGGATACTCCCTGTAGCATTCAATATTTTGCCTATAGAATCTTTCAAAATTGCAACTCTAGGCTTGATTTTTGTTTTGAGTGTTTTCACTTGCAGATATGATCATCCTTTTGATTTTCTAATTTTAGGCCCTTGCACATTTCGTTACTACATTTGGCTTTGCCCTCTCCCCCTGCCCTTTGAAACTTTCTATTCAGCTCCTTGACTTCCATTTGCTTTAGTTACTCCATGATTGAGAGCAAGTTTCAGAGTCTGTTGTGATCACATTGATCTTTTCTGTCTTTTTGATGACTTTTTGCTTTCTTCATAAATGATGTTCTCAATACACTCCCACAGTTCATTGGGTCTTCTGTCATTAGTGTTCAATGTGCCAAATATGTTCTTGAGACGTTCTTGAAATTCAGGTGGGATCGACTGAAGGTTGTATTTTGGCTTTTGTGGACTTGTTTAATTTTCTATAGCTTTATCTTGTACTTACATAGGAGCAAATCATGGTGTGTTCCACAGTCAACCCTTGGTCTGGTTTTAGCTGCTGATATTGAGTTTCTCCATCATGTCTTCCTACAGTTGTAGTCAATTTGATTTCTGTGTATTCCACCTGGGGAATTCCATGTGTACCGTTTCCTTTTCTGTTGCTGAAAAAAACCATATTTGCTCTGAACAAGGAGTTAGCTTTGCAAAAGTCTATCACATGATCTCCAGCTTCATGTCTATCACCAAGTCTGTGTTTTCAGCTACTGTTCCTTCTTTATTTCCAACTTTTCATTCCAATCACCAGTAACTATCAATGCATTTTGAACCCATATTCCATCAATTTCCACCTAAAGTCATTGGTAGAATTCTTCAATTTCATCACTAGCTTTCGTGATTGGTGCACGAATTTGAATAATAGTTGCATTGATTGGTTTTCCTTAAAATAGGATAGATATAATCCGATCATAGACAGCACTGCACTTCATGGTGGATTTAGCAAGATTAGTTCTGAAAATGAATGCCACATCATTTTTCTTGCTAGTATTTGTGGTTGGTCGTACTGTGGTAGCTTGTGTGTTGCTGTGATCCTGGAAGCTATGTCACTGTTATTTCAAATGCCAGCAGGGTCACCCAAAGTGAAAAGGTTTCAGTGGAGCTTCCAGACTAAGAACAGACAGTGAAAATGGACTCCGTTCCCCACTTTGGAGGAAGAAGCCACTGAAAACCTCCTGTATAGCTTCAAAGCCCTGTCCTATACTGACAGCCTGAGTAAAGGAAGCACAACATTGCCCGAGATAGTCCCTGAGAATGGGTCACTCAGGCCCTCGGGCACTTAAAACGTGACTGAAGAGGAGCTTGGATGGGAGTCGACCATGGTGACGTGAGCCAGGGAAAGCCCGTGGGAGTGAAGCTTTCAGGCTCTTCACCTGCTGATGGGGCACGACTAAAGGTAAAGAGAAACAGATGCAAAAATCTGCTAATCATCAGAACTTGGAATGTGCACAGTATGAATTTAGGAAAAATTGAAGTGGTCAAAATTGAAATGGAATGCATGAAGATCAATATCCTAGGCAGTAGTGAGCTGCAATGGACTATTATTACTGGACATTTTGAATCAGAAAATCCTATGATTTACTGTGCTGAGAAAGAGAACCTATAAGTGTGAATGACTAAGCAAAACAACATGCCATAGCCCATGTATGAAAGCACACTTTTTAATCGCTCAAAGTTACTGGTTTGACGAATGGCACCTGCAGGATGAAACAAAGATATATGATAAAGCAGGGAGACAATGAATGAATCATCCCATCAACAACTCAAGCTAGAGACCTGATGATCCAAGGTAGTAACCTCATGGTTAACCTGGAATCCATTTCCTTCAATTCACCACAGCCAATGAAGCATCATTGTGCTCTATCATTCCCATCTCCTGACCGTCTATATCTGTCACACACACACTATCCTCTCTACTCTTCTACCACTTTAGCTTATATTCTTGTAAACAGACTTTTCTTTCACTGGCTTCATTGACTCAAGCATACATCAACCATCAACACAGCTCATCAGCAGTGGTGCAGGGATTCAAACTACATCTGCCTATTGCTCCAGAGCCTAAGCTATGACTCTGTAGAAGGTGGGGTAGGAAGCGGGCGTGGGGGTCGGGGGACAGTAGGGTAAAGAATAATGGGATGAGCGTATTTGTTAAAAAGAGAATCTCTCATTAGTCAATTAACTACCATTAGCATACATGGTAATCATAGGAGCATTTCTGTGCATTAGTCAGTATTATGTATAGACCTTTCTTATACAAAAAGTTCGCTGTGTGTTACCAAGTCTGTTTGGTAATGTTGTCAAAGGCAGATTCCAATGTAAGATTATCCTTATTTTTTTTCTTTTTTAAGGGAAAGAACTCAGGAATCATAAATATGCAAATGAAATATTAAACCTTTGCTTCTCACGAGTGACACTAATCATGGTTTGGAAGATGGCCCATCACATTTTAAAGCATCCCTTAAATCAATGAGGTAAAAACTTTACAATCCAAGGGCTGCCCAGTCTCCTTCCTTATCGGCAACTCTACAGGCTGCGCCTGATTTGCAGATACATTTACAGGTCTTCATTGTGTGAAATCAAACATGATTAAAATGAATATGGTTTGACTTGTACCTAGCCCTTTTTTAAGCAAAACTGAGGAATGAATAAAGTTGTTTTAGAAGATGTATTGAGTTTGATGGTCTGCAATGTAAACCACCCCACCCACTTCACACACACACACACACACACACACACACACACACACACACCATTTAAAGAAAGTATCCAAAGATAGGAAAGCGTCCTCGCTTTTGTACTCTGGAACATCCTTCATATTCCTCTGCTGAACAATTAAGAACAATTTTTTCAAACTTTTAAAATCAAAATTCTATTTTTTGCTGTTTACGAGCTTTCATTTGTTGTTCATTTTTGTGTCCCTAGCACTGAGCACAAGGAGCCGTGGTGGTGCAAAACAACCTCAATGGCTACGGGCTCAGCTGCGACCAAACAGGCTGGTGGTATGAGCCCCTCGGGCGGCTCCTGATAATCTGCTCTCATTAATATTACAGCCGACAAAACCCTATGGGGCAGTTCTGTTCTATCCCATGGGGTCACTATGAGTCAAAACTCAGCTTAATGACACCTAACAACAACAATGTTGTGTGTGTGTGTATCTTGGAATTATATAACAATCCATACATCCATTGTATCAAGCGCATTTGTACAAAGGTTGTCATCACCATTTTCAAAACATTTTCTTTCTACTTAAGCCCTTGGAATCAGTTCCTCTTTTTCCTTCCCTTCCCCACCCTCCCCTTTTTATGAACCCTTGAAAAATTATAGATTATTATTATTTCCATATCTTACACCATCTGCTGTCTCCCTTCACCCATGTTTCCATTGTTTGTCCCCCTCAGCAAGGAGGAAGGCAGGTAATTCGTTGATCATTGCGATCAGTTCCCTCTTTCTCCCTCCACCTGCCCCCTACCCTCATGGTATCACTGCTCCCATTACTGTTCCTGAGGGATTTATCTGTCCTGGATTGTGTGTGTCAAAGAGCTCTTATCTGTACCAGTGTACATGCTCCGGTCTA
This sequence comes from Echinops telfairi, assembly GCF_000313985.2. NCBI lineage: Eukaryota > Metazoa > Chordata > Mammalia > Afrosoricida > Tenrecidae > Echinops > Echinops telfairi. The sequence goes on along the minus strand of NW_022103918.1, from coordinate 2,224,838 downwards.
TCCGGATTTGTAAGGTAGACCTGGAGTCATGATAGTGGGGGGAGGAAGCATTAAAGAACAACAACAATGTTTAATAGAGCACCTGGTAAATATCAACTATTCAATGTTAGATGAGAACAGAACAGGGTGGGGGTCCCCAAAGATGAATATTAAGGCTGACTGTATAGCAGCATCACCTGTGGAATTTGAGAATATTAGATGTCTGGGTATTGTTCTTAATTTCCCATCCACTTATCCAGAACTTCCAGAGTCGGGGGACCCAGGCATTTACAGCTGTAGAAAGTTTCACATCTGATTTTTATGTTCTCTAGCCAAGCATGAAAACCACTGATCTAATGACTGCCTTAATAGGAGACAAAAGATAGCTCAATTGCCGGCGCTCTCTTTCTCTCTACATCTTTTTTTGAACAATAAATAAATAAAACAACTTACTTGAATCACTGTATAAAGGCCACTTGAATAACAGTTATTCAAGTTGGGCCAGCTTCATATGTACCATATATACTCGAGTTTATAAGCCAACCCGAATATCAACCTGAGCGCCTAATTTTACCACAAAAACTGCATTAAAAATGTGCTGAAAAACTTGGCTTATACTTGAATATGTATGGTAAGTTACAATTAATATATACCTTTTTTTAAAAGATGTGAAATTATTTTGAAGAGGGAGGGGGAAAAAAACCTACAGAGGAGTTCATTTTCTCTCCAAACCAGTGCATTCTGAAAATATCTCCTATTCTAAAATAAACTGAAGCTATCAATAATCACATATAAAGTCATTATGCCCAGTTGGTAAAGGATTAAAGATCTTTTCTGGGTTTCCATTGAGCAGGTATCAAGAGATTGGTTTTAGACAGATGTCTTTTGAGTAAGTGAAAGCCTCATTTAAAACCAACAAACAACGGAAACACATTACCTGTCTCTCCAATGATGTAAAAAAGTCCTGTCAGATAATTTGCAGCTAAACAAGCAACTTGAAGTGAAAAGGGAAATCCAAACTCATTTAACACACACACACCTCATGCATCTTTTTCCTTTTAACTCCACGTTTGACAAAAGTGTATTCTTTTTCGGGAAGCTGACAAAAGCTAGCAAATCCCCTCCTCAGCTTCACAGTCTTCCACAGAGCACATCCAACTGCCATACAACGCAAAAATGGATATTTAATTCAAGAGCTATATAACGTCCAGCTACCTTTTCCCTGCTGTTTCACAGCATTTCATTATTTTGTTTAATAAGTTCATCTCCTTGAGAATTTTCTCTTCACCTCATATTATTAAAAGTAATAAGTTTTTCTGGACCGGGGGTTTCCCAACAGAAAAACCAATTTATGTGTGTCCTTCAATAATGACAGGAAAAGATTATTTCCCATTATATTGCATACTTTTCATATCACCACCACAGCTTATCATTCAATAAATGTTACTCTGCAATTCTTTCCATTCCTCAAGGAAGTTTAATTTCTGCATTAACCTGTTTTCGCTAGCCAACGCCTTGCCAGAAAGCCTCTGTGTTGCAGCAAAATTAGTTCATTAAAGAACCCATTTAGGAATCTCTCGTCAGTGATAAAATTGTCTTCAGTTAATAAAAGGCCTAAAGTGAGTTTACATCTTGATCACACATACTTCCTCCCACACTCACACTCACTTTCTGCTAATCGCACATTCTTTCCTCCACGAAGGCGTTCTTTTGTAATGAAAGATAAATTAAACATTTATCTTAATAAAGGTAACTTCTTCACACCTTCTGCATAGAAAGACAGTTATCGTGGCTGGAACTAGTATTATAAATAGCATTATCTTTGCTCTGAAGAAAGATTTGCTGGCAATAACGTACCTTGTTTCCAGTTTTCCAGAAGAAATCTCTAATGGCCCGTAGCATTACTATAGCTACTGGAAAGGTGGCATTTACTGCTTCTTTTCCTGTAGAGGTCTTAATAAAATCTGATCCTAAAACAAAGGAAGAAAAAAAAATCCATGTTAATTAAAAACTTGGTTTTTTTACACTTTTGAAGTAGTGGAAGAAATGAGTGGTTTAAATTTTTTTTTTTTTCTGAACCACACAACTTTATATTTTAAAAACTAAAAAAAAAACAACAATGTCTCTTTACCATGCTTGGGGGCACTAAGGTTCTGTTAAGTAGTGATCGACACTTTCCAGGACGGTTTACGTTGATAGTTGGACCACATGGTAAACACATATTTAATGCCACTGAACTAACTGTACGGATAAAGGCTGTCAAAATGGCAAATGTCTTGTTTCTCATATATTTATCCCAACTGAAAAGCAAACTCTCATTCCATCCCAAGGATAGCTTTGGCTACTGTGAGTTTGTTTTCAAAATGGAAATGTCTATCAGTTATTCCAGTTATAAAAGAAATAGATTCACAAAACATAAAAACAATATAGATATTTATATCTCCCTTTAAAAAAATCCCTTCCATGTTTTCCCCCCTCCTCACTAGAGTGTAAATTAAATTAATCATCAAATGGTGCCTAACTGACATCTGGAACGCTTGTCTATACTTTCCTTTAAAAAACCAGCAACAAACCCATTGTCAGTGTGTTGATTCAGACCCCACTGCCATACTCTTTTTCCCTGGAGAAGCTGGAAGTTATGAACCACAGATTGTTTTGTATCATAGTTCAGTGCTTAACCACTGCATCACCAGCCCTTCTTCTATACATTCATACTTTCAAGTGAAATTAAGTGGCTTATTTAATATACAACTGAGGTGAATAAAACAATGTGATGCCTGGTGCCTAATATCATGGCTGTCTACTACAAAACCAAAGAACCGGCTCATTTACCCATGCTTGTTAGAACACAAATCAGTACACAGTCTAGTGAGGCAACACAAGAATCGCCATGACCTGATTTCTATTGCATTGTTCATTATATTAGAGCTTAGGTTCTGAACACCCTGGTCAAAAGGCTGTGGATTGCTGAGGCAAAATTTATTTGCAGAATCTCCGCATAGATTATACCTCCATGCGATGCTTTCTGATCGTTAACAGAGGA
>NW_022103918.1:2215179-2219600 GCF_000313985.2 Echinops telfairi | reverse complement strand
TCATGTGTACAATCGCTCTGTGCATCAGAAGATCCAAATGGACAAAACTTAATTAATCATACGGCGTCTGAGGCACTATGAAAAACATTAAAAAACAAATCATCTTACACCCTTGCCATTCAAACAGTATGTACTCTGATGAGCACAGACGCACATGAAACATGCGCTCCGGATGATTCCCTGATGAGCTACACGTAATCAAATCTGGTTTCTAGCTGTGCTTCTGACACTCATCTGGCAAATCCCATCTCCTCACCTTCCTCATTTGCAAAATAGGTGTGAAAATTCGTGTAAAAGGGATCAGAAAAAAATCTAAATGAAAAGACTTTAAAAACTGCCAAGAGCTATACAAATATGAATAGGGGAGGAATCTGTTTAGATATGTGGGAAATCTGAAACATCAAAGCAAGCTAACAAAAGCCTTTACAAGGTGGTTTCCCATTGGGCTGCTTAGGACAAGAACAGCAGTTGGAAACTACCGGTCTCATGGGAGAACGATGAGGCTTTCTATGACTCTAAGAAGGGACGGTCTTGGAAACTCACGGCGGCAGTTCTAGCCTGTCCTATGTCCTACCTCCGGTTCTATGAGTCAGAATGGACGTCAAGGCAGTGAGTTTGGTTTTTGGTGAACTCGGTAGGACAAGGTAGAACCTTCTGGATGGGTTTCAGAGACAGTAAGTCTTCACGAGATTCTCATTTTCATTTAGATCAACATATTTTTATAATTTTTCTTGGAAAAATGTGTGATTTAGAAGTATGTTGTTCAATCTCCAAATATTGGAGACTTTCCCAGCTATCTTCCTCTTACTGATTTCTAGTTTAATTACATTTTAGTCTGAGAACATACTTTGTGCTTTCTATTAAAATTTACAGGTGCATTTTATGTTCCAGAATGCGTTGAAGTCTCCAACTACAAAAGTAGCCTTGTCTAATTCTTCTAGAAGTTATCAGTTTTGCCTTTGATAGTTTGCTTTTATGTTGTCCAGCATCTTGATGAAGACCTGACCTCTTTATCATTATGTATAAAGTCTGATTTATTTGAAGTTACTATAACAACTCCACCTTTCTTTTTTGATCACTCCTAATTTTGTGCTTATTTTTCAATCCCTTTAATTTTCCTACATTTCAATTTGTATATTTAAAGTAGGTTTCTTGTAGACAGTTCATGTTTTTAGTCACTTTGAATCTCCTGCAAATAGAATATTACCAAATTCTGTATTTTATTTAGTTATATTACTATCTGCCTTGTTTATAATTTTTTTACTCATTGTATTCTTCCTTATTAATTTTTTCTGATTTTTATGCCTTTGCTGGTTTTGCACATTTGATAGGATCTCATTTTTTCTTCTTTTAGTATATTCAGCACAATGATTACATTCTTTTGCAAAGAATTTTTAGTGTAAGCCATGGAGAGTGCAATAAATTTTAAACTAATCTAAGTTCATTGTCATATAACATGGCAAATTGGCTTCTGAAACATCATGGAACATTTCCATTTTCCTTTCATTTCAATCTTCCAAGAACTTGGTAAAACCCTCCTTGCATAGCACACATAAGTACTGTGTGATAGTTAGGGTTACTGTGACAACCTGACTAATATGAACATGTGGACAGGATTAATCAGGTCACAGTTTGACTGGAGGGCAGAGAGATGCATGGGTGTGTAAGGCCCACCCCTGACTCTCGTGCTCCCCAGGGATCTGTGTTTTCCTGACTATGGTAAGCTATTTGTCTGAATCATAACTATGGATAGCATTCAGAAGAATGGGAATTCCAGAACACGTCGCTGTGCTCATTAGGAACTTGTGCATGGATCAAAAGGCAGTGGTGTGAACAGAACAAGGGAATAGTATGTGATTTATAACCAGGAAAGGTGTGCATCAGGGATATCCTCTCATACTTATGCAATCTGCATGCTAAACAAGTCATTAGAAAAGCTGGATTATATAAAGAAGAATGTGGCATCAGCAAAGCTTATTAACAACCTGAAATATGCAAATGACACAACCTTGCATGATGAATGTGAGGAGAACTTGAGGCACCTGCTGATAAGATCAAGAATTGCAGCCTCAGTATGGATTACAACCCATTGTAAAGAAGACCAAAATCCCCAAAACTGGGCCAATAGGTAACTGTGTGGTAAATGGAGAAAAGACTGAAGTTGTCAAAGATTTAGTCTTGCTTGGATCCACAAGCAATGTTCATTGAAGCAGCAGTCAAGAGATTAAATGACAAGCTGTGTTGTGTAAATAAATCTGCAGCTCAAGACCTCTTCAGGGTGCTGAAAAGCAATGGCATTGCTTTGAAGACTAAAGTGCGCCTGACACAAGCTATAACATTTTCCATGATCTCATATGCATGTGACATTGGGACACTGAATCAGAAAGACCAAAGAAGAACCAATGCATTGAACTGCGGTGCCGTGGAAGGATATGTAAAGCAGCATGGGAGGCCCGAATGGCCAACGCCTGCCTTGGAAGAAGCACAGCCAGACCAGAATGCTTCTTAGGAACAAGAATGGTCTCATGTACTTTTGGGCATCTCTTATGTTGTCCTAGAGATCAGTCCCTGGAGGACATAATTCTTGTAAAGTAGAGGGGCATAGAAAAAGAGGAAGACCCAACAAAATGGATTGTTTTTATTTTGGGCTTTTTTCAGTATGAATATAGATGCATAAATGTAGGGGTTTTTTTGTTTTGTTTTTTTTAATGCTCATCCTGTTGAGTACTTTGTAAATACCTAGATTGGTGAATGTTACTGGTTTTGCTATGCCTTGGCCGGTATGACATGTCAAGGAATACTGCCTTCTCCTTCTTTTGGTGTTCGAATTAAGTATCTGATATCAGATACTCCTGTTTCGTTGGCTATAAAAAAACATTTGATTATATGAATATTAACAAATTGTGGTAACATTGCAAAGAATAGACATTTTAGAACAGGTAATAGTGCTCGTGAAGAACCTGCACATGGACCAAGAAGCAGTCATTTGAACAGAACAAAGAGCCAGTCTGCGATTTCACCTGAGGAAAGTTGGGTGTCAGGGTTCATGCTTTCACCACACTTACTCAGCTGCGGTGAGCAGACGACCCGAGAAGCTGGCTGGCATGAAGAACAGCTCAGCATCAGCTCTGGAGAAAGGCTCATTACCAACCTGCGATACGCAATCAACAATCCTGCTTGCTGGAAGCAAACAGGGCTTGTGAGGTACTTACAGATGACGATCAAGGAAGCCTTAAATAGCATGGATTATACCTCAACCTAAGGACAACAAAAACTCCCCACCCCCCCACACACAAATGCTTCAGTTGTCAAGGGTTTCATTTTACTTGGATCCACAATCAACATGCATGGAGCAGCAGTCAAAATACGCTGCAGAACGCTTCTCTGAAAGGTTAGAAAGCAAAGATGTCGCTTTGCAGGCTATCGTATGACTGACTAAATAAAGCAACAGTATTTCCCGTTGTCCCATCAGTATCCTTTTCTTTAAAAAAAAATCCAATTTCCTTGTGCTGGGGAAGGTTGAGCAAAGCAGTTCCGGTTCCCATTCCACAGTTTCTATCCAACTCATTCAGTGATGGTGGCTACAGTCTTCACCAGATATAAATGTTCTCGGTATTTCTACCCTAGTGGTTGTTCTCTTTAATCTTCCACATCTCCATCTTTGCAGAAAAATAATTCTAAACATTTGGTCTCATATAAATGATTCTTTTTAAAGGAACACAGCATGCAGGAGTGATATTCTTTATTTTATGAGCCATTCTGCTATTTAGCTAAAACACGGCCTCTGGGCTAACGCAATTCGAAGGTTAAAGAGTCTGTCTAGTTTCACTCAGGGAGTCTGTTTGTTAGGCTTTCATTTCAGGAATTTGGGGCTCTGTTCCACGTTGTTCTCCATTCTATCAAGGTGCAGCTCTGGCAGCCCTGATCATAAGAGCAATGGGAAGCTGGGCACTAGCTAGTTCCTATCCATCATTCTTGCGTATTATATACTTTTTTCATGAGAGTCCTTTGCACATTAATTATGTTATTTTAAATCCTCTGATAATTACAATATGTATCCCAGCCTGCAGCTGGTCATAATGGTTCTTGTGTCTCTTCAGACTGGGGGTTGTTGGTTTTTCTGCTTTTTAGCATATCTTGTGATTTTTGTTGTTGTTGTTGTTGTTGTTAGAAACCAAACATGGTGCATTGGGTAACAGGACCTGAAAAAAGCAGGCCTTTAGTGTGAGGTTTATATTAATCTACTAGTTTACTGGATTAGTAATTAGTAGTTTCGTTTTTTACAGGTGATACCAGTAATCTTCAAATTATTCCACAATCCCTGTTTTAGTCTTCTTGGTAGATGTTAGTAGTTGTTGACTTTAGTTGTGCCTACCACCTCTTTTAAATGGTTTTATAACACCAGCTGGTGTGGTAGTAAT
>NW_022103918.1:2213237-2214253 GCF_000313985.2 Echinops telfairi | reverse complement strand
TATTGCCATATAAATATATGTACATAGGCCAACACCTCTATTTTATTAATATTTACATAAGTGCACACCTATGCTTATACCTGTATCCATAACTTTGTTTCCTAAATATTTCCTGTTTCCTTTTACCTTGCCACTGTCCCACCATCCCACTCACCCTTCTTCTGCCTCAGTAATTCCTCTCAGCTAGATTGCTGTTGCTCCAATACGTCCAGGATCTCTAGGTCCTCCTCATTGCTGTTTTTAATTCCCTAGTTGTTGCCCTGTCTGTGGGGTTGTTTGTTCACTGCTCCTTTCCCCCACCTCCACCCACACCTCCCAATTCCCTCTAATCCATTGCTTTCTCCTCAGCTTGCTTCCCGTGCCTATCTTATATAGGTAGGCAAACCAACAGTAATGGAGACAAAACAAAAAAAAGAGAGCAAAAGATTGAATAAAAAGAGAAAAGGGGAAAAAACTAGCAAAAACAACAAAAAAGCATACATCATTCCAGGTCTGTCTGCTGGCCTTTAGGACTATCTCCCTGCAGGTCCTGAGGGGTCCTGGGAACTGCCCCTCCTAGCCGGAAGTCTATTTTGGGGTTTCCTCAGGGCCTGTGTGGTTTGGCTTTGTTCTCAATGCTGATATGTTATACTCCATTCTTGGTTTGCCCCACTGTGGGGGGTTCAGACTGGACTCATATGCTGTCGTGTGTCCCCAGTATGATCTTCTGTCGCAGTGTGCTCAGTGAGGGGACATGTCTTCAGCTGTTGTTGGCCCCACAGTCCTCTCTGTGCTTTAGCAGCTCTGTCCGTGGAAGGGCATCGTTCTCAGGGATTGGTGTGCTGATAGGGGGTCTCGAGCCTCACTCTTTTTTTCTTCTTGGTTTGCTTCCATGTGGGCGTGGCATGCTGACACGCTCCCCAACCTGTAGGTTGAGTGTTTGTTGTCCTCTGTAGCACAGACTTCTAGGGTGGGGGTCAGTTGGCTCTGATTAGGGCCGGCCCTCTAGCCCATTCTGTTCATGAGTTGCTCCATGT
>NW_022103918.1:2208286-2213137 GCF_000313985.2 Echinops telfairi | reverse complement strand
TCTGCATGCACACTCCCATTTCTGTGGAGACATAAACAATACCCCATGGGTATCTAAGTAATATTTTAATCGCAAGGCAAACCTGTCTTCTTGATGATCTCGTTTGGTGCCGATTCGTAGCAACCCCATATGCAAGAGCACCAAGCCCTGCCTCGTGGTGAGCCATCCTCGAACCCGCTGCTCGGGTTGAGCCCCTTGCTGCAGTCCCTCTGTCAATGGTTGTCATTGAGGGTTTTCCGCTTCCCACTACCATTTGCTTCACCATGCACGATGTCTTTCCCAGAGATTGGCCCCTCCAAAGTAGGTGCAAAATAATCTCATCATCCTCACTTCCATGGTGCAGTCTGGACTCCAAGACGGAACGTCTTTGTTCTTCTAGAATTCCGTATGTGGTTGTTACATAATTTCATGTCAACTTCATAAATAAAAGTGTAGGGGTGGAGTCTAGACTGCCAATCAAGTCTCAGCCTGGTGGTGCCTCCTTGTGGATATAACCTTCTCATAAGTAAGGAGGGTCCAGGGAACCTGCCCCCTCTCTCTCTGCTTTACCTTCCAGCTGGTGAGTCACTTAGAGACCTGCTGGAGCCCTGCCCCACTCCTGTAGATTTGTCCCCCGCCCCACTGGATCCACAAGACTCTGCACCCACTGGCCTGTGATCTTCCTGCATTCTGCATCATTGCATGTGGCTGTGTGAGTCTGAAGAGGGCCTTCTGGACTAGTATTGGGCTTATGGACTTTATGGACTTGAGTTGGACTGGGCTGTGGTGTTTTCTCCATACATAATTCGTTCTTGATGTAAAGCTCTTTCTTACACATAGATGAGTGTCACTGGATTTGTTTCTCTAGTCAACCCGGCCTAACACACCATGGCACTTTAAACAGTGTTCATCAACACCACAATTCCAAGGCTTCATTCAGTTCTTGCTGATTCTTTACTGTTCAATGTCTAGATTTTTCATGCATAGGTGGCTACTGAATACCAGGGCTTTGATCAAGTGATCTTTAGTCCTTTATAACACTGTAAAGGAGTCTTTTGTAGCAAACTTGCCTAATACAAAACATCATTTGATTCCTTTTTTGTTTCAAAAGTTTTATTAGGCCAGACATCCTGGTAGAGAGCCTGACTGGTGCCAATGAACCACACACCATTTTCTCTTGGTATGGATCTTGAAGGTCACTGTAGGGAAGGGATCCTCACATCAGCTGGGATCAAATTGTTAAGGGAGGGGGGTGGAGATGTAGACCATTTGGTGACTGCCATACAAGGTTATGACGAGGTCCCCCCAGACAAGCAGACATCCCTATCAGAGGGATGAGGGGTATTTATGGGAAAGTCAGGTCAGGAGAGAGGAAAGGGAGCCAACACATCTGGGAGAACACAAGTGCATCTGCTGGTAGGAAACGGGGAGAACTGACCTCCAAGGGGGCATAAAAAATGACTGAAAATACTTTTAAGGACCCTGAGGGGGAGTATCCCTGGTAATATGCACCAAATTAGCCACATTGGCCTGACTTTCTGGGAATACTCTGAAGACCCAGGCAAAGTGCCACAGAACACGGGGATATTGCATCCTGGATTTTCAGGTAACTGAAGGATTGTAAATCATCTAATCCAAAGCTGAAGGAGGGAATAGTATCAGAGCCTAAATTGTGAGATTTTGTTTTGTTGAAGGCTATGGATGACAGTGGCAGCCCAAGATACAACTTTAAAATGGGTCAAAAGATATCCAGTGATATTACATTTTAACCTAACCATGTCTGCCACATAATTGGCTTTACAATGCTCTCTGCCTGATAACTGGGTTAGTCACATCCTCTTTGGTCCATGTATGCACCTGCAAATGGGTTTGTGGTTTCCACTGTCACCCACAGCTTCTCCAAGCCTTCTGCAAACCAGGTGTTCACAATTTAAGTTCTGATACCATTCCCTCTTTTAGATTTGAATTTTATTATTTACAATTCTTAGATCACACGGGCTGGCTTGCTTATTTCACGTGGATTTATTTGACGTGTCACTTAGATGGCTGCTTGCTTGAAAACAGGGCTTTAAGACCTCAGACACTAATTTTTCTGATGGCCAGTTACCTAATTTCTTCATCACATTCTGATATCACACTCATATCTTAAGTGATCACTTCTTGAGGGCGAGCATCAAGCTGAGCCATGTCATTAGAACTAATTGTTCTTAGATTGGGGCTGGAATTAAGTGCAAACCCCCAATCCATTCGTATATGCATGGTTTAGATATGTCTTTGGTTTACCTTATAGACATCATCGTCATTTTATGTTAGAGAACATTATTAATCATCTTCTTGGGGCATCACTTCCACTGCCATTAAGTCAATGCTGACTCCTAGTGACCCTACAGTTGGGATAGAACTGACCCTCCATGAGTCTCTGAGCCTGAAAAATCTTCATAAGAGTAGAAAGCACCATCCATCTGCTGTGGAGTTGACTGTTGGTTTTGAACTGCTGACTGCAGTCAGCAGCCCAATACATAACCACTATGCATTGATAGTGTCCTTCGTTTAACCAATGGTATAGAATTTAAAGCACTGTTGAGAAAAGGAAATTATATGAAGTATGGGACAGCTATGAAGTGCAATGCATGAAATGTTGACTTTTACAGATTAAACTCTTAAGTGACTGGACACTGTTTACACAAACAACTGGGGTTGGTCATAGGGCATATCTTCCAATAATATTCATTCACAACAGCAGAGCCATAACTTCCAGATAAATACATGTCCTAATGAAGCAAAGCAGGTATTGAAATAGTAAGTATATGGTAGTTCCTGGCCACCATTCATTGGGTACCCTCAAGGCAAGAGTTTTGAACCTGAAAATTCAATGTTCACAAGTGTTATGCCCTTAAGCCAGCGGACAACAGCTTATTCTCACACTAGGGAGCTTTAGCCCTAAGTCCAAAGGTTGCAGGTGAGTTCAAGGTAAAGCCCATTGATTTCTTGACTACTGCTTCCCTGCGCATTGATTGTGGATCCAATTAAAATGAAATCCTTGACATCTTCAACCGTTTCTGCTTATCATGATGATACTGATCGGCCCAATTGTGAAGATTTTCGTTTTCATTTTATGTTGAGGTGTACTCCATACTTAAAGCTGCACTGTTTGATCTTGCCTTCTTTGTTTTCTGCATGCAAGGTCTGCCATCTGCATATTGAAGGTAATGAACCTTCCTCCAATCCAGATGTTGTGATCTTTTTTATACCGTCAAGCATCTTGGCTCAGCACAGAGATCAAATATGTACAGAGAAAGCATACAATTCCAACGCACCCCTTGGTTTTAAATCATGCAGTGCCCTTTCCTTTGCTCAAACTACTGTTTTTGGATCTATGTGCAGATTTTGCAAGAGCACAGCTAAGTGTTCTGGAATTCTCATTCTTCACAACATAATTTGTTATGGTTGGATGTCTTTCCAAAATCAATAAAGCACAAGCAAACATCTTTCTGTAGTTTCTGCTTTCAGTCAGGATCCATCTGATGTCAGCAATGATATCTCTCATTTTACATCCTCTTCTGAATTCAGTTTGAATTTCTGGCAGTCCTCTGTTGATGTACTATTGCATCTGTTTTTAAATGATCTTCAGTAAGAATTTGTGTGTGGTATTACTGATACTGTTCAATTATTTCTATATTCTGTTGGATTGTCTTTTTTTCCCTTTTTTAAGAATAGGCATGAATATGAAGTTCTTCCTGTGCGTTGGCCAGGGGGCTGTCTTCCAAATTCCCTGGTATATAGGAGTGTGTACTTCCAGAGCTACATCAGTTTATTGAAATATCTCAATTGGTATTCTATCAATTCCGAGAGCCAGCAGTACAGCTTGATCGATTCGTTCAATACCATCAGTTCTTAATCATATGCCATTTTCAGATATGGGTGAATATTGGTTAATTAGGTTTGATAGAGTGACTTTTCTGTATTCTGTCAATAGTTTTTGATACTTCCAGAATTAGTCAATATTTGTCCTTCAATATGGCAACTTGAGGCTTGCTTTTTTTCCCTCTCAATTCTTTCCGCTTAGGTAATGTGAAGCAAGTTCTTCCCTTTTGGTTTTAACTCTAGGACTTTACCTATTTCATTACTGTACTTTACTCTGTCTTCTCGAGCTACCTTTCAAAAATGTCTGTTTAGCTCTGTGACTTCAGCATTTCCTGCATTCACATCAGCTCCTCTACCTTCAAGAGCAAGTTTCAGAGTCTCTTCTGACATCCACTTGGTCCTTGCTTTCTTTCCTGTCTTTTTGCTTTCTTCATGTATTATGTCTGCGTTGTCGTCTAATAATTGATCTGGTCTTCAGTCATTAGTATTCAATGTGGCAAAGCTATTATTGAGATGGCCTTCAAATTCAGGTGGGATGTATTCAAAGTTGTACCTTGGCTCTCATGAGTTTGTTTTAATTTTCTTCAGCTTAAATCTGAACTTACATTTGAGCAATTGATGGTCTGCTCTGAAGTGAGCCTGACCTTCTCACCGATTATATTGAGCCAAACTTTTATTATCTATAAATCAGCTGTGGATGGAAACAATAAATAGATGCAATATTTAAGATGTATGGGACATACACTAAGTAAGGACTATGGTCAACAAAAATTTGACAGTTTCAAATAGATCCACTTGAGATAGAATAGTGAAAGACAAGTTTTATGGAACAGATAGAATTTGTCATAGACCTTAAAGGAAAGATAATGTTTATGTATAAATATATTTAAGATTAAGGGGGGAACGGACCTAGATGCATTAATTATTGGTTTGGTAGTAGGGTGGCAGGTGGACATTGGGCCTCCTCATGCGCACTCCCCTAGTACAAGAGCACCTTGCTCAGCTAAA
>NW_022103918.1:2203684-2206350 GCF_000313985.2 Echinops telfairi | reverse complement strand
CAAAATCACTAAACTAGGAGATGAAAGGCCTGAAAAAGTCAAAAGTAACACATTAAATAGATTAGTATTCAACTGTGATTAGTCAGAATTAAAACTGACAATAAATTTATAGTATTAGACTAAACAGTATTATTTTTTTATTTTCCTAATTTGAATTCTCTAGCAGAATACTTTTTCTGTGGTCTAAAGCAACTCAAAGCTTTTCTAAGACCTATAATTACAAGTCTCCATGGTACAGTTTCATTAAAATCTTTCATTAAACAACAGCTGCCCTTGTATATGGTCTTCTAATCAATTTGGTCAAACAGAATGACTTCTAATCAGCTGTTGATAAAAATAGAAGATGAAATTTTAATTCTAATAGATTAACCACAAATTCAAGACAGTCTTCAAAATCCATCTAGCTCTATTCTCCAGTGGATTTAATGACTATTCAGCAACTCATTACTAAATAGAACAAGATGAACATTTTCCAGTTCATTAAAGAAATGTACTATGTATTTTTGCATTGTCCTCATGATTCGTTACAGGGAGTCTTAATTACAAGATAATGGATAATGGTTATTAAATGCAGACTGCAGTAATGAAGCTCTATTCATTTGCGAACCTCAGAGACTGCAAAGAGAGGAAAATAAAATTACTAGCTTCAAAAGATTAACGGATCAAATTATTATTCAATTTTGAAAATCTCATTCAGACTTCCTAGAAACAAGAAGAGATTAAAAACTAGTATTAAGACCAAAGTAGTACATTAAAAAAAATAATATCTTAAGGCTATTACTGCATAATCAGCTTCGGATGTGATTATTAGAAAAACATATAGCTAACAATGGGAAAACATACATTTTTACTTCCTGAATCAATCTTATTTATGATATAGGAAGTTACCAGTCGGATCTTAGAAAGTATCTTGGTGAACATGGAAGATATATTCTACTATGCTACAAAAGAACAGCACAATGGAAGGTATTATTAACATTCTATACTTCACTAATGAAAAATAGGATTTAAAATCAACCGCTGCTTGAGAAAGCTTGTCATTAAGTGGAATTCATGCCAACCCTATAATAAGAGCTTCTGGGCACATTATTCATTAGCACCATGTTTTCTATTCCTCTGTAAGAAATTGCCGATTAAAGTTAGCATGAGAATTTTGTATGGTAATTCTGGCAATTCTGACACTAATTTATACTTGCAACCTGCAATAGAACACTCAAAAAAAATAAAGCATAGGGAAAAAATGGCATCGCAAGTTCAAACATATGCTTTATTAGTCTATTATTTCCCTCAACATCAGCTTGAAATAACTTGGGGTAAAACATAGTGATCCAGTGGTATGGTCAAAGAACTAACCAGAGTAAAGGTAGAAGTGGAAAGCCTCAATAGAGGCATCAGTGTGATTCTAGAACTCAACCTGGAGACAGTGAGACCAGGAAGTGAGACCCTTGCGTGGGCCAGTGGAAAGGGCAGGAAATGTTTTCTGAGAATGAGCGAGAAAACATGAGGAGAAGAGGGAAAAGTAAGAAGACTTGCTCCTTCAGCCTTCTCATCAAGTTGACGAGTGGACCTGGAAATCCTTCTCCAGCCATCCATCTGGTCCGTCTTGTGAGAAAGACAACAGGCTTCATAATTAAACGGTAAGGCATGCTCATGTAGAACGGCAATCAGAAAGCAATCACATTCTCGGGGTCAGGAAATAGCTCAAACACCCCAAGGGTAAGATTCGCTCATGATAACCACATTCCTTGCGGTTGCCCTCCCCTCAATGAAAGTAAAGATGCGGCCATTCAAAATAATGCAGCACAGTATGATTCCAAGGGGAGATGAGGTGGCAACAGCGAAGATGCTGTAATCCTCAGTAATTGATAGGAATGTCCCCAGGAGAACATTTTACACAATTATGCTAACCGCACAAAGCTACGTGGTAGGATCACGTAACACAAACAAGAGTCCTTGAGGGATGTCTAATGTGCCACAAGTTCCCTTTCACTGTGAACATTTAGGCTATGGCTCCAAAGCAGTCTCCTGACCACAGCAATGTTGGAGATGGAGTTCCGGATCAACGCACCTTCTATCGTCTATTTTAAAGTGGATTTAGATTATTTTGTTATTTCTTTTTTTTATTATTTTGTTATTTCAAACAACAAAGGCATAAACAAATGATTTATATATTAAATTAGGAGAAGGGGGCTTTCTTTAATGTAAGTAATGGTAAGACTATATTGCTGGCGTTTGGACCAAGTATCAAACAGGGAAACAGACTGTTTCCTAACTTAACTCTCTAACCTTCCACAGTCCTTAAAATACAGACTTAATGTCCCTCAGGATGTTACACCCACAAGAGTTAACAATTCAAAGGCGAGCTCCCCAAAATGATGTCATATGTCTAATACTCACCTTCCCATCCTCCTTCCCCTCGAGATGAGTGCCCAAGGAAGAAGAGTTAGGTAAGGGACGTGCCGAAGATTCACAACTTAAATCAAGGGAGTTAGAGAGTGTTGGTGGTTGTACACGTTTGTGAGTGTACTAACACTCCATAAAATACTTTAAAGGACATGTTTTATAGCTTAAGAAATATTGATCAGCATAACCCAAAAGACAAAAATGAAGAAGAATGAATTGGGTGTGTGAAGAGGGTGATGGGAGGGATGAGAGAAAGGGAAATT
>NW_022103918.1:2200792-2202537 GCF_000313985.2 Echinops telfairi | reverse complement strand
TGTGTGTGTGTGTGTGTGTGTGTGTGTGTGTGTGTGTGTGTAGCAGTGTAGCAACACCTGAAATTATAAGCTAGTCAAAGAAATAGAATTTTAGTTAAAGGGCCTGTACAGGACCAACTCAATTACACTGGTTGGGATAGTCAATTGGTTGGAAATCAGTGACTCACTCCTGTAAATGAGGGCCGCTACTCATAGGACTCAACAGCACATAACACTTACTGAGCACGTACTTTGTGCTAGGTCTGTCTTCGAAAGTGGGGCCATGTTGTTGTTGTTGTTAGGTTCCATAGTGTTGATTCCAACTAGCCACCCGATGCACAATGGAATGAGACTGTCTGGTCCGGTGCCATCTTCACAACTGTTGTTAACTTGAGCCCATTGTTGCAGCCCCAGGCCCATAGCAGTGGGTCAAACAAGGACCTTGTTTAAAATGTTTTATGGAACACTGTTAGAGGTAACACTGACTCAGGTCAATTTGATAAACTTTTCACTTACACTGATCATCTAAAAGAAGGAAAAAAATGTTTAACTGCCACCTTACTCTTGATTCTTAGAAAAATTATAATTTCTAAATATAATTGCAGACATTGTTATCGCACGGATATAAATAATTGTCGTTGTTAGGTGCCATCAAGTTAGTTCCCCCTCATAGCAATTCTCACGACAGCAGCAGAAAGAAATACTGCCTAGTTCTGCAACACGCTCACAAGCGCTCCTATGTTTGCGCCCATGGTTCCAGGCACTGTGTCTGCCCATCTAACTGACCGTTTCTCTCATTTTCACTCACCCTCTAATTTTCCATAATGTGTTTCTCTGGTGCATGTTCCCACTGGTACATGTTCCAAGTATACAAGATAAATTCTCACCATCCTTGCTTCTATGGAAGATTCTAGCTGTACCTCCTCTGAGATGGAGTTGTCTGTTCTGCTGGTAATTCACAGTCCTTCTAATATTCTTCGCCAACACCATCATGCAAATACGCCAATCATTCTGTGATCTTCCTTACTCACCTCTCGGCTCTAGCCTGCGTATGAGGTCATTAAAATAGCGTGACTTGGTTCAGGCAGACCTTAATCCTCAGGGTGACATATTTGCTTTTGGACACTTTCATCTGATACCACAGGTCATTACTAAGCCTTCCTCCCACTCTGACGCTTGTCTTCTTCACATAGCTCATGTTCTCTGATTGTTTTTAGCTGAGTAAGTATGGTGAAAGGACACACCCTGATGCACACCTTTCCTGACGTTACATCAGTCAGCATTCCCTATTCTGTCCCAATAACTGTTTCTTGGTCTCTGTATCAATTCCACATGAGCACAAGTAGTGTCCTGGAATTCTCATTCTTTCCCATGTTAGCTATCATGAGTTATGATTCACCATAGTAAAAAAAAAAAATCACCATAGCCTTTGCATAGTCAACAAAAGATAAGTAAATAAGTTTGGATATAATATGAACGTGTTTTTTTTTAAGACTCACTACAAAATAAAACCATTTATCTGTAAGCCAAATAACCAACGACAAATGCCTCAAAATGAAAAATAAAAACACTTTGAATTTAGCCATCTCCTGTAGGTGAATTTATTGCTACAAGGATTTACTATTTTAAGCAAAAGTCCTCCATTGATATGGTAGTTTCAAAGACATCTTATCTTAAAATGGCAGAACCTTATCTAACAGATTCTTCTTCCTTCACATTTGCTGGGAGGGAAGAGGGAGATGGAACTTCAATACAAAGTAAAATAT
>NW_022103918.1:2198262-2199471 GCF_000313985.2 Echinops telfairi | reverse complement strand
AAGTACATACAGTCATAGTATAAAATAATGCATGTTTCTGACAAGTAGTTTGCACTACATTAATACGGAGGTTTTATCTGTCTCTCACAGAATTTCCTATTACAAAACTAATAGGTTTGACTAAATGACCATTTTTAGGAGATTTACCCTCACCAGGAAACAGAATAGAAATAGTTTCTTAATACATATAGTGTCAAGGTTAGGTTTTTACTTTTCTTCTTCCTTTTAAACCTGCATTTAAATTGATACATATTTAATGTTTCTAGTACTGCCTGCATAATTGCTTTGAGTTTGGCATTTCTTTCCTTTCCCTAAAGTGGATGTTACAGTCCTCTTCGGTGTTGATCTAACTTCTCCAAGGCCTTTCATGGGCGTTGTTACATGTCAAAATCCAACGAGATTACATAGGCAACTTAAAAATGTAAAATCGCAGTGAAGGGGAAAAAAACCAAAAATCTATTAAGCTCATTACCAAAAATGGGAAATGGAATTCACAATGATAACTTAGAAAGTAAAAAGGCATTTAGAAAAATAGGTTGTAAATCATTAAGAGGGCCAATTTATTCTGGAAATCCACTTGTACTTCTGTTACAAATATAAATTTACTCCTGTGAAGAAGGTATTCTGGTTTGATACCAACTCAGTTTTTTATTTTATTTATTTAATACATGAAAAAAGGAAAGCAAGAAAATATATATTTATCTTCAGTTTGAGGAGCAGACAAATATTTGGTGCTGTGGATTTCCAACAAATATTGTAATATGAGATGGGCAGATAATGCTCATTTGATCATGGTGTTCTTAACTCAAAGTCTTGATTCAACTACCTAACTGTTCTCCAAGATCTGACTCTGCCATTGACTGTTGTTACTGGTCAGTCTGGTCTGTCATGGCAACCCCATGTGTGCAGAGTAGAACAGTGTCATGGGGTTTTCAAAGTTGTGACCGCTCAGAAGCACATCATTACATCTGTCTTCCCAGGTGCCTCTGGGTGGGTTTGAATTGCCAACCTTTCGGTTCATAGTCAAGTCATCTTAGATTCTATTAAAAATTTGAATGATGATGATGATGATGATGATGATATAATAACAATGAGAGTAGTGACAGTAGCAGTGTAATAAGTAAAAAGATAGGGTAGAACCACCCCTGTGGGTTTCCAGGACTGTAACTCTTTAAGGGAATGGAAAGTCTAGTCTTTCTCCAGCAGAGC
>NW_022103918.1:2181790-2192473 GCF_000313985.2 Echinops telfairi | reverse complement strand
TTTCCTCTAGTTCTTAAATGCTTCCTCCCCACCTCCCATGACTATCATGATCCCAATTCTACCTTAAATATCTGGCTAGGCCAGAGGATGTACACTGGTACAGATAGGAACTAGAAACACACAGAATCCAGGACGGATGATCCCTTCAGGACCAGTCATGAAAGTGGCGATACCAGGAGGGTGGACGGAGGGTGGGTTGGAAAGGAGGAACGATTACAGGGATCTACATATAACCTCCTCCCTGGGGGACGGACAACAGAAAAGTGGGTGAAGGGAGACATCGGACAGTGCAAGATATGACAAAATAATAATTTATAAATTATCTAGAGTTCATGAGGGAGGGGGAGCGGGGATAGAGGGGAAACATGAGGAGCTGATGCCAGGGGCTTACATGGAGAACAAGTGTTTTGAGAATGATAAGAGCAGCGAAGGTACAAATGTGTTTTACACAATTGATGTATGTATGGATTGTGATAAGTTTGATGAGCCCCCAATAAAATGATTTTTTAATTAAATTAAATTTAAAAAAATTTTTAAATAAGGATTTACCGTCTCAGAAACCCTGTTGAGCAGTTCTACTCAGTCCAAAAGGTCACTCTGAGTCAGAATCAACTCAGTGGCAGTGGGCTTGGTTTGGGTTTGGCACCCCTAAGTGGACTTGAACTTGTAACTTTTTGGTTAGCAGCTGAATTTGTTAACCATTTATATCCTGCAGGGAATCTTCTTTTCATAACCAGAAAGGTCTAATACAAAAGTCCACATATCTTACTTAGTTTTCTGCATCTATTATATAATTCAATTTATCTATGCGCATTAAAGTCTATCGTAGATATAAAAACTCCAAGGTCAATCTCGTTCTGCTTCTGGTTAGAAGAATATTCTCACTCTTTGCCTGTCCAGATAGACACAGGGAGAAGAAAAGGGAGTGGTCATTAGAATCACAACCTAGGATTTTAGCTTCACGCAATTTTTTTTAAAACATCAAATGCTTTCACAAAGCTCACATTTGGTCTCTTCATGTATCAACTAGTTTCCATAAGTAATATTAGACATTTAAGGAAAATGTTACTTCTTTCAAAAAGGTTCGAATTTTAACAAGCTTAAATGAAAGAATGAGGCTCTCCCAGGGGAATTGGAGACATGAGGCACAGGAATAGGGTAGGGCAGTAGTGTTTTAAGAGACTGTAAGAGAGGTTTTCTAAAATTAGACCACTTATAGCTGCATGTGTCTACTCCTAGAGTTATGTGTTCACGGTAATCTTGTCCACTTAAAATTTTATCCTCCCACAGAGCATACTCTTCTATGTCTACAGGACCTGACATGACCAGTTAAGTTTATTCTTTGGTTCAAGATTAATAAAAGATACCTGAGAAAAACTTCCCCATATTTAAAATATGTCTTGGTATGATGAGCTTAAACAAAAACACACTGGTTTCCTCTTTATAAACTCCCAGGATCTTTTCTAAATTCATGTGCACTGTGAGCATCTTGCAGGGACGCACGTCACACAGTGTTCCCCAAAGATGTCTGATCATGGGACCACTTTGTCAGAGACGTTTGCACCAAAACATGACCGGACACAGTGGGAGCACCTGTGCAGGGCGGCCATGAGGAAAGACATAGTACCTCCCGCCGTCGCCACAAGACAGCCGAGCCCAGCACTGAGGGCAGCGTCTCCCAACAACCCAACCCACCCTGCTCCTGTACATGATGACTGGATTCCAGGGACCAAGCCAGAACTTTTGAAAGAAGCTGAAAAACAAAACGAAATGAAACAAAACTGAAAAACTCAAGGATAACATCCATTTGTGGTCACTGTGCAAAGGATATATTTACAGACACTTCTTGTTTTGTTTTGTTTTTATTTTAAGCAAAGGTTTTTTTTATTTTGGCATATAACAAAAACTAATAGAAATAATAACAAAACATGGATAATAAGATAATGTAATTTCTAAGAAATACAGGTTCATTTAATAAGAATAACATACTATAATAATATCATTATAAAACTTTGAGGTGAAAAATAAATTAAAAATATACTGCCCATTTTTATGTTATATTTTTTCCTGAGCAATTAACGTTCATCCAACATGCTGATTAGTGAATCTTAATTCCGTTGTTGTTGTTTTTTTATTTTATTGGGGACTCGTACAATGCTAATCACAATCCATGCATACATCCACTGTGTCAAGCACATTTGCACATTTGTTGCCATCATCATTCCAGACAGTTCTTGTTTTTAAGAAAAAAGCATGCAGTTTGGTAAGTTAAAGTGATTACTAATAGAAATGTTGAAAGGTGGCCAGTCCTCCCCAGCCCCCAACCAGAACATGAAGGATATCTCCCTTAAGCCTAAAACTATATCTAAACAAACCACCTTTATTTATTCATTTAGTTGGAGGCAAGCTGGTCTGTAGAATAACCTTTTCAATTTTGACACTAAATTTCTAGTACCCAAGTCACCTAAGGGCATATGCTGTCAAGTTTATTATGTTGACTGGCTAATGAAAATGTGTTTTGAAGTGGACTGCAAGAAAAGGAGGAAATTTTACTTTAAAATTCTAAACTATCTTCTAGCAAAATTCAATTTGAACTCTCTGGGGCAGGAGACCAAATCCTTGGTTGCTCTGATTCTCCTTTATCTAGTTAGTCACAGACTCAAATTCCTAACAGGGCTCCTGGAGTCCCATTAGACTGTAAAAAGGTACCTAACTCCTTGGACTCAGAAATATCTATTCAGATGATCTTTAGAAACCGTTAGTTTCTAACTTTAATTTTGGCAACAACCAGAGTATCTCTATCTTTAGGAATAGTGAGAATTTCATTATTTAAAAATAACTATAAGCATGATCCATCTTCATTTTTGAAGTCGGGATGTATCAAAGAACCAAAAGCCCCATTGAGTCACTTGGTGTCGTTGTGCAAGTATACACTTGTTTTCAAGAGAGCATGCCATCTGATAAGCTAACGGGAATACTGACGCACAGTCGAGGGTGGTGGCACATCCTTTTACTCCATTCTTCTTAGGTTGGCTAACATTGGAACGGCTGTCTGTTTTTCATTAGTGGCTCTTTAATTTTTTTTTCCAGCGCATTAATGAAAGTTGAACATTGTGGTGTTTAAACGTTATCTTTTACTAAGGACCCTAGGAAGCTTGAGATTCAAAATCTATTTAGCAATGGAAAGAAACAAGATTTGGTGGGAGGACAAGATAATTAGGGAGCAGTTAAGCTTTTATACTTTTGTTTTATTTCTCTTTCTCCAGTGGCTCCTTTGGCCGTATGTGGGGGTCTCTAGAGGAAATTATGTGTGTGGCCCACCCCCCACCCGCCCCCTGTATCTGTGTGTATTTTGAACACTCGGTTTTAGGTTTGGATTAAATGATGTGTATTTAATCTGTTAGTTGCCTAACAAAAATACGGCATTTCATCTTTCTGCCTTTAGAAAAATTGTACTTGTGATGGTGTTTAAAATGCGTCCCGTGCACAGCCTTCCCTGGCCCCTAACCTACATGCTGGCCACTGGAATCCATCCAGAGGCACCCAGGAAGGGAAGTCTGAGGATCTACTTCTGAAAGATCACAGCTATTGAAAAATCAACGAGACTGCTGTACTCCAAAATATGCAGGATTATCATGACTCAGAATTAACTCGATGACAATGGTACAGGACCTTTAGTTATTAGATTGAACACTTTGGTAATGCAATTCTCCACCCTAGAAATGAATTGCACTCTGAATGTTTGTAAACTCGAGATTGGTTAGAAGTCAAAACCTATTTCTTCATGTAAATAATATTGCATGTGGTGTGAAATCCAAGGCCAGCCCAGAAAACTATGTTTTCCCGCTATTGAACTTAACGGATAGTCCTGCTTACCCTTCCTAAGTGCTTGGCTTAAAAATGGTTTCTGACCAACAGAGTTCAGAGCACATCTAACTGTCCGTGTCTGCAGCATCACCCGTCATCTGCCAGATGGGGGATGAGGGTGCTCTGAGCTGTGAATTACCGAAAGAAGTCTGCAGTAGGGCAGGGAATCTCACAACAAGGGCAGGTAGAGCGCTCTAGGCATCCAGGCTTGGGGTGAGAGGTGGTGAGGAGCAACCTAGGCACAAACCAGTGGAACTATTCTTTACTTGTGAGCTAGATCCAGTCAGCCTTGCCTCCCAGCAATCCTCCACCAACCCCTGGTTCACCTGATTGTGCTTCAGCAACTCCTGGGTGGACTTTCTCTCCATTGTCACGCTGAGGTTATTTCTAGTTGGTTTCCAGCCCATAATAGATAAATATCAATGTACCTCCTTCTTACTTAAAATACCTTAGCTTTTAGGCAGTTACACAAAAAAAGGTTAAATGAGCAAAACAAAAACAAGAAAACAAACCAATGTTTATTTCCTAATCTCTAGCCTTTCTCATTTAAGTGTCATGTTTTAAAATAAAAGAGTAGTGAGCAGGTAGAAAGGGGGAAGGTGGTGGGAGGAGGGGAGGGGGGGTATCCATATAACCCACCCCACAAGGGGGATAAAAAACAGAAACATGGGTGAAGGGAAGACAGTGGTTGGTGTAACATAGAAAAACAATAATAATTTATAATTTATCAGGGGATCACGAGGGGAGAGGGGGAGTTGGGGTGGGGGGAGGAGCTGATACCAAGGGCTCAAATAGAAAGTAAATGTTTAGAAAAAGGATGATGGCAACATATGTACAAATATGCTTGAGACAATTGACATATGGATTGTTACGAGAGCTGTAAGAGCCCCCAATAAAATGATCTTTAAAAAAGAAAAGGAAAAAGATCGCGCCCATAGGTGATAAGGGATAGGTCGTGAACAGTCAAAGATTGTGGTTAGATCACTGATATTTCGTATAAAACCCATATTCAATCTCACCAGGAAACTGCCCCACAGCGATGGGGCAGTGCTGGTGATTGAGATGAGGGAGGGGCGTGACCACTACCACTACCCCTGAGCTAAGAGAAGCAAGGGCAGTAGGGGAAAGAGAGGGAATGCGGGTAAGCTGCCGTCTTATGTTGCCATCACTAACGATCTGGCCAAGACAGGGAGATTTTTCAGGGGAACAGCTGTATGCACACGCTAAGGATCGATAAGGGAAGAGACGAAAGGAAATTCCATGGGGCAGTTCTGGGGAGCAGGGGCACCCCCAATTTCTCTGGCAATGTTCTTGTTGCTTTCTGGATAACAGCCACCTCTAAAACCATTAAATCCAACCCAGGATTTCTTTCTACACTTGCAATTTCTCTAACCAATAATTTAAGATTGAAGAGTAACCTTGCTGTTCTGAAGTACCTACTAGCCATTGGCCTAATTTTACTTTATTGGGCTTTTTGAGGCACTACGAAAAGTGAGATTTGCCTGAGAAACCCACACTGTGATTTCCTTTCTGAGCTCCCAAAGTGCTGAGTGCTCAAGGATGTCTCTAACAAAGTGCCTCCCTGCCATGTGCCAGTCAATTCTGACTCTGGGGAGCAGGGAACAAAGGAGTTAGTCTCAACATTCTTCCAATTCATTACTGCACCTTCCTCCGAAAAATCTCTCATAATACAATGTACTCCATGCCTCTCCTTCCTTGGTGGCATGTTTTTCTCTTGTTGACTGCCAGAGAGCTGGCCCCTGATGCCTGGTAACCCCAGGCCCAAAAGAATGAAACGGGCCGATCCTGAGCAGTCCCTGTGGTCAGTGACCTAGTGGATCCTTGGGATCTATGGGGTCTCAGTGGCTGATGCCCAGGCATTTCCTCCCAGTCCATCTTAGTCTGGAAGCTCCACTGTAAATTATTCAGCTTTATAGCACGACATAAGCTTACCGTGATCATCTAAATAAAGAGCCCAAGATGGAGTCACGCAGGCTGGCGTCAGGGCAGCCAACCTGCCTATCCAAGGGCCCATGAATTTACTGTTTGTCAAGACCTCATTTATTGCCTATTGACAGGACTCCACCAATTACTGCTTTTCAACAAAGCACCTCCACTGTGACAGGAGTGGTTCAAAACCAAGCTCACCAAATCCTCACCTGCCATTTCAACTCTTCCACAGGCGACATGGCTGATTTTTCCTGCCTGCTTGTTACTGTACAATCCTGACTCTTCTTTGTTCCCCAAGCACTCCAATCGACTTTCAGGCTAGACACGTCCTGATCTGTGCACCTCCCTAGAAAGCTGTAGAGTTCTGCAAACGAACTTGCTGCAGACTTCGTTTGACATCAGCCACAGACAGGTAGTAGTTGCACACGAGGTACACAGGCTAGAAGTGGGCCCAGAGAACTCCACCACTGAACCTTCAGCATCCCCTTTCCCTCCTGACAACGTTGTCACTAATAGGGTCTACAAGACAGAAATTCAGGCAAATCCTCTGGGCAGTGGTGGGGCCTGGGAATCCCAGATACGCCCAGAGGTGCTCAGTTTTCAGAGCATCAAACACATCAGAGAGACTATGAGACTATGGTTTCCCAAACGTCTGTGTTTCTCGCTTTGTTTCTGAGGATAAGTCTCTACCTGGTCTCTTTGAGTCATTCCTCTGCACAAATTGTCTTGAATGTAAAAAATTGAACTTTTTCACTGCAGCTCTCACAGAACAAGCAAAGAACATAGTGGAAAGGGGCAGGCTTAACTGAAAAATATATTCAATTATAAGGAAGTACCTGATCACCTCATGGGAGTCTAGATTTTAAAAAATCAAAGCAGGAAGAAATAGAGTACCTGTTATTCCTGAGTGTGTGCTTATGAGCAGAAAATAAAAATGAGAAATGTACTTCAAAAATAATTTCAGCAGAAAAATATATTTAATAACCACTCAATTTAGAAAATACCATCTATAATGAAAATGTCCCAAAGCAGTCCTAAGGATTTTTATTTTATATATTTAAAGGTCTTATAATCATGACTACTATAAAATGAGAACACAGAGGAGAGGAAGAAAAATTCACTTAAAAAAAAGATGTCCAACAAATCTAATCCACCATCCTAGTCTGAAACTTTAACATCTGATGCATGCAACTACAAATAACATTATAAACTTTTAGGTAATTTATATGCTTTTTCTTTTTATTAAAAAATAAACAGGAATATTTTAATTATTCACTAGAATGTTAATATCAAACCAGTGTGATAGCAGAGAACATTCTACAAACAGCTTTTTGCTAGCACGGGTGACACGGATGATGTAAATTCTTTCCAATTTCATTGACTATTCAGTGCCTCCTCTGTTGTCCCTGCCCAATTTAGCAGCTTTGTTACACAGGAAACTTACTTTGGATGCCCCTGTTGGTGATGAATTTTTTACAAAAGGCATACTGTAACACTTATTCTTAGGGCGCGAACCAAGTAAAGTATCACCCAGATAATTCAAGTAAAAGCATGAATTCCCCTTTCCTCCTGAATCACCAAAACAACTCTATTATGCCTCCAGATTGCTCTGCATGCCTTGCTTCCGAAGGTTTTCTAAACAGAAAAATCGCCTCTCTTTTCTTTTCTATGCATAGCCTTAATAAGATTTCCTTTAAAACATTGTTTTTTTCCTTGTTACACAAACGGAAAAGTAGAGGGAAAATAGTGAGAATGCTGCATCTGGCGATAAACCAACAAGCGGAGGAGCAGGTGAAGGTCTTGCAAGGGGAGCTGGAGGATCCAGTCCCCAGCTGCGGGGAGAAGAGACATGCTTCTCTTGAATTCCCTTTTCTAACAAATGGTACAGTGGGAGCTGGTTTGCCTCTCCTTCCTCCATCTGGCATGTAAACGTACTCACTAAACACTATTCCTTTCCCCCTTCTTCTCTTTCCCATTGGTGCTTCAGTCAGTGGTAGAATTCTTGGTTTCCATGCAGGAGATCTGAGCTCATTCCCTGACCAATAAGGCAACACTCAGCAGAGGCGTCTTCCATGTTGCTATGATCATGAACAGGTTTCAGCAGAGCTTCCAGACTAAGACAGACTAAGCAGTATCAGGGGAAAAAAAGACCTGGGAATCTATTTTCGAAGATCAATCAGTGAGAACTCAACGGATCACAAGGGCTATCTGCAACCAATCAGGGAGACGAGGCAGGCCCAGATAGCATTTCATGGGCTCACAATGAGTCAGGTCCACAGCACTAGCAACGGCAACAATCTCTCCTGGCTCGGTCGGTGTCCAGTGGAAAGGAACCCAGGATCACCATATATTAGTACCTTGGTGCCCACCTTGCGGTGGCACGACAGGTTCTCATCTGTTGAGCAGAGATCTGCACTTGGAAGAATCCCGGAAGGACCCCCTGGCATCAATCCTCATACTTAGGGTTAACAGAGCCCAATGTTATGGGAAATCAAACTGTGTAGGGCAAAAACTCGTGAGCTGCGGCTCAAGGTAGAACTGAATTCGCATAGATTCCTTATACCAACAGTGTCTGGAGTGCTGAGACAATGGGAAAATTGATGATAATAGTGCAATTGACTTAGGCCCCAGGAGGGTGATTGACAATGCTGTACTTGTTTATATGGGTTTTTGCTTTCCTGCTTGTAGCTTGTTTTTCTTTCTTTCAGTCTTTCTTTTTTTCCTGTGTGTATGTGCTCTGTTTATTTGGTGCTGGTTGGCTTATGGCTGTTAATGGTGCAGTTGGTTTTAATTTCAATTTATAGGGTTTTGATTTTGTTACGACGGCCAAAGTACACCTTAGAGGTGCAAACCCCACGGACAAGTAGATGGAGCTACGGCTCATACTTAACTCTAGCCCCAATTCAAGAACAGGTAGTTCTGATAACGTGGTCTTGCTCAATGCTCCCCTTCATGAAATGATCACTGAAGATACGGATGCTACAGCAAAGTGTGGTGCAGAAAGTAGATGGTGCTGGGCTATGTCTGGTTCTTAAAGGATTGTATTCAAACAAGCAGTCATCTAAGCAAGGAGTCAACTAAGTCCACACAGAAGAAGCACATCAGGGTATGTGATCCAAAGATGATAATAAACAAAATTTAAATATGGCAAAGGAAAAGGTCTCAGAGCTAAAATTATGAACACCCAATTTGTTGAAGGCTATGAAGGACGGTGGGACCCCAAAACCCATCTGTAGAGTATCCAGTCAGACTGGGCGGCTGGCAGATCCCCTCTGGCCACAGGCCAGCGTCTCCACCAGCCTGACTATCCGGCAGAGACTGCTGTCATCCTGACGCTGCTGCGTGAACCCAATGCTTGTCCGCTGGCCTCCTCACAGACCAGACTGAATTTGTTTGGTGTGAAGTATCTTCTATTTGTTCCATGAAAGAAATTTCTTCCCTGGCTGTTTGCATGTTCATGAGGGTCTTTTCTTCCGTACTCATTATTTGTAGTTTTGTCTTTATGTGATTATTTTACCCTTGCCACCTTATTTCGATGTTGTTTTGTATGGTTTCGGTTGGGTTTCCCAGTGTGTGAAGCACAGCAGAGTGAATGCACAGTGATAATAACTGATACAAGGGATTTATAGGGGATGTAGTGGGGGGGTGATCAGGAGGGAAAGGGGATTTCGGGAGTAAATAATGAAGGCGGAAGAGGGGAGGGAGCACTAGAATGGATTGTGATTGCACAACTGATTTTAAAGGCGATTTAACCATGGGGGGGTGGTGCTCTAAAATTGATGTGGTAATGATTGTACAATTCTTCTTGATATGACTGAACTATTGAACTGTATGACATGTAAATTATGTGGCAATAAAACTGTTGGGGAAAAGTATTAAATAAATAAATAATGCGGGGGTGGGGCCATCTCTCCCCCATCCACCCATTAGCCTATGCTACCATTGCACTGTCTCAGTTCAGCCCCTCATCAATGGCCAGCATGACCGTTGGAACAGCTTCTAACCAGTCCCCTCTCTCCAGCCTAAGCACACAGTTTTCAAGAACAGGTTCCTAAACTGAAAATGGAATAATCTCTTCACTCCCCTACAGAAAGTCTCTGAGAAGGGTGCCAAGCCATACTGATCTATATCCTCAGTGCCTGGCACATAAGCGGATTTCAAAACACCCTGCGAAGTGACTGAATCAGTGGATGGCTTAAGTACTTAGTCAATTACTCCTTCCACAAGCTAAACCGTTGCAATAGATTCCCCTACACAAAACAGGAAATCTAGATTCTTTGGCACAGCATTAAACCCCAAGCTATGTGCTCTCTTCCCGCCCCTGCCTCTTTTCCATGTGCTCCTGTCCCGAACCACATCAGACTGACACCGGGCCCTGCTCTTTCACGGCTCTGAATACGGGCGTGCACAGATTGCTCTGCCTGAAAGGTCCTTCTCCTACAGGACCTAAGGAGTCGTAAACAAATGTCACTTGCTTTATGAACCCTTCTAAGAATCCTCAAAAAGAGGGTCACCCAGCTTGCTGTCCTGCTGGTGTAACTGTCCCTGCCTTCACAACAAAGCACACAGACGATCTTTCACTTCCTCACTGCACTAGGAGACAGTGTCCGTTTCTGAAGGGCAAGTTTTGTATTGCTTTTCTCTCTTCTCCCACCTCTCGAATGCTCAGAATACTACCACTGATGCCAAGTCTATTCTGACTTTGAGCAATCCTATAGGACAGAATGCAACTGCTTCATAGGGTTTCTGAAGCTGTACATTTCCTTTAAAGATCATTTTATTGGGGGCTTTTTAAAGCTCTTATACCAATCCATACATCAATTGTGTCAAGCATATTTGTACATATGTTGCCATCATTATTTTCTA
>NW_022103918.1:2169780-2180070 GCF_000313985.2 Echinops telfairi | reverse complement strand
GCTAAATCCATTGCCATCGAGTATATTCCAACTCAGATCAACCCTACAGACAGAGTAGAACTGCCCTGTGGGTTTGCAAGGCTATAAATCTTTGCAGAAGCAGAATGTCCCTTCTCCCTCAGAGCAGGATGGAGGTTTTGAACTGCTGACCTTTCTAGGGCTCCATGCACTAGCCTACCACTCCAAAAAACTCATTGCCATCAAGTCCATTATGACTGTCTGTGAGTTTTGAGATAGCAACTCTTCGCAGGAGTAGAAAGCCTCAGCTTTCTCCTGTGGAGTGACTGGTGGTTTCGAACCACAGAACTTGCAGATCACAACTCAAGTTACACTACAGAGCAATTAAAATCAGTGGTGGTATCTATCGCTTGAGAAGAGAGTCTCATGTGTAGCCAGGCTTGAGAACCTGGTTCTAGACTGTGTTCTCATGCTAATCAATAATTATTTGACTTTGACCTTTCTGGATCTTTGCTTTCTCACCAGGAAAATGAAAAGTTTTGAGGTTAAAGAAGCTACTTTAGATGTTATCATCTTTTCTAGTTTTTTCAAAGCATTTACAACTTTCACGAGTTAACTTCTGAATGTTTATTTGCACTATAGCTCTTGATTTATCTGACAGCAGAGAAATCAGGGAAAGCAGCAATGAATGTGTAAAGACCTTTAAGTGACTTAGACAAAAGGAGTTGTAGGCAAAATCCCAATTTAAAAGGTATGTTTCCGACATGTATTTCCTGGGAGGACAAAAGATACATATACAACCATTGAATTTTATAGATTTTTAGAGCCATTATGTTAAAATGAGAAAAAAAGAAAGTAAAAAGTTCCATACTATAATATTTCACTCCCTCAGATACGCGGTTTCATTATTCTAACAATGACATTTTTGCATATGCTTCCATTAAAGTCATGAGTGCAGAATAAGCTGATGATTTCAAAAACGCCCCCTCACTCCTTAAGTCTCTTTACTGAATAGCTTGCTGAGCAATTTAACACATAGGGTCCCTAATTTCTTTATTCTAGTGATGGCAATATAACCTTTGTCTTGCTTCAACCAGTTTTTCCCTCAGTTAACACATCTTTCCAAGTTTTTTTTAAATGTTTTCATTTATTTGGCTTATAAAGTAAACCTAGAAACCTGCAAATATTTTTTAAAGCAAATAAAGAAATATTCACCCAAGTAGAGAAAGAGAACACAGGAGAATCGCATGCTCCATTTTATAATAATGCAGTACATTGTGTAGTCTTATGTCAGTATTTATTATCAGTCATTTAGTTTATGACGGAGAATAACTTTTGATTACTGATGCTTGCAGTATTACTCACTCTGTCTTGGACTGTTTGGAGATCTGTATTTTTATTACAAAGTCCAATAAAAATAAAGTGAAAAACCCATAGGTCCCAAAACTGATTCCTGGCTTGTGCTGTATGTCACTCCTTTCCAATCTAAAAAGTATTTCCTTCTACTGTTACTCTGTCTCTTGCTCATAAGCAAATTTATCTCCTAATGCCCCCTTCTTTATTTTAGCCATTAATCTCCCATTGAGAACCTTACGAAATGCTTTTTGCGGATAAAAATATTTAATATCTACTAGATTTCCCCTATCGAACAAGGCCATCCAACATTGCTTAGAGGGAAAAAAATCAATCTTTTGTACCCGAACTCCAGTTTGCTGGCTTGATTCAAAATACCTTTTTCTACCTTCTTCAAGTCTTTTCAAGAAATAATTGAACAACAGAGCAAGAACCTATTTATTCTCTCTTCCCTTTTTTTGGTCCTTTTTTGGAACCCATCTCTACTGCATAATAATCTACTCCAAATGGCATATATGTACATATACACGACACACGTGTGAGTGTGTGTGTGTGTATAAGATAGCATGCTAATGCATAGAATGATATTAAGTCAGGCATAGAGGGGCTCTTTAATGGCTACTGAGCCTCCATTAGGTCCAGCCTGTGCTTGACTATCTCCTACACCCTAAGGTGACTCATCCAATATCCAGGCAACACAGTCTATAACAAAACTGTTCTTTATTCCAAGTAAAAATTCATCTTCCAGTAACTTCTAATATTTGGTACCAATCCTAAAACCTTGACGTAACTGAAAAGATTCTTCCCTTGACAGGAAAGGCCTTCAAATACTTTCTCTCTCCTTCTAAATGAGATCACCATTTTCCCTTCAACCCAGCGCATGTGATGCAGCGATTATGTGTTGGGCCACTAACCAAGAGGTCAGCATTTCGAAACCACCAGCTGCTCCGAGGGAGAAAGCAGAGGCATTGTACCCCCTGAAAGAGCTACAGTCTTGGAAGCCCATAGAGGCAGTTCCACCCTGTCCTATAGGATTGCCAAGAGTCAGAGTTGACCCCATGGGGGTGAATTTGGGTTTTTTTTTCCTTTTCACCCCGTTTTCCCGGGAGATTTCATTGTCCCTCTTTCCAGGCTCTGACTTCCCTCTACACATGCCCCATTACCGTTTCCATTCTCACACACCTACCGCTTGCATCATTCCATTCTTTTGTTCTCGGGCTGCCCTAAATGTTGGCCTCTCTTCTGCTCCATTACATAGCAAACAACAGAAGGATCTAATTTGACTGTTACTCTTATCTGTTCTCTCAGTACCCAAGTAAATAAATCAGAAAAATATACAGAAATTTTAGTTCTGAACAAAGGGCTCCATTGGTACTGTGGTAGTAGGCACTGGGCTGCTACCTGTAAGATCACTGGTTCAAACCTGCCAGCAGCTCCATGGGAGAAAAATGAGGCTGTCTTCTCCCATAAAGATGTATGGCCTCAGAAACCTTGTTAAAGGGTTGCTATGAGGAGGAATCAACTCAACAGCAGTGGGTTTAATTTGGTTAGTATGGAACCAAAATACTATTGATCACATTGTGTTCTCTCTCTCTTTCTGTCTCTCTCACACACACACAAATGTGTTTGAATCCTAGCCATTCACTATGGATATAATCGTATTTACAAATAGAGGCTTCTGTGTTGTGTTAATGAGCCCATATCAGTATAGGTTGTATTCTAAGTCTAATCATTTCAGAATTAATAAAAGGGTAGATTAGAAAGACAGACATACAGACATATCTACACACACACACACACACACCCAAACCCAATGTCATCGAGTTGATTCAGATTCAGCAACTCTGTATAGAGTTTCTAAGACTAAAATATTACAGGACCGAAAAGTCTCCATCTTTCTCCCTTGGAACAGTTGATGGTTTTGAACCACTGACCCTGCAGCTAGCAGCCCAATGCCTAACACTCTGTGCCACCAGGGTGTTAGGTAATACAAAGCGATGTACATAATAGGGAAGACAGGTGCCCTGTAAGGATCACTAGGAGCCTAGGCATAGTCTGAGCTACTCTAGGGAGGACTCCACATAGCAAAGACTCTGGTTTGGAATTTTAGTCTTCAGAACTGTGAAAAATAAATGTCTCTTCTTTAAAGTCACCCTCTACTGTATCTGTGTTATAGCAATGCAAAGAAACTCAGGCATCAAGCTGTAGCTGTAAACCATGAACCTGCTAATGCTTAAAGTGCATCACAGGGCCATGAAGAGAGCTGCAAACACAGAATCTAACAGAGGCTGCCGAGGTGAGATCAGCCTGTGCATATCGTTCCTCTTCCTTGCAGCAAGGACTTGCGGAGAGCTTACTATGAGTGAAGTCCTGGACTTGCTTTAATTTTCCTTAAGCCTATCACTTCCTGTCCTTTTTCTCCAAATACTTTTCCTCTTTCTTGTCTTATCATTCTTATCCTCAATAAGTTCTTGCCATTATGTGCTATTAAGTTGATTCCGACTCATAATGACTCTATATTATGATACAAAAAAGCTGCCCCATAGGATTTTCTATGTAATTTCACCTGTAAAAGATGACCAGGTTTTTTCTCCCTTGGAGCCAATGGTGGGTTCAAATTCTGACCCTGTGGTTAGTAGACCAGCACTTAACCAATGTGCTCTCAAGAGAAAGCATAGACCAATATATGAATCTCAATCAGTGACTCTAGAAATTTATCTGTGCTGGCAAGGGTTAGACACAGTTTATATATCTTAAGTATAGATAGAGGGCACCAAGGAGAGCAAAAATGCACAATGACAAAAGAAGGTTGACTCAAGTATTTGGCCACATACATAATAGATGATCAATGCCTGGTTGCTTAGTTTCTGAGTCTAAGGATTTTACCCATTAACAGATATCCAAACCCAAATCAAACTCACTACCCTTGAGTCAATTCAGGCTTGAAGTGAACCTACAAAACAAAGTAGAGCTTCAGGTTTCCTGAGGATTTAAATCTTTACTGAAGCAGACAGCCTCAGGTTTACCATGCAGAGTGGCTGAAAGGTTTAAACTGCTGACCTGCGGGTTAGGAGAAGATAATATAAACAGCACGATCCCCTCTTGACCTATCTGTCAATGTGGCAGATTGTGATGGCTTACTGTCATGATGGAAGATCTGCCAGTGGAATTTCCAATTCCAGCAGGTTCGCTCTTTGCAGAGAGGTTTCAGTAGAACTTCTAGACTAAGACAGACTGGAACACAGACCAGGTGATCTACTCCCCACAAAATTTTCCAGTGAAAATTGCAGCCGGACATTTTCTGATGTAGTATCAGAAGATGAGCTCCGCAGGTTGGAGGGGGACTCAAGATAATGATCGGAGAAGTCCT
Organism: Echinops telfairi; assembly: GCF_000313985.2. Classification (NCBI taxonomy): domain Eukaryota; kingdom Metazoa; phylum Chordata; class Mammalia; order Afrosoricida; family Tenrecidae; genus Echinops; species Echinops telfairi. The sequence continues at coordinate 2,175,389 of NW_022103918.1, read as the reverse complement.
GCTTCTTAAAAGTAGTGCTCACCTTAATGACGGGAATTGGGTAAAGCTTTCAGAATTTTCATGTGCTGCTGTGGCATAACTCAAAACTGCAATTATCTATCACCAGACACAGGATGTAGGAAGTATGAATCAAGAAAAATGGGAATTTGTCAAAAATGAAATAAAACACTGTGAAGTTTAATATCCTAGGCCTCCATGTGCTGAAAACTGACCATTTTGACTCAGATGACCATAGGACGCACTATGGCAGGAATGACAAAATGAAGAGGACCAGCATCACATTCACTGCCAAAAAGGAAATTTCAAGACCTACTCTGAATACAATATTGTCAGCGATAGGATATTGGCCATACATCTATAAGGAACATCAGTTAAAATGACTATTATTCTAATTTATATAAAAAACCAAAAGTGAGGAAACAAAAGGTTTTTACTAACTTCTACAGTTTGATTTTTGCCAAGCATGCAATCAAGATGCATGCACAATTACTGGTGATTGGAATGCAAAAGTTGAACACAAAAAAGAATCAGCAGTTGGAATATATGGCTTTGGTTATCGACACAACACTAAAGGTCGCACAACAGAATCTAACAAGATCAACAACTTATTTATTGGTTTTCCAAAACATACACTGCAACTATACATGTGGGCCTCACTGGATGGACTCACAGGAAGTAAACCAACCACATCTGGGGAAGGAGGTGCTGCAGCTGCTCAGGATCATCAGTCAGACCAAGGCCAGCAGCTAACTTCATACGCAAGCTCAACCTGAAGCTGAAAAAAAATCAGAACTAACTCCACAATAACTAAAGGACGATCTTGAGTACATCCCCCAGAAGCCAGAGATCATCTCACTGCACACTAATGATGGAAGACTTGACAAGTTGTGAGGTGTCACCAAGGAAATTGTACATGAAGAAAGGTTTCGATGGATGGCTGGAGAAGACAAAGAAAAATGTCATAAGACAATGTACAAAGTCCTAGCATTAGAAAGCCAAGGGGACGAGGGGAAGGGTCTACTTGGCATTTCTCAAACTGAAAGAACTCAAGAAAAAGTTCAAGCTTCAAGTTGTAATACTGAAAGATTCAATGGGAAAAAAAATGAACAGAGGACTTATCTAAAGAAGATGGCAGGAATACAGAGTCACTGTAGAAAAAAAAATGTCAGTGTTTAATCATTTCAGGATGCAACATATAATCAAGTAGTAATAGCAGTGAAGTAAGTAGTCCAACCTATACTGAAGTATTAGCAAAAACAATACTCAAAGAATTGACCAACTGAGAATTTCCAACTCATATATATAGTGCTCACTCTCCCACACCAAGAAATTTAGAAGACAGAACACGTCCAACTGACTTAGAAAGATCCACATTGATATCCCTTTCAAAGAGGGTGATGCAACACATTAATGCTATTATTGAACAATACCATTAGTATCACTCACAAGTAAAATTTAGCTGAAGATAATTAAAAAACAATTGCATTTGTACCTCAACAAGGAACTGCCAGAAATCCAAGACAGATTCAGAAGAGGTCATGAAGTGAGAAATGCCCTGGCCGTGCCAGATAGATCTTGGCTGAAAGCAGAGGATACCATAAAGATGTTTACTTGTGCTTCAGTGAATATGCAAAAGCTTCCAACTGTCAATCATAACAAATTCTGTATAACATTGTGAAAAATGGGAATTCCAAACCACTTAAATATGCTCATAAGGAACCTAAACAGAGACCTAGAGGAACCATTCAAAAAGAAAAAAGAAATCATGTGATTTAAAATCAGGAAAGGTGTGCTTTGGACTGTACCCTTTCTTCATACTCGTTAAATCTCTTTATTGAACTAATAACCTGAAAAGCTAGACTACATGAAAAAGAAGGCAGTACCAGAATTGGAGAAACCTCCACTGACACCCTTCCATGTACACATGACATAACCTTCCTTGCTGAAAGTGAAAAGGACTTATTGATGAAGGTCCATCAAAGAATGCAGACTTCAGTACGAATCATACCTCACATAAAACAAAAATCCTCACAACTGGCTCAATAAGCAACATCATGATAAACAAATTAAAGATTGAAGTTTATAAGGATTGACTTTTCCTTGGATCCACAATCAATGCCTATGGAAGCAGACATCAGGAAATCAAATGGTATCTTGCCTTGGTGATTCTGTTGCAAAAGACCCCTTAAAGGTGCCCCAAAGCAAAGATATCATTTTGAAAGCTAAATTGTACCTCACTAACGGCACAGTATTTTCAATGATTTCCTACATACATGAAAGCTGGACAACATATAAGGAAGATCAAAGAAGAAATGGTGCATTTGAATGATGTTGCTGGAGAAGAATATTGTATATGCTCCTCTTGATTTGGCACTGAACAACAAATATGGCTTGTGGTGGAGAGGGGTGACAGCTGATAGGGTGTGTGGGGATAAGTTTTTTGAAGTTTTGCTGTATCTAAATTTGTTTTCAGGCACTTTGGTTCATTTTCTCCCTTTATGTTATTTAAATTGGGGGCTCAGTTTAAGGAACTGTAAACACAACTATACTTTAAACTCTTTCATTCATCCTTAACTCAACTTATGCTTTCTTAGTGAAGAACTTCAACTGTACAAGTGATGAGCAAACAATGCCATAGACAGGGGAACAACTAGGGAATCAAAATCAACAAGGTGTTGGAGCAACAGCAATCTAGCTGAGAGGAATTACTAAGAGGCAGAAGAAGGGTGAGCATGATGGTGGGAAAGGAGGAAGATAAAAGGAAACACAGGAAAGATCTAGGAAGTAAAGCTATGGATAGAGATATAAACACAGGTATGCACTTACGTAAATATATTAATTCAACATAAGAACACTTTGTTCTAACAACCTGGCATTCTGTGATGCCCACCCTCCCAACAAAATTGGTGAAGACAAAAGGGGTGCACAAGAAAATGTGGTGAAGAAAGCTGATGGTGCCTGGCTATCAAAGATATAGTGCCTGGGTCTTAAAGGCTTGAAGTTAAATAAGTGGCCATCTAGCAAAGAAGTGGCCAACAAGCCCACAATGGAAGAAGCACACCCTATGCAATCATGAGGTGTCGACAGGCATCAGAAGACCCAAAACCAACCAACCAACAAACAAAAACATATTACTGAGAACAAGGAGAAACTCAAAACCCATCTGTAGACAACCCCTCACAGAAGGGTCATAAGGAAGGGATGAGTCAACCAGGGTGAAATATAGCAATGATGAAACACACAATATTCCTCTGGTGAGGCTTCCTCACCACCACCACCACCACCCACTATTATGACCCTAATCTTGTCTTTCACTGCAGGGTACTGTGGGCTAAGTACACAGGTACAGATAAGAGGTAAGAGTTCACAATATGCAGAATCCAGGAACAGGAATGGGAGTAGCAATAGCAAAAGGGTAGGGGAGGAAGGTGAGGAAATGAGGAGAGGAAGGGGTTACCGACTGCAATGATCGAAATATAACCACCCCTACCCCCCGGGGGATGAACAATAGAAACCATGGCGGGAGGGATGCAGTGGTCAGTGTAAGATATAAAAATAATAATCTTATAATTTATCAAGGAGTCCCAAAGGTGGGAGGGGAGGAGGGAGGGAAAATGAGGAGCTGATACCAAGGGCCCAAATAGAAAGTAAATGTTTAGAAAATAATGATGGCAATATATGTACAAATATGCTTGAAGCAATTTATGTATGGAATGTTATAAGAGCGGTAAAAGCCCCCAATAAAACAATGTTTAAAAAAAGAAGAACATCAATCATAGCATGCCTTCTCATAAATTAAATGCTTTCTTATGAAAGGCATTATGTACTTTAAAAAAAAACAGGCTGGAACACCACAGGAGTCTAGATGTGCCATCTGGACCATCCTTCCTTAAGTCTACAAAGAGTTGCGGCCTAAGACGAAGGGCTCGGTGACTTGGGACGATCTTTTGAAAAATAAATCTGCTCTGTCAAGTTCTCTTTTATTTGATTCATATTTGAATGTTTTTTAAAGATTTTAAAAGCAAATTCTTTAGCCTTTTCTATTAATTCCTGTAGTTTTTAGTGTTTTGCTTCCCCTCAGTCATGATGAGTTTCTCCCTGTTCCCTTTGATTTTTTAAAAATTATTTCCTTTATATTTTTGCTTCCTTCTCTGCCTCACCTTGTTTCTATTTGACTTTGATCTTACTGGGCTGAATTTCAAATATTCCCTCTGCTGGTTCCCCTTTTTTCTCCCTTCAGTTCTGATTTCCTGTATGTAGCAACATTTCAGCCAAGTTTAAAACTCATTCTGCATTCCTTGAAGGTCTGCTTTTCTCAAGCCCCATATTTTTGTGTTAGTACTCCTCCCACAGATCTTCATCAGCAATTCAAACCTGATGACATTATGATTGCATCTTTAGTGCTTTTCTACGCCAACCTTATTTATCATGCCTGCATTATTTTCAAAGATAAGGTGTAGAATAACTTTGGAGTGGAGCTTGTTAGCAGGTGCGTGTGTAAGAATAGTCCACTGTTACTGAGAGATAAAGCCACTTTTCTACATTCTGGCATTATTCTTAATGTATGCATCTGCTGAGCTGAAATCCCTCAGCAGTAGATTGACCTGGTTTAGACTGTTCTCTTTTCTGTACGCATGTTTTCTCTTCTATCTTACTTCCTATCACCTTGTTCCTGGATTGCTTGATGGGAAAAGATGGCTCTTGTTTTCTTGTCTGATTACGTTATTGTTGGTGTGTGTCATCGAGCTGATTCTGAATCATTCTCTTCATAGTCTTTACTTCTACCTTAAACAAGCAAACACTCTGCTTCTATGTCCTCTCTCTATGGGATCAAATTAACAACAGCAACTGGCAGGGCCACATAGCAAACTGACGGGCACAGCAACTTCATGCAAAGATACCCAAACCCACTACCATCAAGTCGATTCCAACTCGTAATAGCTCTTTAGGGAGGAGGGCTTCCGAGGCTATCAATCTTTGAGGGAACAGACAGCCACCTCATTCTCCAGAAGAAAGGCTTTGAGTTTGAACTGCCGATCCTCTGGTTAGCAGGCCAATCCTAACCACCAGTGCTCCTTCTGTAAATAAGGGCGAAACAACCCATAAAAGGAGGGTGAGAATGGTCCAAGAATGTAATCAATGTCAATGAATTGTACATGTGTAAATGGTTAGATTCATGTATGTGTGTATTGTCAACAACAGCAAATAGAAGAGAAACTATAATTTAAAGAAAAACCAATAAAGTACCTAGGCATTTCAGGAAGCCCAATAAAGAATCGTTATTATTACTATTTTTAAGCGGCTGCTATGAAATGAACTCTCCCTCATGGCCAGCCCACATGTGTCAAAGTAGAACTGTCCCCACAGGATTTTCAGTAGCTGATTTTTCAGACGTAGGTTACTAAGCCTTTCTTCTGACGTAACCTCCAGCCTCTCGGTCAGCAGCTGGGCCCTTTCCCCCTTTCCAACATCCGGGGACTCCACTCTCTATTACCTCACGCTTTATTTGTATTGCATCCCCAACACTCCCGATAATGTAAACAGAAGGTCCATTTTCTTTTTGCCCCCAAAAAAGAAAAGAAAGTTTCCTTTGCCTCTAGAATCACCTT
>NW_022103918.1:2166789-2168632 GCF_000313985.2 Echinops telfairi | reverse complement strand
ACTAGAAAGGCATGAATGTTCTTGAACAGGAAGACTTCACTTTATAAAGGCATGAATGCACATTTAGGTTATAAATTAGCAATGATCTCAATAAAAATATTCTTTTTCGTGGAGAGAGGCATGATGATGCATAACAGAGAGAAAAGTGAAACAGGAAAACTCTGAAGGAGCACTAATGTACCAGGTATTAAAATGTTTCTCTAGAGCCCCGCTAGCTAAAATTGTGTGATACTAGCAGTTGAATACACAAAATGACTCAATGAAATACAGAAATCCAACAACAAATCCAAGTACATCTGAAAATTTAATATAGGTGGCATGTCAAATCACTATGTGTTGGACTGGGGGATGGGTCCAAAATAGATGAACATTAAAATATTAAAATTTAGGTATTTTTTGCATCATACAACTGAATAATTTCTAAATAGATCAGAAATCTCAACAGAAAGAAGAAAGGAAGGGGAGAAGAGGAGGAAAAAAGAAGGGAGGGAGAGAAGGAAGGAGACACAGAAGTACTAATAGAAAACAGTTAATTCTTTGATAATGTGAGAATGGAAAAATTTTAATAATTGTTGCTCAAAATTCAGAAACACTAAGTAAAATTACATATGTAATAACATGCATATTTTAATTTTAAAAAACTAATGAGCATACACGCTACATAACCAAAAGAAAAGAACAAATGACAAATGAGAAAAATATTTGCATCATCTTAAAGAAGCAATGTAAGACAAAAACAGAAAGTTCCCATGTACACATACGGAACAGGAAATGATGCTTCCCTCATTAATAAAAAGGAAACTGCAAATTAAAACTATTCTAAAATACTGTTTCTCACCTATCAGCAGAGCAAATCCTAAAGTCTGACAGCTTATCCTGATGGGGAGGCAACACGGGAACAAACACTTACACTGCTAGTAGGAATACGAAGTGGTACAGCTTGATATGGAATGACACTTGGCAATATCCAGGAGACTCATTCATGCATCTATACTTGGTCCTAGCATTACATAGGTTCCTTCAAGGAACCTATCCCAAGAAATACTGGTCACAAGGTGAACTGACTTTTATACAAGGTGATTTACTGTAGCATTAGTTACAGTATCAGAAGTCTGGAAGCAACCTAAAGGCCTGCCAACCCCATAGGAAATTAGAATAAATAAGGTTTGCCAATTCAATGGAGCAATATGCAAGTGTAAAAAGTGAAAAAGAAGATTCCTGTATATGATACTTTTTAATGTGCCAACTTGACTCCCATAGGAAGATGTGGGTGGAGTCTAACCTGTAACTCAGGTCGCAGCTTGATTAGAGGGCGAAGAAGATAAATGGCTCTTCTAGGCTAGCCTCTTCCCCTTCTCCCTGGAAGTTGGCCACACATTCTCTCTCTGCTTCCTGTTGATGAGCCACTTTGAACCACACTGATGGCAGCCAGAGCCCTGGTAATGTGTTCACCGCCATTGAATCTAAGAGATTTTGCACCCACTGGCCTGTGATCTTTTTGCATTGTGCATCATTGCATGAAGTGTGACTTATGGACTAGTATTGGACTTTTGGACTTGATCTAGACTAGGCTGGGCTGTTTGCTTCATGTATAATTACTTCTTAATATAATGTTCTTTCTTACACATATAAAAGTGTCTCTGGATTTGTTTCTCTAATCAACCCTGCCTAACACACTGTACGATATAATTATGTCAAATGAGCTCCAGGATACATTGTAAGTAAAAAATGCAAGGTACAAAGGAATGTTTACAAATACTACACTACAAATACCAACTACTACAAATACATATAACTTGACAATTTCTATAAAATAATTTCTCATTGGTACATATACAATTAT
>NW_022103918.1:2150985-2165550 GCF_000313985.2 Echinops telfairi | reverse complement strand
TAATCATTTCAAATGATGCAAACACAGGACTGTCATTACTTATTGCTAATGGACAATATCCGAAGAATAAAAATAGCTCCAAAGGAATTGTAAGCTGCCAGGCTGGGGCTTATCTTTCATATTCTTAATGGAGTGCTTTTAAGTGACAAAATTTAATTTTTATGAAGCAAAGCAAATCAACATTTTCTCTTATGAATCAGACTTTTCGTGCTATACTAACAATTATTTGTCTAACTTGAGGTCATGAAAGGTTTCCCTTAAATTTGTATAGTTTTAGTGCTTGCATTTAAGTCTTTGATTTCATTCTTATTTAAATAGACTGGCTTTAAATACATATATATGTGAAACAATGAGGCAAATCTGAATTATGATCATATAATAAATTACTATTACTTTTGCTAAGTATACTAGCTGCCTTATGATCTTTTTTTAATAATTAGAGAAACTAATAAAGATATTTAAGGGTAAAATGACATCTCTGTATTTTGCTCTAAAGACTTCAAGGGGAATAAAATGAGAGTCGATAAATGATATAGTGTTGAATCTGGGAAATGAGGCCACAGAGGAATACACTGCCAATTTATGTGTAAATGTGAACATATCCATAATAAGTTAAAAACCAAAATGCACACATTCTGGTACCTAATGCCTGAGTTTGAACACTGACCTTCACTATTTAAATTAACCCTTTGGTTTTTAAAAAAAACAAACTCACTGCCATTGAGTTGATTCTGACTCATAGTGACCCTGTAAGCCAGGGGAGAACTTACTGTGGTTTTTCTGAGACGGTAAATCTTCCTCCTGAGGAGTCACTGGTGGTTTTGAACCACTGACCTTGCAGTTTGTAGAGTAACGTGTAACCATTACCAGGGTTCCTCTGTGGCCCTAGACAAATTAAGTAATCTTTTTGTCTCAATTTCCTCATCTTTTAAATAAGAGGAGTACCCTCTTTATAATGCTATTGTACGAATCACATGTTAATATACAGGAAATGCTCAATACATTGCCCTTGAGCAATCAAAAGAGAAGCAAATCACTTACATCCTGGAATTTCTGGTGAGAACTCACAAGCACCATGGCAGTACAGGAAAAACCATGGTCCACTGCAAGGGTTAAGCTAAACATTCCATTAAAAAAACAAGTGTCAATTCCAACTCTCAGCAGCCCTATAGGATACAGTAGAACTGCCCCTTGAGGCTTTCCAAGGTGTACATCTTTATAGGAGCAGAAAGCCTCATCTTCGTCCTAAGGAACAGCTAGTGGGTTTGAACCAATGACCTTGCAATTAGCAGTCCAATGGGTAACCCATTACCACAACCAGGACTCCAAACCCACAATAGTCCAGACCAGGAGTCCTAAACTACAGCCTGCGGAGCACATGCGGCCTGCCGAGGACATTTATCTGGCCCGCCAGGTGTTTTTGCCCCGTTTTGTTTTTTACTTCAAAATAAGATATGTGCAGTATGCATAGGAATTTGTTCATAGTTTTTGTTTTTTTTTACTATAGTCCAACCCTCCAACAGGTCTGAGGGACAGTGAACTGGCGCCCTGTTTAAAAAGTTTGAGGACCCCTGGTCCAGACTATAGCTAAACCTCAAAATGATCAAGAAGAACCACTAGTAAAGTAAATCCCTACAAGTACAAAACTCAACACACTTAAAAGTAGGTAATAAACATAGCAGGTCCAGAACACAATTAAAAAAATTATCTGAATAAAATTATCTGTGCAAAAAATACTGGACAAAGAAGCAGGTTAAGAAAAAAAACAATTAAAAAAGAAATAAAAAGAATAAATTAAAAATAAATTTAAAGAAAAGAAAACAACAATAAAAACAGACATGAGGAGCTCCCAAGGGCTCAAGTAGAAAGCAAATGTTCTGAGAATGATGAGGGCAACAAATGTACAAATGTGCTTGACGCAATGGATGGGTGTATGGATTGTGAGGAGTTGTACAAGCCCCCAATAAAATAATTAAAAAAAAAAAAACAGACATGAGAGAATCCAGATGTGAGAGATGGCAGATATAGACTTTAGGTTAGTTTACTATAAATATAACAAAGGATGCAAAGGACAATATGTTCTCAATGGGTGAAAATATAGGCAATCTCACTAGGGAATTAAAATTATAAGAAAGTATCCCAAAACTATGCACCCAATAACAGAAATAAAAATTTCACTGTACTCACTTAAAAGTACATTTGAGATAGGAATTGAGGGTTAATGAACTTTAAGGAAGGTCGAAGCCAATTAATCAGAAGCACAGAAGCTAAATTAGTAAGAAATGCATTTCAGTACTCTAAGGAATAAGATCCAACATTCACACACTTTAGGTCAAAGAAAATGATCGGTGAAATAGGGAAAAAATATATTTTGAGGTAGTTTATTGTGCCAACCTGGCCAATAAACACATGTGGGGTTAACTGAAGGGCAGAAGGATAAATGAATGGCTCGGTGGACCTCGCCTTTTGGTGCAGCTGCCTTAGCCAGTTCCCTACTTCAGCTGGCAAGGCTCACTTCCTGCCAGGCATCCCTGAGGAGAAGCCACATGGACCTACCCCAATGCGGCCCTGGGTGCTGAAGCAGCCGTGTGGAGACCCCTGCCATCGCTGAGATGCTTACACACTCACTGATTCTGCTTACCTCCTGCAGTTGGCATCATAGTGTGTTTTGTGACATGGAGGAGGACTTTGTGGATTGGTGTTGGACATATGGGCTAATGTTGGACTTGTGGGCTTGGGCAGCACTGGGTTGGGATGTTTACTTGATGAGCATTTAACCTTTGTATAAAACTCTCTCTTATACATGAGTTTCTGTGGATTTGTTTCTCTAAAGTACCCAGACTAAACACAATTTGAAAAAAATTTTTTTCAAATAAATAAATAAATAAAAATTTAAAAAAATTTTTTTTCTAATTACCTAAATTGGGTAGAAAACCTATAAACCCAGAAAACTCCAGGCAAGATAAATATAACAAAAATCATACTAAGCGTACCTTGACCAAACTATTGCTGTCGTTACTGTTTACCATCAAGTTAACTCATGGCAACCCCCTAGATGCAGTGCAGAACACTCAGTAGGGTTTCCAAGGCTCGGCCCTTTTAGACGCAGACTGCCAGCCTTGTCTTATACGGCACCTCTGGCAGTATTTAAACCACTAACCTTCTGGCTAGCAAGGGAGTACATAATCATGTCTGCTAACCAGGGACTCCACAAATCAGTGGAGGGGAAAAAAGGCAAATATTGATTGGCCACAACCAGGATAATATGGGACATCATATACAAGAAATCAAGAAGAAATGCAATTCCAAGAAATAGAATAATATATTTAAAGTGCTGAAATAAAACTGTCATCTGAAAGGTCAATATCCAACAAAATAGATTTGAAACACGAGGGCTTTTTCAGACACACAGAAGCTGGAGGAATGAATTACGAATAGCCTTGCCCTGGAAAAATGGCCATGGAAAACCAGTTGCGGCTGAAGAGAAATTAGACTGGATGGAAATTCAGATTTACAGGAATGACTAGAGAACACTGGAAATCATTTGTGCGTGAGAAACATAAACTACCCATTTAGCTCTGTTTTCCTCCTGATGATTTCCTTAAAAGACAAATAACTGTTAAGACAAAAATTACATTTTTGTAAGGTACAGCTTGCAGCATACGTTGGTGAAGAAGACTACTCAGGACTGGTGAGGGTGTAAATGGAACTCTTGTCCAGGTTCTTACTTTGGAGACCTGCAAAGCGGGACAATAATCATTCTAAAATATCTAGATGACCAAACTGATAAGTTCAGGAGGCATCTTGTAATTGTAGAGCAATTATCTAAAATAAACCACTATTTGTAGATCTAAAAAGTCAATAGGCAAAATAAAATGAAAAACAAACAAACACAACACAACAGTAGAAAATATTTGAGGAATTCAAAAGAAAGGAAGAAAAGAATAACAAATATATAAGTAAGGAAAAACAGAAAACAAATGGTAATATGACAGACTTAATCCTTACTATAGTAATAATTACATGAAATGTAAATGAACAAACCCCAGGAGTGAATCTTGAAAAGATTATGCTGAGTGAGATATATCAGTCACAAGAGGATGAACATTGTAAAATACCATTTCTTATATAAAGTATACAAAGACCAAAGTTTATTATACATAGAAGACCAAAAGATGACAGAAGAAAGGGATACATTGGGAAACCCATAATCATACTTAGATATTTAAACATCCATCTTTCCGTAGTGAAAAGAACAATAGGTATCCACATACAAACAAAACCTCTAAATCAGAAAGTGCTATCCGTCACCTTTGCCTAAATGACATGCCCAGAATTCTACCAGAAACATTGTATCTAGAAATGCATTCTTCTGAAGTGCACTTGAAGCAGATACCCAAATAAACCATAAAATAATCTCATTAATTTCAAAAGATAAAGGGATCTTACAATGGATGGTCTCTAAACATAACAGAACTTCATCTTAAGGGTCAGTAACAAGATATACAAAAATTCTACAGTGTTTGGAAATGAAACAACCCTGCAAAACAAATGAGCACAAGAAAAGTCACCCGAGAAACTAGAAAATACTGTAACCAGTGATAACCAAAACACAGTAAAGTAAAATTTGATTAACAGAGCTAAAGCAGGGTCTGGAGGAATTTTACAGCTCCGTCTATGTTAGGGGGGAAAATATGGTTTAAATCCAATGATCCAAGTTTCTACCATGAAAGGCTAGAAAGTGAAGAACAAATTAAACCCAGAATAAATAGAAGAGATATAAAAATAAGTATCAGAGAAGAAAGTAATGAAATAAAAACATAGACAATAAATAACAAAACAAAAAGTAGGTTCTTTAAACAAAATGATTAAAAACAGACAAACCCCAAGACTCTTTTTTTCTCACTCCAAAAAAGGGGGAAAGAAAATAAAAATAACCAATACCAAGAATAAAAAGGGAATAATACAAAACCCACAAACCTCAAATTAATTATAAGAAAACACTATCAACAACTTTATAGCAGCTAAATTTAAAAACATAATATTTGAAAATGCAATATATTCAAGTAAATTCCTGACACATAGAACCCTGTAGATCAGGGGTTCTCAACCTTCCTAAAGCCGCGACCCTTTAATACAGTTCCTCGTGTTGTGGTGACCTCCAACCAGAAAATTATTTCATTGCTCCTTCATAACTGTCATTTTGCTACTGTTAGGAATCGGGAACCCCTGTGAAAGGGTTGTTCAACCCCCAAAAGGGTCGCAACCCACAGGTGAGAACCGCTGCTGTAGATGGAACTGTAAGCTACCATCTTGATGAACAAATATAAGAGCGTACACAGAAAAGCTAACAAAACGAACCTCCTACAGTGGTAAAAGCAGATCAGCAGTTGAACCTGGGGCACAGGATCAGGGGTGGCAACTGACTGCAAAGGACTGCAAAGGGGTTTTCTGAAGGGATGGAAATGATGTAATTCTTCATTGGGGCAACACTTACACATGTGTATACAACTGTCAAAACTCATCACCCTGTACGTCAATAACCTGAATGCAGGTGAATGCTACGTATATCTCAATAAAACAGATTTTTTAACCAATTAAAAACAACCACACCAGCATGAAGTAATATCACTCAGCCAAAGATTTTTAAATTATTTTTATTCAGGAAGATTTTGTGTGGATTACATAGAAAAAATAAAATAAGAACATACATTTTAAAATTTAATGATTTTGAAAGAAAAACTAACAACCTTCCTGTCGGTTATATACCCTTTTAAGAAGATAACTCAATGCCCTGAGAGTAAGTAGTGACTCACAGCAACTCCTTGGGGGTTTCAGAGACTGTAACTGTTTATGGGAGTAGCAAACTCAGTCTTTCTCCAGAGGAGCTGCTGGTAGTTTCGAACTGCCACCCATGCAGCCCAACTCATAATCATTACAAACACAGGAAATAAAAACTATGCTACTCTAGTTCACAAATGTAACTTTCCTGTGTGCTAAAACCCAGCACCGTGCCTTAGGAGACAATTGTGTGAATGTAATAAACCCCAAGTCAATAGATCTAAGTTCAAAGGATGACTATGTGTAACATATTAGCTTTGTGACATTAAGTAAATCACTTAATCCTTTTACATTTCTTCATTAATTACCGGGGTTTATGTAAAGATTGTGGTTGGCATGAGCCATCAAGTTGATTCTGACTCAGACCAATCCAATCAAGTTTCCTATGGTGCACTCTTTATGGGAGTCAATCAGCAGGCCTATTCTCCCACAGAGCTGCAGGAGGTTCCAAGTGCCAACCTTTCAATTAGCAGCTGAACACATCACCAAACCACCAGCAGGGTTCCTCCAGGTAAAGATTAAGGGATATTATTTAAAGGCATCTGGTGAAGCACATTACAAATAAAGCTATATTGCTCACAGTACGTCTCAATAGACACTGGCTAAATGAAGAAATGAAACAGATAAACAAGAATGTGAACAGAGAGAGGGAAGCAGACAGGAAGCGGACCAGGGAAAGCATGCTTTTGGTCACATTATTTTTCTCTCTATTGGTAGAAGTCAGTGCAGAACACAGTCTTCCAAAACGTAATTACTTAATGCCAATGTTCCTATCATGAGGAGGTAATGGGGAGGATAGGGCTAATCTCCCAGAATTAATATACTTTCACCCTAGTTTGAATCACGTAATTCTGGGCTAACAAACCCCCATGCCGGCAAATAGCATGTAAAGGAAGCTACGTGTCTAATGTAAGACCCCATGGGCTTGCCTGGGGTTCCTAAGAATTGCTGGGAGTATTCTCTTACTCCGGACCTTTGAAATGCCAACAGAATTGAAGAAGACGGCTCAAAGTATTCCATGTATCTTTACACTCGGGTTCTGGAGACATCACTGTAAATGAGATAACCAGAGCATCTATTTTATGGCTACAGCATCAGTGATTAAATCAAGAGGTTGACTGATTTTCAGTAATGTTACAAAGAATGATACAAAGTTCCGAGAGTTTTCAAAAGTTGTACAGCAGCTTAAAAACCCAGCGAGTAAGCATGGGTAACCCGCATTAAAGACCAGAGGAGCTACAGTCTAAGGGTCTCAGTGTGGGGCCTGCAAAAGCAGGGAGCCTAGAAAGGTAACACTCACTCATGATGTGGCCTGATTAGCTGATAGAGATTTTAACAGAATGCTACAGTGGCACAAAGAAAGGATAAGAGCTTGGGGATGGGAGGAGAAGGGGCGTTAGTTAGGTAAGATAGTCCTGAAAGAAGTGATAACCTGTGCTGAATCCTACACCACAGTTAGGTGCTATTTGGGCAAAAACAATTGCAGGCCGGGTCATGCATTCAGACTTGAAAGGTTTGGGAGATGCCATTGTCAGGAATTGCAAGTAATCCTATGTGAATGGAGTGTGTGTGGTGAAGTGAAAGTACTTGGTGTGACTCTTTTGGCAATAATCTTTTAACTCTCACCAAGTGACTGGGTAGGAACATGAAAATAAAGGATAGAAGGCTCTAACTTGAAGATATGTCAGTTTTGCCATTTCGCTGGAGAGAAGTCAGAAGGGAAAATCCCACAACCATCAAGAAAAAAGAGCCACCGGTGAAGTGTGTGCAAGAACCCTTCAATCCCACCCCAAGTGGTGGAGGTGTCCAAGGCACCAGAGGCCACAGCACTGAGGCCATGAGACACAGCGGAGAAGCTGCACTGAGACCAGGACACAGGCAGTGGGCTTCACGGCCCAACGAACAAGTAAATCTGAGTGCCTTTAAGTAGGAGGTTGGCTTGCAATGTAGGATACATTTCCCAGCATTAAAGAGCTCTGTAACACTTGTCCGAGCAGGGTCAGAGGCCAAGGAGCCAAGTGGCTGAAAGGGAGCCCAGAGAGACATGGCTGAGAAGACCTGTGGTGTTGACAAACGAACTACCTTCGTAGCATTTCAAGACCTGTTAACTTCCCTAATAAACCCCTACAATTGTGAAGGTTGCCTGTGAGCTCTGTGTGGCCACAGCAATGGACCGATGATCAAACCCTGCTGAGAAGCTGTGTCCAGGAAGATGTCAGAATAAAGGAGGGTGGAGGCTTGACTGACATCTGCCTAGCAGCGATCCTTCTTAGGCTGGTGTTGAGCTGGATTCGCCTCCCGATCTGTATGACCCCGGGAAGTCACAGTGCCTCTCATGCCATGGGCTCACAGGGCCAGGGGTCTTCGGGAGATCTTTTCATTTCCTTTACATCAGGCTTGTGGTTGTTGGGTGCCATCCAGTCAATCTCAAATCACAGTGACAGAAATCAGTTTCCCAGACTGTTGCCTTGACAGCAGCAGACGGCCACTTCTTTCTCTTGTGGAGCTGCTGGATGGATTTGAACTGCCAACCTTTGGGTTACCAGTGAAGCGTTTAACCACTGCATTACGGGGACTGCGTGTAAAGGCCACAGAATGTCATTGAAGAGTATCTGGGAAAGCACGCGGCAAATCAAGTTATAATGTTCACAGTAAGCTTCAACAGATGCCGCTTAAAGGAAGTAATACAATCAGGTTACAGAATTTCTATTTTACCTTGAAGATGAGGACTAGCCACTGGAGGATTTTTGACATGCAGCACATGCAATCAAATAGTATTTTCACAAAATCATTTTGGCAACTATATGGAGAACAGATTGGAGAGGGGCAAAAGATGAGATAAGAAAACTGGTTAGGAGCCGCTTGAAGTCATCACTGTGAGGCTGGCAGGGGTCTAGAACAGCAGCACTCAGAATGGAGAAGAGTATAGACAGAGTAGGCTCTCAAGACGTGTTCTCTGAGTTATGTGAAGGTGAGAAAAAAGCCGGGATCAAGCACGATTCCCAGGACTCGAGCTTGGATGTCTAAGCGGATAGACCTGTTGTTCATGGAGACAGAATAAGTCCACTTATATTTGAAAGCATAAAAAACAATGATACTGTGCTAACTTTAAAAAAAATTAAGACAAACACAAGTAGTGGCTGCTTTAGACAGTAAAGAGACCTATCTCTGAGAAAAATCAAAAGCTTAAATTCACAGAGAGGAATAAGTCAGCGTTAAAGGCATTCCTGTCTAACATATGTTGATGAATGTATAATCAAATAATGCCAAAGACAATTCACTAACAAGAGAGCCATCTACTGCCTCTCAAGAATAGTGCAGCAATGCAATGCCGCAAGAACCATGGGAAGAAAGCCAAGAGCTTCTGACCAATTCACACAGTACAAAAAATATCTGACACCTCCAGCCAAGAAAAAAAGAAGTTTAATTCCAAAAAGTCAGCATTTTCAAGTAATAGCCAAGTGCTTTCACTTACTTATTCCCCTTTTTATACAACCACCACAATTTAAATATAAAGCATCGTGTGAATGTGAAACACTTACCTGCCATCATTGCTATCATGCTGGCTTTGTAGATATTAGTAAGAGATCCAAGTTCTCCTGTTGCCAAGATGGTTTTGAGATGAGCCTCTCCACAGGCCTTCCGAAACTGCCGAATCTCATCGTAAAGGGCTGGGGAAGGAAATAATTGAAGTCGTTACAAGGCAGGCAAGTGATAACATAACTTGGCAGCCGTTTAGAGCTGGTAGAACCCATTTTAGATTTAGGAAACATAAAACATTTGTCACTTTCTAAAAATCACCCCAATTTAATATTGCCTCCAGCATTCTGTTGCAGTTCACATCCTGTTACAGGGAATGCTTAGTTTGCTACCACGAAACTATTTCTAAGCCCTGGCCCGAGGTCCAGAGTCATGGAGCTTTTCAAATATCATTACCATGACATTCAAATTACAAACAGTGTCTATCTCTCCCATATGACAATTACTTAGAAGGAAGGGGAAGAAATCTACCTAGCATACCATGGTATGCCACTTTGCTAACTAAAAAAATGAACGAGGTCCTTATTAATTCTTCTGTTCTCTTGTTAGGATGTAAAGCAGGCCTTCTGTGGAGTGCTACCACTGAAAATAAAGACAGGACAGCTGGTCCCAGTCTCTGCCAGCATGTGTGTCCACCGATCTGTAGGGGTGTGTGTCACACAGCGTAGTATCTCATGGGGTCCCATGAACCTGCTCTCCTCCTGTATCAGACCAAACAGAATCCGTAATAATGTTCACCATTAATTTTAATCAGAAACATGATAGCGGTAAATTGCTAAAATGTAGTATTTCTCACATTATATGACTACAATTTAGAGTACTAAAAAAGATGTTACTTTGAGAACCAAGGTCTGACCCAAGCCATGCTATTTTCCACGGCCTCATATGCATGTGAAAGTTGGACACTGACTGAGGAAGACCGAAGAAGAATCCATGCATTTGAAATGTGGAGCGGGAGAAGAATATTCAAAGCACATGGTCTGCTAAAAGCACAAACTGGTGGGTCTTAGAAGAAGCATGGCCACGTGCTCTTTAGAAGCAAGGATGGTGAAATGTCATCTCACAAACGTTGAACATACTGTCAGGAGAGACCAGTCCCTGGAGATGAACATCATGCTTGATAGAGGGAAGGGGCAGCAAAAGAGAGGAAGGCTCTCCAAGAAGAGACGGATTGCCACCGTGGCTGAAATAATGGATCCGAGAGTGACAACAATGATGAGCATGGCATAGGAGCGGGCAGTGTTTTCTTCTGCTGTGCACAGAGTTGCTATGGGTATAAGTGACTTAACGACCCAGAGAAACAACAACAGCCTGAATACTAACAACAAAATTCTACAATCTTTCTACATTTAATTCCAACATTACCATTTCCAACATTATTACGTAATGAGCAGAAGCCTTTTGGGGTGTTTTCCTTTGATTACTACCTCATTCTGCAAAAGAGTTCCTGGCATGGGTTTCCAAATACTAAGTACAACAACATGTGGCTATAACACAAGAAAATCCGACAGAATCAGCAACTGTAGCAACACTGGCAGCAGCTGAAAACAAGGCCACAGGCCTTCAGCTCGTGCAGACTGTAGCACGCACGTTGACACATGCGTACAACCGGGTGACAATGACAGCTCTGACCAGAGTGCAGTCTGCAAAATAACTCTGCCAATGAGGCCTTCCGACTCATAGCGAACCTACAAGAGAGAGTACAACTGCCTCTGGGCTTCTAAGACTAAATCTTTTTTTTTAAATCATTTTAGTGGGGGATCTTATAGCTGTTGTAACAATCCATAGACCAACTGCATCAAGCATATTTGTACATGTTACCACCATTGTTTTCTAAACATTTACTTTCTATTTGAGCCCTTGGAATCAGCTCCCTTTTCCTGCCCCCGCCCCCAACCCTCGAGACCCCGATAAAATATAAATTATTATTGTTTTCATGTCTTACACTGACCACTGTCTCCCTTTACCCATGTTTCTGCTGTCCACCCCCCTGGGAGGTGGGCGGATTATGTGATCATTGTGATTGGTGCCCCCTTCCTCCACACCTTTGCCCACCTTTTCCCTACCCTCCTAGTATCACTACTCCCACTTTTGTTCCTGAGGGGCTTATCTGACCTGGATTCCGTGTGTCATAAGCTCTTATCTGTACCAGTGTACATGCTCCGGTCTAGCCAGGATTAAAAGGTAGGACTGGGGTCATGATAGTGGGGGGGTGAGGAAACTTCAAAGAACCAGAGGAATATTGTGTGTTTCATAGGTGCTATATTGTGTCCTGGCTGACTCATCCCTTCCTTGTGACCCTTCTGTGGGGAGATGGATGTCCTACTGTCTACAGATGGGTTTTGTGTCTCTGCTCTGACCCCCCTCGTTCTCAACAATATGTTTTTGTTTGTTTGTTTGGGGTCTTCTGGTGCTGGTTACCTGATTCCATTGATACCTCATAGCATAGGTTGCTGTGCTTCTTCCTTGTGGGCTTGTTGCTTCTCTGCTGGATAGCCAACTAAGAATAAGTCTTTATGGGAGTAGAGAGAATTCTCTTTCTCTCCCGGAGTGGCTGGTGGTTACAAACAGCTGACCTTGCTGTTAGTAACCCAATGTGTAACCCACTACGCTATCAGGCCTCCTAGAGAATGCACTGGAAGGTTCAAAAAGTAAATCAGCCTAGAGATTGAGTCTTTTAAATATACGATTACAAAAAAATGTTTTTGTAATTGTAACTAATTATCTAAAAAACCCACTGTTATCAGATCAATTCCAACTCATAGCAACCGAGTGATACTATACATTTTCACTTGGACAAATAGCCTCTTCTTTCTTCCGAGAGGCAGCTGGTGGGTCTGAACCATGGACTTTGCAGTTAGCAGTCCAATGAATACCTAGCAACACCATCATGCCTCCCATAACTAATTACTGGGATATTTTAATTAAAAAATTTTCTGCTCAAACATTACACAAAAATGTTATTGACAGTCATTTGGGTGTCACACACCCTCTGGCAGTGTCACTCAGTGTAGTTCACACTGTCCACTCCACCTAGCATGTATCTGACTGAACTGTTTTCTGCCTGGCCAGACAGCATCAAATCCAGGTGGACAAAGCCACCTGTGGTGCAGTTCAGAGATGCAGTCTTCACCTTGCGCATCCTGGGTTCAACACTACACCTGGCTCTGCAGGGCTCCATGCACTGCTCCCGAAAACAGTGTCATTAGGCACACACACACACACACACACACACACACAATTTCCCTCAAAAAATACACATGCACACACACACTAAAATAAAATTGAAAGAAGAAACACCTTTCTTCAGATATTTAACAAATAACTATCTATTAAAGTATAATGAGCACTAAAATTTCACAAAGAATATCCAGCACACTCCTTTGGAAAGAACACTAATGGACGTAGCTCTTGCCCTTCATCAGTTTTGTCATCCCCTCTTCTTGGACTACGGCTACTGCTACACTATCGTGTCTGAGATCAGATCCTTAATTTTCTCTTTCCGCGTAGGTTTCACAATAAGTAGTTTTATTGTAAGTGCATGGCTAAAATTCAGATAGGGAAAGCACTCACAGTAACTATAAGGGTTAGGATTAGCATTTTAAATGAGACGTCCACAGTTCACAGGTTTACTGCAGCACATTTAAATGACTGCAAATCCATCTCAAGTCAGCAAACTGAAGCCAAACCATAGAAGTTGAAACAAGATACCCATGGCTTGCCTTCCCAACACTGGACAACCTAAGCATACGCGAAAGCTCAAAGGTGAACGCTGAGCACAAGTCAAGGCAAACATTCCATTCAAGATGGTTGATCAAGGTTAGAGTCCATGACCACCAAGAGATGGTATCTACGGAAGGTTTTTAAACAAAGAAGCAAACATTTTCTTCAAAATTAGGTAGCTCTGAGTGCTGGAAATGATCGAAGATGCCACCTGGCTGCCTGACCCAGGAGAGAATCACCTTCCCATATGTCCAACGCGGCAACGTGTGCGAGATAGAAGCAGTAAAAGACTAGGCACCAACAACAATTGATGTTCTTTAACTTCAGAGAAGGAATATCGGATGGAATGGCATGCCCTGCGCTGCTGACTCGAAAAGGAGAAAGTTGTTCTCTGAGAAGTGACACCGAAATCTTGCGATCTAAAAATTTAAGAATGCTAATCCATATTTAACTTGTGATTTGATTGATGATTTTCCTCCACAGTGGAGTGTTGTCATCAAAAGCAGGCTTCAGAGTCAGACAGATGCCGATTTAACAGCCAGCTCATCACGTCCTGTGTAGCCTAAGGCAAGTTACTTCTTTCAGCCTCAATGCCATCCTTAAATGATGGATAAGAATGTTGACCAGATAGGGTGGGTTACTGTAAGGACTATAAAATAGAATACATAGAAAATACACACTGCCTGGGATACTATAAGCACTCCAAAGGTGTAATTACTATTAAATTCAGAATTCTGGTAAAATGACTTGCCTTTAAATGTTGTTGGGTAAAAGTGAGCACTTACTTCACAACCGGACCTAAATCCCTGTATAGCACCAAAATGCTGCCATATGAATTAGTGCCTATCCCAACCAGTAGATAGGGCTAGCAAATGCTTTATTCTTATAACTTTCGCTAAAATGTGAACTTTGCTCTGTATACCACAATCCTTATACATGGATCCTTACTGCATTTATGGATAAAGCCACTGTCTTTTGTATTTTTTTTAACTGTTGTTTTCTTTTTACTGTGATTTGAGTGGAAGCGTACGGTGCATTCTTTCCCCATTGCTCATGCACAGTTACAATTTGTGGCACTGAATGCAACGCCCACCCCCCATGCTTACCGTTTCTTTGTCCTCCTCCCCTACCCCTAATTAGCTTCAGATCTTTCTCCCTGGGCAAATGCTGCCCTTGGGATCTCGTATAGCTGCTTGTTCTAAGGAGTGCAACCTCCCTGGTGTCACCTTTCACTTTTTAGGCCTCTTGTTGTTTGGCTATAAGCAGAGGCACAGGGGTAAGCTGAATTCGAAGTTTGAAGGATGACTAAAGGCCATAGTAACAGGGGATCCACCAGTTTCGATCAGTAATTCTGGTCTTTTTTGTTACAAATTAACACACACCGAGTGTGGGGAAACAGATCTACTTGCATATATTTATAGGTTTAGTATTAAGGCAGCAGATGGACATTGGGCCTCCACT
>NW_022103918.1:2147718-2149223 GCF_000313985.2 Echinops telfairi | reverse complement strand
AGCAACTCTATAGGACAGAGTAGAACTGTCCTATAGGATTTCCAAAACTGTAACCTTTAAAAAATAGGCTCCCACATCTTTTTCCTGTGGAGTGGCTGGTGGATTCGAACCACAGAGCATTTGGGTAGCAGCCAAGTACTTAACCACTATACCACTCGCACCCACTACCAGCGAAAAAATTCCAACTCCGAGAACTCTTCTAGGACAGAGCAGACCTGCCCCTTAGGTTTCCATGACTCTGTAGCTCCTCTCCCGAGGAGCCGCTGGTGGTTTTGAACCTTGCCGTTAATCGCCCCATGTTTAACCTATTTCACTACCACCAGGGCTCCTCATCCGACAGAGCACATAAATCAAAAAGCACACCAGGTCAAAGTCTGCGCCCTGGGCTCCAGCAAGCAACTGTATCTTGTGAGACTCTGAATCTTACTGACGAGCTACAAAGATGAAAGGCCAATTAATAATTTCATATCTGAAATGTGGAGGTAACTGCCAATTACATCATGTGATATAAGGGTAATGTGTAGTTTATCTCAAGTCTTTTAAAAGAGATAATAAATATAGTTTAAGTCTCAATTAAAGAGGTGATATTACATTTTTTTTCATGTGTAGTTTTAAAGGCAACATCAACAGCAGCAGCAGGTCCAAAAGCCCAAGGCTTCAGTGGTCACAGGCCAGCAGCATGCCCCTGCCTTGCCAGTGGCGGGGGCCCAACAGGAGACTGTAACAGAACTCTGACCATGGCACAGTCTGGCTATCTTCACTGCGCCCAGGTCTTCCATGGTCCTACTTGCTGTTCAAGCCTGGTTTTCCAGGCTTCCTCATGATTCAGTGAACCAGTCTGTCTCCTTCTGATTGGTTGCACTAGTTTTCAACTAATAACTCTGGAATCACAAATCTTTACTGCGAAAATATGACACAGTGGCCAATGGAATAGGGTTCTTCCACTGCCCGGGGTCATATTCGACTAACTTGTTGTTTGATATGGTCTTATTATGTAACAACGTCAGGTTCCTCATCTGTACAATAGAGACCATGGAAGTACGCCTATCTCAGGTAGTTATTTTCAGGAGTAAGTAGATTACTATACATCCAGTGTTAAGGACTGTAGTTAGAGCATAGTTAATGTTCAAGAAATATTGGTCTCTCATTTTCCTATTGTTCATAGTACTGTTGTTGTGCTACTGTCGGGTGCTTTTTGGGTTTCCAGCACAATGTTGTCGTTTGGTCGCTGTTGTTAGCTGCTGTTGGGTTGGTTCTAACCCGCAGCAACTCTATGTACAACAGAATGAAAAACTACCTGGTCCTGAGCCATCTCACAATTGTTCCTATGTTTGAGGCCAGCAAATGGGACTTTTGTAGTGGCCACCATAATTTACTTATGGTTTACTCAGCGGGCTATCTGGAAGGAAAAGTTTACTAAAAACACCTTTTTTCCCTTTTTAAATTTCCAGCAGAAAGCCCATGCTCCTTAGAACAGCAAAGACTGGGGATTGGGCAGCTGTCAC
>NW_022103918.1:2141438-2146259 GCF_000313985.2 Echinops telfairi | reverse complement strand
AGATAGACAGACAGACAGATTCATACAGCATGAAGGAATATAACAGCTAATTAGTCCACACAGCAATAGAGGGCTCAGTTAAACTCACTTCGATAGATAGACAGACAGACAGACAGACAGAGACAGATTTATACAGTATGAAGGAATATCACAGCTAATTAGTCCACACAGCAGTACAGAGGGCCCAGTTCAACTTACTTCGGTGGAGCAGTTAATATACTGGAAGTCCTTCAACTCAGGAGGGCTGCTGAGTACAAGGTCAAGGAAGCAGACAGCTGAGTCTTCCCTGGGGCAATAAGGACTGTCCCCCAACAGGCAGCAAACAGCAGGGCGGTCACCAACAGCCAGTAGCTCAGCAGCTTAGAGAAGCAGGCCCACACGGGATATAGAACTCAAGGAATGCATGACCACAGGAGCCACCAGCCTCAAGCTCAGACGATGTACACACCAGCATAACGAAGTAGGTCTTGGCTGTCTGACAGGTCGTGTAGCTGACACGTTAAGGCAGAGAACTAGCTAAAGCAGCCACACATTGGTCCGATCACCAGAGAGCAAGAGAGAGAGAGAGGGGTGGGCCTTGGCAAGCCATTTATCTCTTTGTCCTCCAATCAAACTGTGACCTTATTAATTCCACACATTCCTATTGGTCAGGTTGGCACAATAAACCTAACTATCACAGACATTTAATAAGGTAATATTCGTCTTATATACATCTAAGAAATAACTTTAAAAATCAAAACACTGTCCAGATGCTTATTAATGGGCAATTAGACTTTGCTGATTTAATATATTAAAAATGCAGACCATAAAGAAGCCATTCCTAGTGTCGAAGTGGTTTTTAAGTACCTCCCCATTACAATGCTATAGACACCTTGAAAACTAGATAGATGATATATGTAAATCAAAGTGACTAGCTGGCTGAAATGTAACCCAGTCAATCTCAAATCCTAAAGTCCATTAACATGCTCAGCTGTCACTTTCTTTTATATATAAATGAGCAAAATGATGGAAAAACTAATGGGTAGATTTTCCCCTATGTTAGCAGGAAAGGACAGCAGTAGGATGTGGATTTATTATCATTGCTACTTGACTGGAAAAATTAAAAGTGAAGTAATAAGTTCAAGAGATGCTCTTTCCATAAAATTATTCAGGAAGAATAAATGCAGCACAAAAGTTCTTTTTTAATCCCTTATGTTTTCAAAGCATCTTCCCTCAGGGATATTCAAAGTGTTTCCTACGCATTATTTAAGCATAGCTTGTGAGGCACGTGGCAGTTACCTCCACATTTCAATGTGGCAAGTGACATGTGGTGAGATGAATGAGTGGTCTAAATCGTATTACCAGTTGGTAGTAAAATAAAGATCAGAATTTAAAATTGTATTGCCTTAAATTTTTCTCCCTCTGTCTGAGAACACACATTAATTAAAATGTAGTCTCAAGGAAATGAAATGAAGTCCTTAGGATAGATAATAATCAAAAGCCTAGAACCTAGGCGTGACAACTCTTTCTAGTTGAATCTACTCATTTCACAGATGAGTATATAATCCTAGGGTCAATTTTCATTCTTCTGGGAGCGGGGAAAAAATGAGTAAAATGAAAAGTTCCAAGTTAAATCAGAAACATCAAATATTTAATTCTGTTCATTTTAACATATTAAAAATAATCAGTAAGTTTCTCTATTAACCTTGAAGGTGGACGAGAACCAGGGCACTGTAGAATAATAGAATTCACATGTCTAAATAGGGCTTCTGGGCCCTTGTGTGATAATTAATTTTCTGTATGGCTTGAGAAAATAACTAAGCCTCCCAATCTTCATTTTCTTCTTCAAGATTAGACAGAAGTGCTTTACAGTGGGCAGGTCAAGCAATTCTCAGATTCTGAAGGAAAATATTAAAAGTACTTATTCACATGTTTATGAATCTAATCAATTGGTTTTCCCTCAGATCCATGGTTAGTAATAAGCAGACATAGAACGATGGTCAACTCTAAAAGCTTGAGCTGTTCATAACTGAGGCCACATGGCCTATTGTGACTGATGTCGAGACACAGTGGTGACTGACTCCCCACCGAGGGAGCTCTCACCTGAGCAAAGGAGGGCAGGGCACTCTCCACTGCACACTGCACGAAGACGGAGGGAATCTGGCAATTCAAACTTGCCCAGGAAAGTCGTGGCTAGAATACTGCCATGTTGGATGGAGTGAGGACGGGGAGCTCCTTGCCACTGAGAAGTGAGAATACTGGGCACCGGGGAGAATGGTGAGCCGACAGCTTGAGGATTATGTGGTTCTAATGAACAGGACTAGCATGAGATAAGACCTGACTTTAATAGAGGGTACAAACCCAGCCACACTCTTTTCTTTGGGGGAGTCATTAGACTCTATCTGAGTAGAGGGAGTGAATCAAGTCATACCCTGTGTTTCTTTGGGGACACCTGTTAGACTCTAGTAGAGGGTGTGAGCTGTCGTCAATTAATATGGCCTTCTTATCCATAATTTTTAATGTGATGTATGATGATTCTGGACTCGACCTGAGGCTCTGATCCCATTGTGGAGGGAGTTCTCTGATGGAGGATAAAGGTGGAGTTACTCCTGACCTCTGTCATGGTGTGAGCTAAGGCGCACCCTTTGTCTCCTTAGACATACCTTTAGGGTACTTCCCTAAAGGCTGCGATTTAAGACATTTTTTTGTTGTTGGGGGTATGGTCAACTTAGAAACAGAAACCACATCTCCATCACAGCCATTCTATCGTGAATGTTAGCTATTTGGGCCACAGAAACCCGAGGATCATTGGAAAAAAAACATGTCCAAGCTCTGTATGAGACGTGGTGGAGGCAGCTGAGATCAGAGTCACCACAGACTGTGGCACGAGGCTCAGAGGAGTGAGGCTGAGACTGTAAGGTTACTCCTCCTACTCTGGCCAGAGACTATGGAACTGCGAGACAGAACAACAGACAGACTGGCTTCCTGGTTCAGGGAGGCAAAGGCAAAGGCAAAGGAACCATGTGGCTGAGAGACTGAGAACCGGACAGACACTTGGCTGCTGGCTGAGGAGACCAATGACTGTATCCTTATTGTTCCATGACTCTGACACAGGATAACATACTAACTACCCTAATAAACCCACTAAAGGGGTTTATACTGTGTGTGTTGTCTGTGAGTCCTGTGTAGCCATAGCAACAAATTATCAAACCTAACAATGTAGAGTGGCGTGGAAGGAATGGTTGGTGTTAGAATAGGTAAGAAGGAAGAGCCTGGAAGGTTTGTCTGATCCCTACCTCAGAGGGAAAGCAGAGGAGATCAGATATGCCCCCACTCTGTTTACAGCAGAAGCATCAAAAGAAGTTGGAAGGAATACACAATCTCTGTAGCAAATATAATCCATCAACTACTTCAAGAGGCTCTATATGATCAAGAACCAATGTAACTGAAGGAAGAAGTACAAGCTACACTGAAGCCCAGCAAAAGCAAAGCTTAAGACTAACTGAAGTATTTCACCAAACTGATGCAGCACTGAAAGCAGTCACTCTGCTGTGCTAAGGAATTGGGAAGACAGCCATCCAGCCATGCTCAATCCAAAGGAAACTGACAGAAGAGAATGTGGACATTACCAAACGATGCTATTATTGATCTTACATACAAGTAAAGTTTTGCTGAAGATAATTCAAAGGACAGTTGCAGCAGTGTATCAAGAAGGAGCTACCAGGAAATCAAATTGGATTCTGAAGAGGATGTGAAGTGGGGAAGTATCATTGCTGAAGTCAGATGGATTTTGACTGACAGCAGAGAATTGCAGAAAGATGCTGAACTGTGACTTATGCAAAAGCATTTGACTAAGTGGATCATAACAAAGTATGGATAACATTGCTGATATTGGTAATTCCAAAATCTTTCATTTAACTGGGTTTATCCAGAAGCTGTCTGTATGTCAAGAGGCAGTCATTCCAGAAGAACAGGAGATATGCATGGTGTAAACTTAGGAAAGGAGTGTGTCAGGATTGCAACCTTTCACCATTTTTTAAAACTTATTGTGAATTAGATGGAGGCCCTGTCACCATTCACATTCAACCTGCATGTTGAGTAAATATTCTGAGAAGCTGGGTTCCCTGAAGAAGAAATGTGGCATCAGGATTGGACGAAGACTCTGTGACAGCCTGCGAAGACTCTGTGACAGCCTGCGATATGCATATGACCCAACCTGGCCTGCTGAGAGTGGAGAGGGACTGAAGCCCTTCCGGATGAAGATCAATGTATTACACCAAAAAGAGAACCAAAATCCTCACAACTGAACCAATAAGCAACATCATGATAAACAAAGATAAAATTGAAATTGTCAAAGATTTTCTTTTACTTGGATTCACAATCAACACTCTTACATGCAGCAATCAAGAAAGTAAATGAGAGATAATTGCATTGGGCACATCTGCTGCCAAAGATCTCTTTGAAGTGTGAGAAGGCAAAGATGTCACTGTGAGAACCACGATGCCCCTGACCCAAACCATGGTGTTTCCATTGCTTCGTAGGCATGGAAAAGCTGCACAATGAGCCAAAAGCACCAAAGAATGGATACCTTTGAATGATGGTACTGGTGAGGAATACTGAATGCGCCATGGAGTGCCAGAAAAACAAGCATCGATCTTGCAAGAAATACAATCCAGATGCTCCTTAGAAGTGAGGGTGGCAACAAAAAAAATTATTAAAAAAAAAAAGATGTGAGAATGGCAGAAATTTGACTTTGGTGGACATGTTTATTTTTTTTAATCATTTTATTAGTGGCTCACACAACTCTTATCACAATCCATACATACATCAATTGTGTAAAGC
>NW_022103918.1:2135905-2140868 GCF_000313985.2 Echinops telfairi | reverse complement strand
GTAAGATTTTTTGTTCTGATGATGCCTTATACCTGATCCCTTCAACACCTCGTGATTGCATAGGCTGGTGTGGTGGACATGTTTAATATCTCATAGATTCCCAAAATTATTTGGTCTCTTGTTAAATTAAAAAAAAATTACTCAGTGTCCCCTCTGGTAATGAAATTTTTTTCATACTACAACCTTTATTCTAGGATAAAGTGTACGTATCTGCTTTGCATCCTCCCGTATCATTGCAACAACCCCAAATGATCGATACCACCCACTTGGGAAAACACTGCTCTAGATGTTTAATATCAGGAGACTTTTTGCCATGGCAAGGCTTTTAAGAACATCAAATCTTCCATTATAAAGTTTTAAAAATACCCCAAGAAATTGATTATATATGATTTTGATATAATTTATGATGAATTTGTAACCTGCCTCGCCTCCCCCCCAATGAGATATATATCTTCCATATGAATAAACATAGGTCTATTACATGATTTTAGCGGCTATGGTCTTTAATTGCAAGAATAAAAAAAAATTACTTCCTGTTATTAGATATTTAAGGGTCCAGATTTTTTGTTTTCATAAGCAAGACTTCAGTAATTGTCTTCATACAGTAAATCTTTGCATGCATCATGATTTCATTCCCTAGAGTTGTTATTCGTTTTTCTGCTCACATACTCACATGTAATACATTGTTCCTTGTAAAACATTCAAGCATTACAGAAACTAGAAATTCTCCCTTTAGAAAGAAAGAAAGAACAAGTCTTGCCATGCACCAGAAAAATAATACTTTGGAAGGCTACTGTAAAAGATGACTGACAAAGGGAAATGGAGCTCAAACACCATGACTGCAAATTAGTCAGAACAATGCACAATTTTACAAAACACATACACCAGAGAAATGGCTGGCATAGTGATGGCACATTAAAACCTGATAATAAGTGTTTTGACTAATAATGAGGGTCTCAGGAACAGTAGAAGTGGGAGTACTAGAAGCCTAGGATATATTTACACTGTAAATGCTTAATCAATAGAGTGGCACAACCAGCAGAGGAATTGTCTTGAATCTGTCTCCAAAACCCACTACGCCACACTGATTAGGAGAAGTGGAGATCTTAGGCTCCCCTGTGCGGGTGGAGTGAGTATTCACTGGTAGCTATGAGGAATCTCAGACATGTTGGGAAAGACCTAGGTGCCTAAGAATATCGATCCTGGGTGGATGGGTGGGAGAGACAAAGTCATACTGCATCTATTTTAAATAATATCCAAAAGAGGTTGACAACTGGCTCTACCTTCTGCTACAACCTCACCCCTAACCACCCCCTCACTCCCCATGCTCCAAGTCAACAAGAACTTGCACGTGCAGCATTTTAGTTTTCGGTCCTCTTCGGGCTCCTACCTAAAAGGAAAGTATATTCCTAACCTTGAGCCTGATGGCAGTCTGTTAAGGATTCTGGAGATGCACTGCCATAGTCATGGAAAACAATCTTAGTAAGACTTCCATATACAGAATTATTATTTAAATAGTGAACCAAGTGCTTAAGGGCTACACTTCCTGTCTGAAAGTCATAAAGTAAATTTCCATTTGTATACTGTGCTATTCAAAGGCACTTAAAAAATAATTGTTAACGAATGTATCTAAGCAATTATTTTTTGAGTACCGGAAAGATATTCAACACTGCATAAGAATGCCTGAAAATAACTCTTAAGATAATTATATGTACAGTAAAACACTTATATTAAATTGTGCAGCAACCTTTTAAACTACAAAAGTCACAAAATGTTCAAAGAACACAGTTTTTATCTACCAAAGCACATAATTAATCTTGTAAGACAGAATCAGGAATGAGCTAAAACACCAGGTAGTAAAAAAACTTGCAAGAAATAAAACACACTCACTTTTGTCAATAATATTTGAGGTTTCAAAGAATCATAGCATAAAACCAAAAACCATAAAAGCATATAAGGTACAGCTGCCATAGGTATCTCGATTTTCTGTTGTAAATAACCTCCCAAACTGAGAAACCACAGATTATAGATTTTATGATTTCTGCCCAAAGAGTGTCTATAGACTTAGAGACTGCTTTTCTAATAAGATGTTGTGATTAACAGCTATACCAAATAAAGAAAAACACCAATTTCTTCTCAGATATGTTTTTCCTATCATCTTTCTTATGCAAAACAACCAAATAAGAAAAAAAAATTATGCCCAGATTCATGTTTTCAGGATCGACTTGCATATAAGCAAATGCAAGAAGATCTTGTGGTCTTGACCTTAATATTTCACAACATTCTAGGTAGCTTGGAGATATAACAAAAGTGACATGGATTTAGATGGGAGTAGATCCTACATAAATCACCGGTAGCCCTCAAAACTCTCTAGTGCTCAAATATCCAAGTTAGATAATACAGAAATGAAATATTTAATGTTGTTTTGTATTATCTTATAAACCAAATATTTGTTGTAAGACTGATTATCAAGTTTTGTATGTGAAAAAACAATCTTTCAACAAATTTTTTAAATTTTTAATTGTATTCGTTAATGGTAGGTACAATTTTTTTCCAGATGTGTTTATTAGTAGCTAAAAATTCATCAGTATAATTGTTTACCACAGGAACCAAGGCAGACTTCTCAGTAGGTTCCTCATGAGTTGATGTCTCAGCACCAATACATGAATAATTAACAATAAGTAATACTGTTCTTTTTGTTTAGTCTTCCCTATGATTCTCCTGGATTACATTCCCTGTTTAGGGAATGCAATTCTGATGTCAACTTCAATGGCACCATAAAGAAATATTGTCTTTTATTTACTGATCATGATTATCATGATTTTTTACTGATCATATTTACTAACAATGGACGCACCAGAAATCAAATCACAGAACACAACAGGTCTAAAAGGCTGTTGAAATTACTAAGTCCTAATCCCTTGTTTGTAGTTTATTTAAAAGTACATAGAAAGAAGTGAAGTAATTGGTCAAAAGTGGTGTGAATGAGCAAAATTAGATAAACTAAAGCCCAGGACATTAGACTTTTGTCTAATATTTCATTTACTCAATATACATGATATATGATTATTTCCCTTGACAATAAACTCATATACCATCATCATCAGGAAGAGAAAGGGAAAGGACAGATAATGTAGTTAGCACTGAGGCTTCTAGGAGATCATTTTCTTACATTATCTAATTCAATCCTTATTATAATTTTGACATATTCCTGTACCACATCCCATGATATTTTCAATTGTCTCATGTGCTAGACAATGAATAAAGAAGACAAGTCATGACTTAACACATCTGAATTGTAGAATTGATACATCTAAATTATGGCCTTGATAAATAATACTGCGTATAGTATGGACTGCTGGAAGAATAAGGAGCCCTCACAGCACAGTGGGTATGTATTGGGCTGCTAACTGCATGGTCTGCAGTTCAAAACCACCAGCTGTTCTGTAGGAGAAAAACAACGCTTTATAGTCTTGGAAACCCACAGGGGCAAGCCTCCCCGTCTTACAGGGTTGCCATGAGTCAGAATTGACTTGATGGCAATGAATTAGAACCAGAAGCATGAACAAATCTATCTTGGGAGAAAGGCATCTGTCTTGTTCCTTAGAAGCAAGGATTTCAAATCTTCGTTCATCTCACTTACTTTCAACCTATATTTAGGAGCGATGAGGGACTTCATGCTTAGGAAAGTGAAGGTCATTGAAGGAAATGAAGACCTTCTGGCTGATGGATTGGCACAGTGGCTTAAATCATGAGCTTGAGTGTCCAGATTCGCTTATTTTGGATCTCTACCTATGTAGCTTCTATGGAGCTCCTGAGAAGCAAGGACGGTGAAACTTCATCTCATGTACTCTGGACATGCTATCAGTCCCTGGAAAAGGACATCATGCTCAGTAGAGGGGCAGCTAAAAAGAGGAAGACCAAGACCCTTGACAAGAGAGATTGACAGAGTAGCTGCAACAACAGGCTCAAATATCAGAACAATTGTGAGGATGGCGCAGGACCAGGGGGGTTCTTTCTGCTCTGCATGTTGTCACTGAGTTGGAATCCACTAGAGGGCACCTAACAACAACTTACGTGGTTCAATAATTAAGCTTTTGGTTGCTAACAAAAGGTCAATGGTTTGAATCCCCCAGCAACTGTGTCAAAAGGATGTGGCAGTCTGCTTTGTGGGCTTGGGAGCCCTAGGGAGATCTGTATTCTGTGTAAGAGTGCTGCTCCAAATCAGAATTAAATCCAGGGCAAAGGCTTACTCGTGAATCTGGCCAACAAAAGTATTATATGGCTCAGTATTATATGAGCTCTGGAGTCAGGCAGTGCCCTTTTCTGGAGCTCAGGAGGTCTAGTGGTTTTGGCATAAGGGTGGCAACTGAAATCAGTGAGCAGACAGTTTCCAGAGAAGTGCATGCAGTGTTTGAGGAGAGGTTACTCTGGGACAGACCTTGAGGACCACCACACCTCAGTAATGTCAGAAATGCAAAGGAACCAAGGGTTCATCAGAAGTCTAGAAGAAGCCTAAAAGAACCGGGGTCACCAGAGCCACAACAAGAACTATTTCCAGAAGAAGGTAAAATGCCCATGTGACAAATGTTGCTGAGAAGTAAAGCAAAGTACACAACGGAAGACTATCCCCTGGACACAGTGAGATGGGAAGTCAATGAGTGTCTTGATTAAATAGGTGAAGAAAGGAAGAAAAATGGCAAGCGAGACAAATAACTAATTCCACTTCTTTTTTTTCTTTTCTTTTTTCAACTTCTTATTAGGAATGCATCCCCATTGAGGCTCCCTTCCCTTACTTCCTTCCACTAAAAACAAGTACTAGTTGAAAAAAAGTACAGGAGCCTCAAATTGGGTGGGTGAGAAGAACAGAGATTTTAAATCACCACCACAGAGAACCAGAGGAGAGGGTGAGGATCCTCCTCACGTCTTCAGCATGAAGTGTGGCCCCTGGGGCTCTGGCATT
>NW_022103918.1:2133201-2134664 GCF_000313985.2 Echinops telfairi | reverse complement strand
GACAAGCAATGGACTGCTAACCTCAAGATCGGTGGTGCAACGCTACTAGTCTGTCCTGGGGGGAAAGGGGGGGGGGATTAAGGCTCTCAGTCCATTTGAAGATTCAAAACTCTATATAGGGTCGTTATTTGAGTCAGAATTCCACCACTTCTCTGTCAACTTGAACTGTGCTGGCTTGTGTGTTGCTGGAAGCTATGTCAACAGCATTTCAAATACCAGCAGGGTCACCCAAAGTGTACAGATTTCAGCAGAGCTTCCAGACGAAGAACAGACAATGAAGAAGGAATTGTTGTCCTTCTATAGTCCCTGGAGAAGGATACCGTACTTAGTAAATTACAATCCTTCAACAAGATGGATTGACAGGGACCTTTCCTCCATCAGACTAAAACAAACTACAAAAGATACTTGAGTTGGAGAGGGGAGTACAACAGATGAGCAATGGGTACGAAGCCACGAAGTCCCTGAGAAATCCTGAAAGTAGACTTCTGACCTGCAGGCAGTGCTGCGCTGGGCACCTCATCTGAACTAGTGGGGGATATTCACAAAGGTCAGCAGTCAGACTTGGAACTATTTATATGGTTTTGTTTTGTTATGTTTTGATGTCTATCTATATAAGATAGACAGAACAAGCAATCTCAAAGAGACAGCAACGGAACTGACGGTTCCATGGAGGCATGGGAGAGGAGAACATGGGAGGGGGAGAGTCGTGAGTCCACATGCCAGGGAAGGGAATAACAAGGGATCTAAAATCCATGGCGAGGAGAGTGGAGAGTCCTTCATGATGTTTGATCAATGGAGATGTACCCAAGAGGAATTACTGAGAGGTAAATGATGGGTGAACATGATAGTGGGGCAGGAGGAAAGTAAAAAGAAATAGGGCAAACAATAGGCAAGTAAAAATTATATAGGTAGGTATAAATATATATGAATATATGTAAATATTTAAATATAGAGAGAGATGTATTTATCTACGTAAAGACAATAAGGAAGCAGATGGACTTTGGGCCTCTACTTAAATCCTACCTCAGGACAAGCACAGTTTGTTCTAATAATGTGGCAATGTATGGTGCTTACCTTCACAACACAATCGCTGAAGACAAAATAGGTCCATAAGAAAATGCTGTGAAGAAAACTGAGGGTACCTGGCTATTAAAAGATATAGCTTTTAAGGGGTCTTAAAGGCTTGTAGTTAAACAAGTGGCCATCTAGCAAGGAAGCGATAGAGCCCACATGGAAGAAGCACTGCCAGCCTACGTGATCATGAGGCGTCGATGGGAATAGGTATCAGAGGTTCTAACACAAGCAATCAAATCGATGTGAAGGAGCACAGGCAAGGTGGAGATCCAAAGCCCACCTGTAAGACAGTTGGACAGCCCCTCACAGAATAGCAACACAAGAGGGACATATATCCAGGGAGTGGCAGAGCCCTGAAGAAACATAATTATCCACGAGTCCTTTAAAAT
>NW_022103918.1:2116589-2117394 GCF_000313985.2 Echinops telfairi | reverse complement strand
AAAGAAAGAAAATAACTATTTGATTATAGTACTGAAAGGGATTGAAAACATCCATGAAGGTAGACTTAAGAGGGGCACCAGGAGGAAGAATCCTAGCCAGGTTTTCTCCTAGGTTCATTCTAGTGATTTGTAAGCTACAGCAGAGACCTTCAAACCTGCTGCCTCCCACCAGGTCCACACCATTTGATCCTGTCGGGTGGACCTATGACTCTTTTCCTGAGGAGGTTAAAAATCTACCTTCCACTGGCCTATCAGCACAGGGTCTTGTCAATTACCACATCCATTTCTGTAGCTCCATCTTTGACATCTAAAAACAACCATTCCTAGTTCATTAAGGGCAGCCAATTACAGTGAAACCTATCTCCTATTATATTTATTTTCCAATTAGCCACATCCAACATTAGAACAACTGTGAGCACAG
The DNA here is from genome assembly GCF_000313985.2 of Echinops telfairi. Taxonomy (NCBI): domain Eukaryota; kingdom Metazoa; phylum Chordata; class Mammalia; order Afrosoricida; family Tenrecidae; genus Echinops; species Echinops telfairi. The sequence goes on along the minus strand of NW_022103918.1, from coordinate 2,116,973 downwards.
CGCTGTTTCTTTCTGTGGTACGTAGGGGTCTCTGAGTCAGAACTGACTCAGCCGTGCCGAACGACAATAATGAAGAGTCAGAGCTGACTCATGACAGTGGGGACCTGGAACTGGAAGTAAAAGTAGTCAGAGTCTTCAAAATTTCTGTGGGGTTGCTAAAGCACCTTTGAAATGTCTACCACTTCATTGGGAAAAGAGAACAAAGCCTTGAGTATTTAAACCTTGACTGAGCATTTGCTACTCCATAATAAAACCCATGCCATAATTTATCAAGGAATTAAGCTATCGGAGGATAAGATGGATAGAGTGAGTCACAAAATGACACTCATGCACTACTGGCCAATGCAACAAGCAGGGAAAATCATTGGAAAAATAGTATTTTTT
>NW_022103918.1:2099223-2116489 GCF_000313985.2 Echinops telfairi | reverse complement strand
AAAAAAAACTCTGAAAAGTTATACATGGGAGTATGATCATGGGTTATTTCTCTTTGCTTTATTACTGAGAGTTTTTTTTAACAATAGGCAGGTATAATTTTCATAATCAGAATAAAATATGCTTTTCATTTTTAATACACAAATCTAAAGGGATAATACATTACTCTAGCCTTACCTCATGATTTCATTAAAATATTTTGATTAAACTACTCATTATAAAGACTGAGAGTTATACTTATTTTAGCTATCAACAATCTCATTTGTAGTATGCATAATATATTTAAGACAAAGGTAAAATCTATTTGATTCTTTAACATCTAATTATAGAAACAATAGCTTGTTACTGGAATGGCAATGTCTTATTGCAATGTGTTGTGATAGTAAATCATGAATCTCAATGGTGAATATGAAATGATATTCATAGGAGATTTGTGCTACAAATACTCAGAGTAAAATCAGATTTAGGAAAATCTAAGCAGATTATTCATAAAACTCCATCTTGAAAATCTACAACAATTAACATAAAAAAGAAACCTTTCCTCCATCACACTAAAACAAACTTAGCCAAAAAACTTGCCTGGAATATGTATATATTGAGTGAGGAGGTAACATTTTCCTTTCCAAAGGGAAAGCATCCAGGTAAAATCATTTTTCTTTGATTGTAAGTTGACTTCATAGAAAATAACTATTTATTTAAGCTCTCAAAGGGATTCAAAACATTCATGAAGGTGGGCAACTGTCAAGACTTAAGAGAGGCACCAGAATGAGGAATCCTAGCCATGTTTTCTCCTAGGCTCATTCTAGTGATTTGTGATTTACACCAGAGACCTTCAAACCTGCTGCCTCCCACCAGGTCCCCAACATTTGATCCTGTAGGGTGGACCTATGACTCCTTTTCTGGTGAGGTAAAAGACCCACCTTTCCATTGGCCCGTCAGCACCAGGGTCCTGTTAATTACCACATCAATTTCTGTAGCTCCATCTTCAACAGCTAATCTGATCTCTTCTAATCTTGGTTGTAAATGCGTCTGTCCAGCTGGGAAGCCAGTGGCCACTAGAAGAGATTTTTAAAACAATGAAATGGAGAGAAGAAATAAAAAGAAACATCAACTGGTCAGTATTTTAAAACAATTCTGAACAAAAAAATCAGCAAATACAGATGAAAACATTAAGAACGTAATGCATAACCTTCAAAGAAGTTATGGAGAAAAAGAATGGTTGGGTCAAGGTCTTGATGTCAGAAGTAATATTAAGACTATAGACTGGAGGTAGGGGATACTATAAACTCTGGAAGACCAAAATTAAGGTGTTACAGAGATGTTAATGTAAATGTCTTAGGTAAGCAGCAATTGAGAAAGTATGTTATCGTAAAAAAATAGTATTTGAACATTAGACAGAACCCTTTATCAAATTGTTATCAATCTGTTTATTGATTTATTCATTCATAAACCCTTTCAGTTGTTGTAAGCAAATTGGCTCTTCCCACAGACAGGAATGAGGAGAAAGAATGAAGGAAAGGGGGAGTGGGGTAGGAGAATATATTTAGACAACACAGGTTGGCATGGGATACAATGGATTGCTTTCATATGGCCTTTCTTTTTGATGGTCTTATAACATCCACACAATAAATGGGTGGGACTATGATATAAAATATTTGTAGACCACCGGGAGGACTGGAGAGCTTACTAAAATGCATATAAGGTATATGGTAAACTTGTATGGGTAAGGTCATGCATATAAAGTGTATGAAATCCTAACAAAGAGATTGATCATTACATCAAGGTTATTAGGATCCATTCCTGAGGAAAAAGGGAGATCTCACTACCATCAAAAAAGGAAATCCTGAGTGGAATGTGTCCTGTAGACCTGGGGTCCTTGTGCTGAGAACGCCAAAGAGTAGGGGTCCTCAAACGTTTTAAACAGGGGGCCAGCAAGAAAGCTGAGTGCCTCCAGACTGCGGCTACTGGTGGAATGAGTTACCTGTAAGACCGTATTGCTATAACTAAAGAGGTCTAGCAACTACTGGTGTGTCAGTTGGTCGTACTGTCGTGGCTTACGTGTTGCTGTAATACAGGAAGCTAGGCCACTGGTATTTCAGGTACCAGCAGAATCACCCAGGGTGAACTGGTTCCAGTAGAGCCTCCAGACTAGGGACAGACTATCAAAAAGAACAAACTGTCCACTTCAGAGGAAGTAGTCTTTGAAAACCCTATGGAGAGCATCAAAACATTGTCAGATATCGGAGGCCTACTGAACAGAAGCTGAACATGGTCGTTGTCAGTGCCAGAAAAGGAGCTTTCCAGGTCAGAGGCCCTCAAAATATGAGTTGCCTTCTCAAAGTAGAGTCCACAAGAATGACATCAATGGAGTAAAGGCGGTGTGAGTGAAAGCCTTCAGTACCTCCATTTGCTGATGGTGCATGACTCCATCATGACTCAGACCCAGAAGAAACAAATGCAAAAAAAATCTACTAATCATCAGAAGTTGGGATGGACACAATATGAATCTAGGAAAATTGAAGGTCTTCAAAATAGAATTCATACAGGTCAATTGTCCCAGGTATTAGTGAGCTGAAATGGACTGGTATTAGCCGTTTTAAATCGGAAAATCCTATGCTTTACTACACCAGGAATGACACAAAAAGAGAAATGGCATTGCATTCGTTATTAAAAAGGACATTTCAAGATCTAGCTTGAAGTACACCATTGTGTATGATATGATTCTATCTATCTACCTTCAAGCAAATCCCATCAATATACCTAATATTCAAATTTATGCACCAACTAATAAAGCTAGGGATGAATAAATTAAAGAATTCTATCAATGTCTTCAGCCTGAAATTTATCAAACATACAATCGAGGTACATAGATAATTATAATTGTAGTGGTTACCCATTGGGCTGTTAACAGCAAGGTCAGCAGTTCAAAAACCACCAGTTGCTCCAAGGGCAAGTTATGAGGCTTTCTACTCCCATAAAGGTTATCGCCTCAGCAAAGGGCATTTAGAGGTCTAGATATAGACATGTACATATGTAAATATATTATATGATGATAGGGAAATAGATCTATGTGCATATATTTACAGGATTAGTACTAAGGTAGCAGATGGACACTGGACCTCTACTCAAGTACTCCCTCAATGCAAAAACACTTTGTTCTATTAAACTGGCATTCCACGATGCTCACCTTCCTGACATAATCACTGAAGACAAAGCAGGTGCATAAGCAAATGTGGTGAAGAAAGTTGATGGTGCCTGGCTATCAAAAGATATAGCATGTAGGGTCTTAAAGGCTTGAAGATAAACATCTAGCTGAGAAGCAACAAAGTCCACATGGAAGAAGCACACAGCCTGTGTGACCATGAGATGTCCATGGGATCAGGTATCAAACAACAAAAATCAAATCATTGTGAATGAGGGCAAGTGCGGAGTGGGGACCCAAAGTCCATGTGTAGGCAACTGGGCAGCCCCTTACAGAAGGGTCGTGGGGAGGAGATAATCCAGTCAGGGTACAGTGTAGCAACGATGAAACATACAATTTTCCTCTAGTTCTTTAATGCTTCTTCTCCCCGCCCCCCAATATCATGATCCCAATTCTACCTTACAAGTCTGGCTAGACTAGAGGATGTACACTGGTACAGATAGGAACTGGAAACACAACGAATCCAGGACAGATGACCTCCTCAGGACCAGTGGTGAGAGTGGCGAGATTGGGAGGGTGGAGGGAAAGTGTCGTAAAAGGGGTAACTGATCACAAGGGTCTACATATAACCCGCTCCCTGGGGTACGGACAACAGAAAAGTGGGTGAAGGGAGACGTCAGACAGTATAAGACATGACAACATAATAATAATTTATAAATTATCAAGGGGTCATGAGGGAAGAGATAGCGGGGAGCAGGGGGGGAAAATGAGGAGCTGATACCAAGGGCTCAAGTAGAAAGCAAATGTTTTGAGAATGATGATGGCAACAAATGTACAAATGTGCTTGACACAATAGATGTATCTAGGGATTGTAATGAGTTGTATGAGCCCCCAATAAATTGATTTTTTTTTTAAAAAAAAAAAGAGTTACAGCCTCAGAAATCCACATCTACCCCATTCCAAAGGGATGCCATTAGTCAGAATCAACTCTATCTTGGTGAGTTTGATTTTGAGTTTATCATTAAAATACATCCAAGTAAAATTGTGCTGATTATCATCAAACAATGGTTGCAACAGTACACTGAAAAGGAGTTGCCAGAGGTTAAGGTCAGATTCAGAAGAAAATGTAGAACAAGGGATATATTGCTGATGTCAGATGGATCTTGGCTCAAAGCAGAGAATAAAGATGTCAACTTGTGCTTTGTTGACCATGCAAAGGCATTTTACTGTGGGGAATCATAACAAACGATGGATAGCCTTGAGAAGAATGGAAATTCTATAAGACTTCATTGTGCTCATATGGAATTTGTCCATGGATCAGGAGGGAGTTTTACAAACAAAACAAGAGACGACTACACGGTTTAAAATCAGAAAAGGTGTGCATCAGGGTTGTATCCTGTCATCATACTTATTCATTCTGTAAGCTGGGCAAAAAATTAGAGAAGCTGGATTATATAAATAAAAATGAATCATCAGTACTGGAGGAAAGCTTATTAACAGCCTGCAATAGGCAGATGACACAACCCTGCTTACTGAAAGTAAGGAGAAATCAAAACACTTGCTCAGGAAGAGCGAGGATTGTAGTCTTCTGCATCGATTACAACACACTGTAAAGAAGACCAAAACACTCACAACTGGACCAATAGATGGCATCATAATAAACAGAGAAAGAGTGGAAGTTGTCAAGGATTTTGTCTTGCTTGGATCAACAAGGAATGCTCATGGAAGCAGCAATCAAGAGATCTGCTTGCATAAGACCTGTTTAAAGTGTTGAAAAGCAAGGATGTTATTTTAAAGACAAAGATCTCCCTGGATCCAAGCCGTGGTATTTCCAATTGCCTCATATGATATGGAAGATCAGGGAAGAATTGATGCATCTGAATTATGGTACTGGCAAAGAATATTGAAAGTACCACAGACTGCCAAAACAACAAACAAATCTGTCTTCTTTCAAGAAGAACAGAGAGTGCTCCTTGGAGGCCAGGGTGCTAAGACTTTGTATCACATATTTTGTACATATTGTTAGGAGAGACCAGTCCCTGGAGAAAGACGTCATGCTTGGTAAAGTAGAGGAAGAGCCTCAACAAGATGGATTGACACAGTGGCTGCAACAATGGGCTCAAACAATTGTTCCTTGTATACATGGTACAACCAGTCAAAACCAACTCAATGGCACCTAATAACAACAAAAAGCTCTATGTGTTGGGCAAGGCACAGGCCAAGGAGCCAAGGCCCAAGAGAGGCCTGCCTGTAGGCACTGCCTCGAAGTAGTCTTCCTGATCAAATTACTATATTCTGAGTAATTCCTGGCCCCAAATTGTAACCTCTTAAAAACCATGATCATGCGTTGGGCCTTTCCAAAGAATTGTCACACTCAGCAGAGAAGTAGATCGGTGTGTGGGAGAGCGGGCAGCTTGACTGGAACTGTTAGCAAGAGCAAGTATGGCAAACCACAACCTCACAGGAATCAGTCTTAGGCTGCTATTGATCGTGTTTCTCACCCATGGTGAGGATGCTGTTTGGTGCCACCGAGCGGGTTCCGTTTCATAGCAACCCCATGTTCAACAGAGGTGAAATGCTACTGTACCTTTTTGACAGTCCACAAAACTTGGGTGGTGGGGAGGGAAAAGGCAGATACACCTTAACGTAAAATTAAATTACAGTATAATGCTCAAATCTATGCATAAAGATTGACATGCGCAACTTTAATTCTATTCCTATATCTATAGTTAACCTCTTGTGTGTCCATGACATTATTAACTTCCTTGGATCTGTGACCTTAGAGGAAAGTGCATTTCCCAGTTGTATAAAGAAAAGGCTGAGTTGACAGAGGCTGAGGAAAAATTCAGGTCTACAAGGTACTTTGGGAATCCTCACAAACGGATCATATATATAAATATTGCATACTGTGTTTTTTTTTAATGTAGTCCTGATAAAAATAAATTAATGGTCTTTATAGACTGCTTTTTGAAAGCAGCAGGATCCTGTTAGAAGTAGAATCGAATGCGTACACACCAATCCACACACTCACAGGCACACATTTCCCAAACTAGATTTTAAGATGGTCCTCTCTCTTGTACCAAGCCCTTTGGAGCCTATCTTACAGAATGAACGCTTAGAGGGCCCCTCTCTCATGTTCTAGGCCATGGTTTGGCTCTCACCATCACTCTCAATAAATGGGATGAGTCTCCCACATTCCATTTCCACTCTTTTCTAGTATGTTCACTATTATCATTGGCCTTTCTTTACCATGAAGCTGGGATGCCAGACTTCTGCTGAAAGCCTTTTTGGTGTCCTGCCCAAGCCCAGTATAAAGCTCAAGTCTCATACATTGGCATGCCATTCCATACATGGCCTGACCCCAGGCTATTTCTCCATCTGCCAAGCCTCATAACTTTATTTTTATCTACTTTAGTATCCAATACTTGAAAAACACTTTCAGTTCTTGAACACATTTCTATGCCTTCATGCATGTGATTTCCTCTATCTAAAATGCCATTTCCCATGATAGTAATACTACAAACTCCTCCCTGTTCTTTAAGACCCAGGGTAAGGATTACCGCCTCTGAGTGTCAGCAACCTCTGTAGAATGCACTATTCCTTACTGAGACTTAAAATTGTACTCTGCACATCGGGATTATTATGTCTCATCCTACATTAGGATCTTTTAAAATCTGACCATCCCTCCTAAACAAATGCGTTTCCATAAAGCAAGGGATACAGTTCTGTATTCTTGAGACTTAACAGAATGTCTGCCACTTACTAGTCCATTAAGGAACCCTGATGGTGCTGTGATGTAGGCACTGGGTTACTAACCACAAAGTCAGTGTGCCAAACCCACCAGCCATTCTATGGAAGGACAACGAAGCCATCTCTTCCTATAAAGATTTACAATCTCGGAAACCCTAAAGAACTACTCTGTCCTTACAGGTCACTATCAGTCAGAATCAACTCAACAGCAGGGAGTTTGTACTGGGAAATTATTAAGTACTAAACAAATGAATACATACAACTAATTAGATGTAGAAAGCCAATTAAAAATTGGAGTCCAACAATAACCAAACCCACTGCTATCTAGTTGATTCTAGCTCATAGCTACTGTATAGTACACAACTACATATAATAGCCTCATGTGTCTGAGTTAAAGCTCTAGGGCCTTGCTGAAAAACAGCAGCAAAAGCCACAACAATAAAAAAAGGCCACAACCAATTTTACCTGAGGCCACTGGGATGTTACAGCCTGCAGCCTTGAGCGCTTTGACAGCATCACAAACTCGGGCAGGATAAACACAAACGGCAGCCGTAGTAATGCCTATGAAGGAGGGGAAAAATCATTACGGTCTATTTTACATGAAGCTCAACTGCCATAATATGCATTTAATTATTATTTATAGTACAGCACTTGCAGAAATTAAAATGGGAGGAAAAAATTCATTCCCCGACAATGCCGTAACAGATTAAAGTTTCTACTTGCCATATTTTCTTCCAGATTTTGACAACATGAATCATTTTTCTTATCATTATAGTTATAGGATAAATAAAACAATCTGATATGCTGTTCTTTGTGATAAATAAAATACCATTATTTTTTAAATCCTAAGTAATAAACAGGACGGCCATGGCTCGCTAGAAGGATCTTATTTTGCATAGGTTCATACCGCACTCAAACAGGATAGTGAACTGAAGAAAACCTCTGAGAGAACTGCATGATCTTGAATAAGCAAGACCACACAGCAGCCACAAAAGGACACTTAACTAATTCCATTTCTCTTTGGGGGAGACAGATAAGGCTGTCTGCTTCTATAATGAGGTACAGCCTTGGAAAATTCTACATTTGGGTTTGGGGAGTGCTTCTTTGTAGAAGCTCTGGTAGTATACATTGTAAGTTCTTGGTGAACAAGCCACAGGCTGGTGGCCTGAACCTACCCCACAGCTCCATGGGAGAGCACCTGAAGAGGTGCTTCCAGAAAGAATACAGCCAAAAAACCTTAGTGGACCATTCTACAGGGACTCAGGGACACCCAACAGACTCCTACAAAACACATTCCTGCAAAACCCCCATCTGGGGAGAAAAGCACTCATTCTGAGGACTACGTTTTGGAATTAAGTAAATAAAATAGAACCAGCCGCCATCCCACAAAGTATTATCACGAGACTCATACAAAGCCGTTACTTCGAAGTGTTATACATAAGGTACTGGCACTACAGACAGCTCAAAAGGAACATGATAAACAAAATTTTTTTAAGCGTAGTAGTATTCTGAACTATAAACTATCACCAAATTATTCACCAAACTACCTGCACTGGGGTAATTCAACATCTGAAGGTGCACTCATTACAGGCCAACACTCAGAGACTTTGTCCATGGAAATGGGATCTAGCTCCTAACACCAGCCTAGTCATCATCTTGGAGACAGCACTCTGCCTCCCATTTCTGTTTCTTTCTGTTTCTTTCTGTTTCTTTCTGTTTCTGTTTCTTTCGTCAGAATACGTGGGGATTGACTCTCAGCAGTCTCCCCATTTCTTCAATGTTAAAATTCTAAACTCACGGGACCTTTAGAAAGTCATTCTCTCATGTATGCTAAGAGAGTGAACATGGTTTCTTTCAAAAGATCTAACCTAATCTGCAAGCATTCAATATATTCCATTTGCATTTTATTCTCAGAAGCATTTCATTTACTCACAGAAATGTATGAGATATGATTATTAAGTAATGAGACTGGCTTTTTCACATGTGGCTAGGGAATCAGAATCAGTATTTTCAGTCACTAGATAGAAAATTTACAAAACTGAAGACTTAGAAAGAAAGAAATAAAAAGAAACTTTCGACCAGCAACTTTAATTTATGATGGAATGAACTAACCTAAAGCCAGGAATCAGTCTCTCCCAGTGCTGTTTCAAAGGAGACTCTGAATGGCTTCTCTGTGTAAAATGGCATGTTTCTCTTATGAATTTTATTAATATCAGTCGAGCAGCTAAACCTTGTCTTGAATTCACTTAAAATAGTGACTAGCACTGTAACCAGGTAAATAATGAACAGGTTGTACACAACATTACCTTTATCATGCATATCTAAAGCTTTTAAGAGATCTTCCCGGATTGGATACTTGGCTTTATAACAAAGCCTTTGAACATTGGAAAATGTGTCATCGCCAGAAAGTGTAGTAAGATCTATAAAGGTAACCGCTTTCAGGAGCCAAGCAACCTGGTTTGTAAAAAATAAATAAATATGAAGTGAAAAATTAATTTCCAATTAGGTTAGTTAGATAATTACTAGAACAAAATAAGGCTGCTAAATTCTGATGTTTATTGTTTCAAGGCATATTATTGTATATGACATAACATTTATATATAAATATAGCATATTGCTTCAGAGTGATTAATAAGATAAACATTATCCAAGATTTTAAAAGGAGGGAGGTGGGATAATTCAACTCTATTCCGAAATAAATCTTTCCTTTCCAAAGACATGCAGAATTAAAACCCTCAGATCAGGGTTCTCCATCCCATCCACAAGGCGCTCACCAAATGTGAGAAAACTTGAGAGCAAGAAGGCTTCTAGCCTACATTGTACCTTGAGACCTGAGACCTGGGATAATATAATAAAAAATAAAAGACTCCAATTTCCTCTTTTTTTTAATTAAATTAAATTTAATTGAATTAAGACTAAATTAAATTTAGTCCCATTCCTCTTATAAAACAATCTTCACAGCTCACAACTCATACTGAGAATTTTCCTTCTGTTTTTTTCAATCAGAACATTTTTCCAAGAATGAGCAAAATGTGAAGTATCACCCGAGAGGATTCAGTAGCAAAATTCTGCCTCCCCTGTGAAGTACCTCTGCGTTTCCTTTAGTCCTGTGACTCACAGCACATCCTTGCTGCCCACTGAAGAATGTGCTGACCACAGCTCTTAAGAACATCATTCTTTGAAAAATGACTTATGAAAACGAACAGTAAACATGAAGGTCAAAGAAAGTCAACCACTATACCTAAGGGTCTCAACAGTGAGCACACCAGGTTTAGATGTTATGGTTTTAAAATTAAAATAAGAGAAGGCAAAGAAGACATGTCTAAGAAACTGAATAAATGTGTGGAGAAAATATGTCATTTACTTCACTCATGAATAAAGATGTTTTGAACTCATTTGCGGTTTTGCCACTCAAGAGTGATAAGATTTTTAACTTGTTTGGATAAATGTGTTATCTTTCTCCAACCCATCATCATCATATATGAATTATTAAAATAAGTCATGGACAGCTGCAATCTTTTAAGTTTAGATGCATCTTGAGCAAAATTCAATATTGTGGCCTTGAGGGAAGAGACCATGCATTGTAAAATACAAGAACAGAAGGCTCAAGACGAATGCTTACCTCCCACTCCTTTTTTACAGTTCTGCGAGCCTGGATTTGTCCCGCCCGCCTCAGAACTGCTGGTTGATTCACTTGTACTTTGGCAATCCAGCTTAGGTCTAAAGGGGAAAGAACAACAAAACTTTAAAATTTTAGTGACTATATTCCCCCTATTTTTACAGTCTTTGAAAGGATACATTTATCATCTGACATCAAAGCTCTTTTAAAAGCTTATGTTTCGCTTTCACACAACTAGAAATAAGTAATCTTGTTGAAGGAAGCCCAGTCACAGAAAGGCATGCTGCCTTTAAAATCAAGAGTATTTGGAACTGGAAGAAGCGAATTGATTCATTGCACCGGCAGGTCTAAAACTGGAGTGGGGAATGTGGCTCTACCCAGGCTATGTGCCCCACTGCCGACAGCAAAGACTTATGTGTGAGTGTTCAGTCCAAAAGAGCAAACGATTAATAAGGACTCCAGTGCTTGAGCTAAAAGGAATCTCTGATTACTAAGCCCTTCCTGACAAGATAAATATCGACTAGATGTTGACAGAGCACAGCCCATTCTTTCCTCAAAGAGGAATTTTTCACAATGTGCTGGAAATAACAACACTGCCATCATGGAAGTGAGAAGAAGGAAGCAAAGCAGCTGGGCATTCAAATGTCCAGGCTACTCCTCTGTCTCTTGTGGTCTGACAGGCCCTCTCCCATCTCATTCCCACCCTCCATTCTCTTCCAGTTGACTGGAATTTCTACAAGAGGCTCCCTAAAGATGAGCCCTGAGAAACACTGCCAGCTCCCGGCAGAGCTGGCATTGGCACCCAGCTTTACGAAGAGAACAGATTTAAGGCCTGGAGGTGCCGTCAGGGAGCGCTGGACTGCTCCCCGCATAGTCGGCACTTCAAGTCCACAGGAGAGAGTGGACGCTATCTGCTCCCCAAAAGATGTATAGCACTGACAACCCTGTCTGGGGTCAAAATGAGCCAGAATCTATTCCAAAGCAGTGGTTGTAAAGGAGATAGTGCATTATATTTAATTCAACAAGGATGCATGGTAAAATTGTTTCCTGCAGCTATCATACTGTGAGCGTTATTCCTCTTTCTTTAAGTGCCGAACGCTGACTACATACACTGTCTGCTGTCTGTGTATTTAAACTTCATCCAGCAAAACTAAGACAGCTGTGGCCTCACTGAAAACTCAGCACCCATCCACTTCCCTTCTATAACCAACGTGATACGTCCTACCAGCAACTCCATGTGCTGGAGGAATCATTTGAGAAGGGCCTCATTAGGAAGCATGTCCTGATAATACAACTTTAAAAAAAAAATCATTTTATTGGGGGCTCTTATGACAATCCATACATACATCCATTGTACCAAACACATTTGTACATACGTTGCCACCATTTTCAAAACATTTTCTTTCTACTTGAGCCCTTAGTATCAGCTCATTTTCCCCCTCCCGATAATACAACGGTTTAAAATGTGCTGAATCTCCTTAGAAATATCAATATAGCGTAGAAACCCCATGTTTAAAAGTCTGTGTGGTTAACAATATATTTTATCTAAATAGCACTACAAAGGAAACCGAGTTTGGATGTTTTTTATTTTTCGAATTAAATTATCCTGTCAGCTGAAGTAATTTAACAAAACAGACTTTCAACACGAATCCATCTGCTCTTCAAAGACGTTATATGTTTTCCTGTTTGCTTCCTGAGCCCAGGAAATTAAGGAGCGGAAAGTCAGGCAAATGAAGTCGGCCTCCCCTTCCTCAGAATGGTTTAGTTCCACTAAGGTGACCAGACGTCCCGCTTCTGGCGGGACAGTCCCGATTTTTAACAATTTTTCCTGCGTCCCGCAGTGTTAAAAAGTCCCGATTTTTGGAAAGAATGCACAAGCTAGGGAACAGCGGGAGAACGGGAAGAGAATGTACGGTTTTCGGCTGCCACGTGACTATTTTGCCAGGATATGAGTTTTATATTATTTTTGTTAATTTTATAATGTTAAACTTTAATCATAACAAATAATTGTTGAGAACTGATTATCGAGAACTGCTTATCAAAGTTCGCATTGTTGATCAATTGTTAGAATTCGACCACCATTGTTTGGACTTAATGAACAATGGCATTTTTTGGCATTGGCAACGACGAAAACATTTTGTAATTGTCTCTCAGACTATACACATCATACTGCGTGCTAGTGCTCGTTAAACAAGTGATGGCAACAAATCAGCTATTCAGATAATTTAGGTGAGTAATTTATTTATATATTTCATAAATACATAAATTTTCTTGAATTTAGCAGACAGTACTGGAATGATGTGCAAAAATCATCTGATCATATTACTCAAAATTTCCCATATAGTAATATTTCCTAAAATGATCTTTTTAATGAGGTATCACTATTAAAAATATATATTGATAAGGAAAAGGTTAAATCTTGGGCATCAGCAAAAATCACAATAGAGAACAAATGGTTAGAAATATTTCATCAATTTGAAGCAAACCATGCTCCATACAATAATGCACTAAAAATTGTGGAATACATGCTGTCCTTACCAGGAACTAATGCTGCGACTGAACACGTTTTTCAACGGTAAATAAAGTGTGGACATCAGAAAATTCACAATTAAGTGTTGAGACTTTGAAAGCCATTTTATGTGTGAAATATAATTTAACAAATTCTTGTGAAAATTTTCATGACCTTTTGAGCAACAGCAATCTACTAAAAAAATTCACTCAAATGAGAAATATGCCAAAGAATAAAATAATACTATACATAATTTTTAATGTATAATTGTACTTATGTTGACAATTTTTTTTAATTGTACTTCTTTTTTTTTTAACATTTTATTAGGGGCTCATACAACTGTCATCCCAATCCATACACACATCAATTGTGTACATCGTTTCTCAAAACATTTTCTCTCCACTCAAACCCCCGACATTATGTCCTCATTTTTTCCCCTCCCTCCCCGCTCCCTCCTCCCTCATGAGCCCTTGATAGTTTATAAATGGGTATTTTGTCATATCTTGCCCTGTCTGACGTCTTTCTTCACCCACTTTTCGGTTGTCTGTCCCCCAGGGAGGAGGTCACACACAGTTCCATGTAATCGGTTCCCTCTTTCCTACCCATTCTCCCTTTACCCTCCCTGTTTTGCCACTCACACCACTGGTCCTATAGGGCTCATCCTCCATGGATTCCCTGTATTTTCGGTTCCTATCTGTACCAGTGTACCTCCTCTGGTCTAGCCAGACTTGCAAGATCGAATTCGAGTCATGGTAGTGGGACCGGGGAGGAAACATTTAGGAACTAGAGGAAAGTTGTACTTCTCATCATTGCTACATCACACCCTGACTGGCTCATCTCCTCCCCGAGACCCCTCTGCAAGGGGTTAATTGTACTTATGTTGAAATTTTTTTTTAAGTTACAATACTATTTTTGCGGTCTATGAAAATTTTTGTTGCTCCACATAGACCAAATTTTTAATCAAGAAACACCTCCACCCCACCCCCGGTCAATGGTGTCCCGCTTTACCAATGTTAAAATCTGGTCATCTTATTCTAGACGGACCCCCAAGGGAAGAAGACCAAACACACACACTAGGCCGATCCCAGTTAATCCATGGATTTCAGGAACCTCCGGCTTCCAATGCAGGAGGGACTCTTTTCTCTCTTGTTGTTAGTACTGGTGTTTAAGTTCGTGATAAGCATGATTTCAGGCAGAGAATGAAAATGAGTGAAGAAGTTGTGTGAAAGATAAGGCTCTACAAGCCCCCAATAAAATAATTTTTAAATAAATAAATAAATGAAAAGACATTATTAGATAGGAAGCCAATTTTCAGTGTAAACTTTCATCTTAAACTCAATTAAAAGAAAATTAGCAGGAAAAAAAGATAAGGCTTTCACCACGCAGGTGATGAGCGGTCAGAAGGGGAAGCCAATGACTCCCGGAGGCTGACCTTATCGAACACCTCCTCCAACCTTATGCCTTCTTTCTCTATACCACCTACCACCACCTCCATCACTGGGATCAAGTACTGCTGCGGGAGTTGTTCTAGGTTGCTCTACCATCTGGTTCCTTCCTCTCATGCCTCATCTTCTGCCTCTCTCTCCTCAAACCCTGTGGTACAGCCTTTCGAAGCTACTGGAAGTTCCCTGACACGTGGCACATTCCATCTCTAGATCTTCTGCCTAAAACACACCTCTGTGCCTTGCCTGTCTAGTGAACTCATCTTTCAAGACTCAATTTCAAAGTCACCTCCTTCCCTGAAGCTCATTGGTGGAGCTACCGTGTTTCTCTGAAAGTAATACATCCCCCCCAAAATAAGACCTACTTACAGTTTTGCCTCTAGCTGAAATATACAGCATCTCCCCGAAAATAAGACCTCCCCCAAAATAAGGCCCCCCGAAGCTACCATAACTCTGGACTCTGGACCGTTGTGGTGGCCGCCACGCAGCTCACTTTTGGCTGCAGCACTGCCGGAGCAGACAGGAAGTGCGAGGTCTCTTTTAATAAAACAATAAATGTGTACCGTATTCTTCTTCATGGAAAAATAAGACATCCCCTGAAAATAAGACTTAGCGCATCTTTGGGAGCAAAAATTAATATAAGACACTGTCTTATTTTTGGGGAAACAGGGTATTGTTACTCTTTTGCATTGTTGTTCCTATGAGACTTTGCAGTCTGTCTTAATACAGTGCTCAGCTCATTCAATGGAAGTGATTTCTCTAAATGTTTATATCCTCATCAGAAATTTTTAAAATCCCAGCAAACTGGTGGACTTATCACTGGCATACAATAAATAAGCTGAATTGCTCCCAAAAACTAGAAATGACCTAATTCTGGGCACCATATCCTCCAATTGCTTCTGATTAGGAGGAATTTTCAGCTCTCCACAAGAGAAGCTAGAACGGAAGAACGAATGGGAAGCCTATGAGTAGGAAACTGAGAACCGGGAAGAGGGTGTATGCAGACAAATTCTCTAAGCTCCTATTTTAAGGATTCTGGGGGTCGAGACTCGCATAGAGGGTGGCCCTCACGTTTGTGGTTTGGAGATGCATCCCAGTCACATTCTCCTAACTAAAGTTGTTCCCCACATTGTCTTCCCCCCACCCCATAATAACGTCCATCTGGATGCTGCTTGAAAGCACATGGTTGCTTACTATACACTTGAAGGTTAACTGCTTGATAGCTATCGCCTGAAGGCTGTCTGCCATCAAGAGCGATCAGACCACCCCACCTTAAGTCCAGGCCCCTCCCTTCCGAAAAGGATCAAAGATTGTTCCCCTGGAGAAGAGTTCAGGGACACTTAAAGTCAAGTCAGCTCAGAGATGACCAAGGTTAAGCCACCATCTTAACTCTAGAACCCACCTATCTTGTTATGTATTTGCCTTCCCATCACAGATCTGCCCCCAGTACCTCCTTTTCCGGTTATGTTATGCCCTTAGTATGTGCCCTTACTGTTATGTGCATGCCTCTAACATATCCCCTTCCTGTTACCTATGTGTAGGACATGGCTTGCATGCCAGGGATTATATAAACTTGTGAGAGCATGCATTCGCCCCCACTCTGGTTCCACTCTTCATAGAAGAGGTTAGCCCTTGAATGCCTTGTCTGATGTTTCTTTAATTCACCCTTCAATTACACAATCACCCCCAAGGACCCATTCAGTTGTGGAAGCTGGTCCCCCACACCTAAGTGCCTGAGGAGATTCAGTTTAAAAAACAATACTTAGCACAATTCTCATCAAAGGTTACAACCCAGAGGCCTGATCTCACACTTCTCAGACACCCACTGACCAGAGGTCCCTGCAAACCATCTACTGGAGAAAGTAATATGATTGTTTCTCACTGAAAGTATCATTAAATATGGGGCCCCATATTTAATCCAGCCAAAGCAGTTGCCTCTGTGACTGCCCATGGCAATGAATTATATAAGGGGCTATCTCTTCTGATTAGCACTTAATTTGCTACTCTTTAATTTCATTAAAGAACCCTTGTTCTGGGGAAAGAAAGGACGATTGGCCTTTGTAATGTCCTACATAATTCCTAATATGTGATTCAAGTTCTCTTTAGCTTCTCCTTTCCAGGAGAGGTGACTCTAATGCACACTGTCTCTTCAGGACTTTAGAATCTTTTTTATCGGGCCAGGAGGAATTTCAAGTACACATACCATTAGGGAACAGACACAATACCATAACTGGAAGGCATTAATTTTCTTTCCTTAAAACTCTCTAGTGACAGAAATCCCACTTAGAAATTTCCTTTAGTAAATCATTTGGTGGCTTTCAGGCCCTTCTGTCAGTTACAAATTTCTCCTCTATACTGTTCTCACAATTACTAATTATTATTACTTTAATTATTTATCCTATTAAATTCTCAGTGTAGGCAGAAATCATTTTCCCTGCAACTTTAATTTCTAGCTTTTCCACCACTTTTCTAGCTTTTATACATTTTTCTATAGATGTTTTACCATGTCTCTCCAATATATATATTTTGATCATTTTATTGGGGGCTCGTACAACTCTTATCACAATCCATACATACATCCATTGTGTGCCAAGCACATTTATACAATTGTTGCCCTCATCATTCTCAAAACAGTTGTAAAGCCAAATTGCCCCCGTGACTGGCTCCGGGATCTCGGGCAGGCTGTGGTTTCATGTGTGCTAGCAGTGCAAAGTAGGACGTACCCAGAGACTGAGGGTAGCCAACCTCCGAGGGGAGGATAACACGGCCAGCTCGGGAACTACACAAAGGACCAGACTGCCAATCT
>NW_022103918.1:2093694-2097984 GCF_000313985.2 Echinops telfairi | reverse complement strand
ACTGTCCAATGTCTCCCCCTTCACCTATTTTTCTGCTGTCCATCCCCCAGGGAGGAGGTTGTATGTAGGTCCTTGTAATTGGTTTCCCCTTTCTAACCCACCTTCCCTCCACTCTCTTGGGATTGCCACTCTCACCACTGGTCCTGAAGGGATCACTTGTCCTGGATTCCCTGTGTTTTAGTTCCTATCTGTACCAGTGTACATGCTCTGGTCTAGCCGGAGTTGTAAGGTAGAATTGGGATTATGATAGTGGGGATGGGGGTGGGGTGGCGGGGACGAAGCATTTAAGAACTAGAAGAAAGTTATATGTTTCATCGTTGCTACACTGCACCCTGACTGGCTCATCTCTTCCCCACGACCCTTCAATAAGGGATGTCCAATTGCCTACAGATGGGCTTTGGGTCTCCCTAATATTGCTAAAACATTCAACAACAAATAATGTCATGAAGGTTATTTGTGTGTGTGTGTGTGTGTGTGTGTGTGTGTGTGTGTTTTGGCTTTTGTGTTTATTCTTGAGAGTAAATAAATTGGAATATTTACGTAAAGACTTTTCTCCCAAAAAAGATTAAATTTCCAGTGTTTTCTTTTTTTATATTTCTGGGGCTTTTTTTTAATATAACTGTACCATTCACAGTTTGTTTCCTACCACTGTCTCTAAACAGTCATTTCCTATCAAGTACTTGCATACTGAAAACCAAACCCACTGCCATTGATTCAATGCCAATTCATAATGACCTGTACTGACTTTCTGAGACTCTAAATACTTATGGGAGCAGACAGTCTCATCCTTTTCCTGAACACTGGCTAGTGCATCTGAATAACTGACCCTGTAGGTAGTTAGTCAACAGTGCCGCCAAGACTTCTAAATACTGCTTACCAAAAAACCAAACTCACTGCTATGGAGTTGATGTTGACTTATAACAACCCTATAGGGTGGAACTAACTGCCCCTGTGGGTTATCCAACCCCATATTGAATCCAGCCACAGCCGCAACTCTACATTGGAGTAGAAAGGCCTGTCTCCCACGGAGCAGCTGGAGGTTTCAAACTGCTGACCTTGCAGTTAGCAGCCCAACACATAATCACTGTAGTATATGTTTAATCACAGAGTGCATCAGTGAGTATCTCACACTATTATAATCACCTATCTATTATTTATGTCTCGTTTATTTTCTATTCTAATTTGCCACCTGCCAGGAATTAGCCACAATCTAATGTCCTAATGATGTAGTTAGTGGCTTAGGCACTGAGCCGCTAACTACTATGGCAGCAGTTTGAACCCGCCAGTTGCTCTGCAGTAAAACGAGAAAGCTGTCCACTCCCATAAGGATTTAAAGTCTTGGAAACCTGACAGCACACTTCTACTCTGCCCTAGAAGGTCACTCTGAGTCCGAATCAATGTGGTGGTAGTGAGTCCGAGCTTTGAGAAATCGGTGCTCACTAAGTCTCTGTGCCTTTGTAATCACAGCAAAACTGTCTTATATCAGACCAAACTCACTGCCATCGAGTCAATGCTGAGACTCATGGGGACCCTAAAAGGCAGGGTAGAACTCCCCCCACCCCACCCACCCTGGGTGTCAAGACTACGTAAAAGCTTCATCTTTCAACCTTGACAGGGTTAGTTTTCAGCCTTGGAAAGGGGAGGGGGAAAAAAGTCTTGGAGATCAGTACCTGGATGATCTAGCCAGGGCAAAAGAGATAGGATTTATATAAACCAGCCTACCCAGTTCCCAAGCCAAACAGATACATGGCAGACTACTTGGGATGCCCCATCTATACTAGCGAACTTCCTTCCCTAAGTTTTATTGTTTTCTGTTGCCCTGAAGTGGATTCCAACTCCTGGTAACTTGTGTGTGTCAGAATAGAACTGTGCGTGGAAGGTCTTCAAGGTTATCACCTTTTTTGAAAGCAGATCTTCGGGACAGTCTCCTGTGGGGCCAATGGATGGGTCCGCATTGACAATTGTTTGACAGGATGCAGAGCACTGTAACCATTTCCACCAGGTGGCTACAACACCCTTACTGTCCCAATGTTTACACTGCTTAAGTTTTGCAAAGCAGTCAATAGAATCATAAAGAGAGAACTTATTCCAAATGAGAAGCCTTCGGAGAATTTGTGAAGAGGGCTGGAATGATCTGATTTACATTTTAAAAGAATCCCTCTGCTGCTGTGAGAACTGTTCAGAAGCCAATTAGAAGCCTAATGTGAAAGTCCAGGTAGCAGCTTAGACTAGAAGATAAGTAATTGTGGAAAGTGGTCAAAATCTCAGGAGCCCACTCACTTGAGTTTCTATTCAGTCATTAAAATGCTGACTTCAAACAAGCCAGAATTATTCATTCTCTGGTGCAATTATTCGCACCTGGGGAGTACTACTCAAAGAAAAGTTGAGATTCCTACAGTGACTCAAGAGGTTCCTGAGAACACCATATTCAAGGAGGGCTTTCCTCAGCTCAGCTCCCTACTCCCCAACCCCCTTGGGTAAATCTCTACACTGGTGATTCTCTGTCCCCTACTCTACTCCAAACCAACACCCACACTCTGACTCAGGTAAAGCCTAGCAAACCCATTGCCAAGGCGTCCATTCTGACTAAGCAACAAGGAGTAAAATCCAACCCCTCCCAAGAGCATCCATCTACTGAGCATTCAGCCATCATTGGGGTGCCCAGCGGGCCTGGCTGTTCCCAGTGTTTACATTATTTACGTTTAGCAAACAGTCCAAGAAGCAGGTCAGTAGAAGAGAGAAAGACCCTCAAAGAGATGAAGTGCAGTAGCTGCAACAGTGGGCTCACACTGTTGTGAGGTGTTGCCAGACCGGACAGCATGTCGTCTCATTGTACATACGGTCCCTCTAAGTCAGTTGGCTTGACAGCATCCAATAACAACTACAACAAAACAATCAAAGGAATCATAAACAGATTTCCTATTTGACAAGCTTTGCCTTATAAAATATTTATTATTTTGCCTCAGAATGGAGACAAAAATACATTAGCTGAAGCTATTTGTGTGCTAAAAACAAAACCACACTAAAATAAAAATATAAGACAAAATAAGAATTGAGAAGAGCATCACTTTACAAAAAGTGTTACGTTCTGAGATTATCAGGTACCTCACCAACTATAGAGAAATTTATTTTCCCAATTAAAACTATTTTGCTCCACAGAGAGGAATCCATTAAAGATGTCAATTTAAAATTTAAAATCCACAAAAGGCAACTGTGAAAAAGACTGCTGAACTAAAATCTTAATAATAATAAAAAACAAATACATACTTCAGAAAATCACCAGTGACATGATATTATAGATTGATACAACTAGAAAGCTAATTAAAACCGAGTAATAATTCAACTCAAGTTGTTTTCTAAATGAATGCTCATGGATCAATTTTGCTCTTAGAATGAATGTATTGTGTTTTCTAAAAAGTTTTAAAGAGTTATTATTTTCTGTTAAATAAAAGGTCTACCAATATAATGAAGACAATATGTCAGCCAATAAGGAAGTATTTTAATATTATGTTAAGTATCTTTAGTGTTCTTTTCATTGTTAAAAAGTATCATTTGATAGGTCAGCCTTTTACAAATATAACTTAAATGTTACCTCTGAGTAGCTTTCCTCAGCCCCTAAAGCACAAACCTTCCTCTAGGCTCCACTGAACTTTGGACAGATCAATATCACAGCTCTTACTTGTCAATCTACAAATCTGTACGTGTTCACAATGCACCAGATGTAGACACATAACCCAGTATTTATACTGATGGCATACTGAGTTCGTTATTTAAATGTGGCCAAAAGGAGTCAAGCAGCAATCCCAAAGTAAGGGAACTGTAATTGTCTCTCTCGCCCTAACCCAGCACGCAGCACAGCATTTCACTGACACATAAGTGACCTACAAACATTTTTTTAAGAAATAGAACAAAATCCAAAATAAAAACAGAGATCATAATGACTAGTTGGACCCTCACGACAATGACCCTTAATCTTCCTATCAGGAACTGAACTCGTTTCAACATTAGAATCATCAAGCATATAAAATTAAAACAGCAGCATTGACCCAACAAAGGAACCTTGGTGGCATAGCTGCGAACCTGAAGATCAATTGCTCCAGACCACAAGCTGCTTCATGGGAGAAAGACAGGGTTCTCCACTCCTATAAAGAGTTAGTCTTGGAAATCCACAGGGCAGTTCTACCCTACCCTACAAAGTCTCTTTGAGTCAGCATCAACTCCATGGCAGTGAGGTTTGTTTGTTTTTTTTAATTTACCCAACAACCAAATGCACAGGGTTAGAAACGGGGG
>NW_022103918.1:2087454-2092861 GCF_000313985.2 Echinops telfairi | reverse complement strand
GTTAATGTTGGACTTGTGGGCTTGGGCAGCACTGGGTGGGGATGTTTTCTTGATGTGCACTTATCCTGTACATAAAACTCTCTCTTATACATGAATTTCTGTGGATTTGTTTCTCTAAAGTACCCAGACTAACACAATGCCAATAAAACTTTTCTTTTAAAATACTATCAGAAGCCCAGAAGGGTGGTTCTACTCTGTCCTATGGGGTCGCTATGAGTCCGAGTAGACTCCACGCTGTTTTTGAGAGTTGTCTGTAGTATATAATTGGATACTGTTTTTTTCCAATCTTTGTCCTTCTAATTAGAATGTTTGGACAATTTATGTAAAAGTCCTTATTTACATCCTTGAGATTAAACCTAGCAGCTTGTTTTATTTTTTTTAAGAGGAATAGTTCAAGAACGTTACTAAAATACACTCTTGTAAGTGATAAGATAATATCCATACTGCAAGGAAGATCAGTTAAAATTACTATTATAAGACTTACAAACCAATAATTAATGGTTAAGATGATGAAAGTGAAGATTTTTACCAACTTCTGCAAGTTAAAATCAAACAAACATGCAATCAAGATGTATTGGTAATTAATTACTGGTGATCAGTAGTGGGAAAATATGGTCTTGGTGATGTAAATGATACCAGATATTACATACCTGAATTTTGCAAAACCAATGACCTATTCATTGGAAATGTTTTTTCAACAACAAAAACTTCAGCTTTAGACATGGGCCTTGCCAGATGGAATATACAGTGTGATAGGTAGGTTTATTAAGCCAACCTGGTCAATAGGAACATATGGGATCAATCAGGTCACAGTTTGACTGGAGCGCAGAGATAAAAGGCTTGCCAAGGCCCGCCCGCCCCTTGCTCTCCAGTGATTGGATTAGCATGGCTGCCTTAGCTAGCTCTCTGCCTTAACTTGTGAGCTACACTACCTGTGAGACAGCCAACCTGTGGATCGGGTTGCTAAATGAGGTTCCTTTGAGACTTGCTTTCCCAAGCTGCTGGTATGTACATTACTTAAGCGTGAAGTCCGTGGATCCTGCCTTCTTGCATTGCTTGAATTCCATATGCCATGCAGGCCTGCTTCACTAAGCTCCTCAGCTGCTGACTGCTGGTGACCTGTCCTGCTGTTTGCTGCCTGTGGGAGAACTCTCCCTGCATTGCCTGATAGAATACTCAGTTGTCTGCTTCCTTGACCTTGAACCCAGCAGCCCTCCTGAGTTAAAGGACTTCCAGTGTATTAACTATTCCACAGAAATGAGTTGAACTTAGTCCTCTGTACTGCTATGTGGCCTAATTAGCTGTTATATTCCTTCATGCTGTATAAATCTATCCTCTTCTATACATATATATCATAAGTGTTCTGGTTTTGTTTCTCTAGAAAACCCTGCTTACCACACACAGGAATCAAATTCACTACATTTGTAGAAATAGGCAATGGAGAAACTCAATACCTTTAGTCAGGACAAGGACAAGGTTTGACTGTAGAACAGACCATCAATTGCTCATGTGCAACTCATATTCAAGTTAAGAAAATTTTCAAACTCCACAAAAGTCAAAGCATGACCTTTAGGATATTCTATCTGAACTTGGAGACCATCTCAGCAATAGATTTGACACGATGAATACTAATGATCAAGGGACAAATTGTGGGATGACATCAAGGATATCCCATGCATAACAAAAGCAACAGGTTGTTAAAATCCAGGAAAGAAAAAGGCCAGAGTGGACATCAGAAGAGACTCTCAAACTTGTTCTTGATCATACAATAGCTACAGCAAAAGAGCTGGACAGATTTCAATGGGTGATTCTAAAAGATAAAGTACTATACTGAAATGTACAAAGATCTGGAGTCAACAAACCAAAAGGTAAGAACACACTCAGCATTTCTCATGCTTAAAAAACTACAGGAAAAATCAAACCTCAAGGTGAAATACTGAAGGAGTCTATGGGGGAAATTGAATGATGCTGAAAGCATCAAAAAAAGATGGAAGTAAAGCAGGGTTGACTGTGGTGAAGTGAAGTTACTTGATATGGTTCTTCTACCCATAGTCTTTGAAATCCCCACCAAATAATTGGGTTGGAAGATGAAATTAAAGTGTATAAGACTCTAACTCAGGGATCAGTCATTCTTGCCATTCCATTGATATAAGAGTGAGCGACTTCTGAAGCAGGAATAGAGAATCCACAACCCACAGCCATCAAGAAGGAAGAGCCACGAGCCGAGCACATGTGAGAGACTTGCTGAAGTGGAGAAGTAGGCAGAAGCACTAGAGGTGCAGCACCAAGACAATGAGTCCAAACAGAGAGGCTGCATGGCGGCCAGGAGACAAAGCAGCAGACTTCCCAGTGCCCAGAGCAAGTAGAGCTGAGTCCTTTCAAACTGGTAGCTGGCTTGACGAGAGGGGTGTGTTTTTGGCATTTGCCAGTGCTAAAGGAACTCTGTAATGCCTGCTGGAACAGGGCTAAGGGACACGTGGCTGAGAGGCAGAAGACCAGAGAAAAAGGAAGAAGTAACGAAGTAAAAAAGCTGAACAGAAGCTGAGAAGTGTGGCAGCGAGGACTGTATTCTTAATGTCTTCTGATCCTGATTTAAGGTAACCTGTTAACTTCTCTAATAAACCTCTTACTTGTAAGTATTGTCTGTGAGCTCTGTGGCCACGGCAATGGATTATGGAGCCCAATAGAGAAGTAGAACAGCAAATAAAGGACTACTGGTGTCAGGAAGGTAAAGGAAACTGGAGGGTGGATGCACATCTGAGCTCTGTCTCAAAGCAATGATCCTTGGAGAGACGAAGAGTTGGATTCTCCTTCCGGCAGTGTAGCTGGAGGTGAGACGTGGCCCTTACATCATGTCTTCACTGATACTTAACCATTTCAGGAGGCAGCATCTGATCAAGAATAGATGGTACTGAAAGAAAAAGTACAGGTTACATTGAAGGTTCTAGAAAAGAAGAAGGCTTCAAGAAATGAAGAAGACCAAAAGAAATGTCAACAAAGAGATGCAATGCTGGAAGAGCTCCATTTATCTAAACCAAGAAATTCTGAAGACAGTTACCTGGTCAACTGACTGGAAGAGATCCATATTTATGTCCACTCCAAAGAAAAGTGATCCAACAGTACTTGAAATGATTGGAAAATATTAGTAACATCACTTTCTTATAAAATTATATTGAAGATAATTCAAAAAGCTTGCAACAGTACACACACAATTGTCAGGAATGCAAGGGAGATTTTGAAAAGGATATGGAACAAAGGATAGCAATGCTGGTATCAGATGGATCTTGGCTAAAAGTAGAGTAAAACTGAAGGCTGTTTCCTTGTTTTTTATTGACTACACAAAGGCATTTGACTATATGGATGATAACAAATTATAGATAATCTTGATAAGACTTGGAATTCTAGAACATTTCACTGTACTCATCAAGAATTTATATAGACAAAGAGGCAGTCATTCAGACAGAACAAGGAAACAACATGTGCTTTAAATAAAAATTTCAGTGTGCATCAGGTTTGTATGGTACAACCTTGGTTGCTCAAAACAAAGAGAACTTGACGGACTTTATGATGAAACTCAAAGACTACTGGAAGTATTTAAGTATGCGTTACACTTCAACATAAAGAAAACAAAAATCCACACAACCAGACCAATAAGCAACATCACCACAAACTTAAAATATTCAGTGCCCACGGAAGCCACAGTTCAATAAATCAAATCATGTGCATTCAGCATATTGGATGCAAAAGACCTCTTTATAGTGTTAAAAAATAAACTACCACTGTAAGGACTAAGGAACACTTGCCCCAAGCCCTGGTGTTTCAGTCATCTCATATGCATGTAAAACTGGACAACGAATACGGAAAACCAAAGCAGCAATGCCTTTGAATTATGGTGTTGGCAAATAATATTGAATTGGCTGCCAGAAAAACAAAAACATCTGCTTTAGAAATACAGCCAGAATTCTCCTAGAAGAGAAGACAGCAAGACTTTGTCCCACGGACTTCGGACATGCTATCAGACAAATGATATCATGCTTAGTACTTAGTAAGTCATTAGGGAAAAAGAAGACCTTTACATTTAAATGACTCAGTCAGGTCTCTCCTAAACATCTTACTGAAAAATGCCATGGAGGCCGCAGCTGACTTCCTCTAACTCCACAAGTGGGAAGAAGAATCAAACTCAACAGGCCAATACTGGCTCCGATGAGGCAAAGTCAGACCTACCTCTATCCTCCAACTTGCTTTCCCAATTCGGACACCAATCATCCCCATGGAAGTTTCTGCTTTTCTGCTGAGATTGAAAATTAATCACAATGGCCAAACTGAATTCTGAGATAATACTCATGGGGTTAATTTAGGAAGTTAATTAGGTTTTTACAATTCAACACCAGAAACACTCAGGATACAGTTCTTCCAGTTACAAGTGCCTTTTCTCAACTGTACACACAGGCCAACCTCCTGCAGGTCCTCAGCCTCTCAGTCATGCAGCACTTGGCCTATGTTCTACTCAGGAAGTATTACAAAGCTCCCTGAGCACTGTCGATAAATGCCCAATGGGTGCTCCACGCTACATAGCCTCAACCTGAAGGTGCTACGCTACAGCTCTGTAGGTCAACAAACCAAGCTTTCCCAATTAAGTGTCCGGAGGATCCCACTCTGCAAGCGTGCCTCCTGCCTGAAGGTACTGTCTTTCATTCTACAGATCGGGAAGACGACCACTCTGTGCCACGCTCTTGGTGCTGCTGCCTCGCTGCCACCACTTCTCCACATCTCTGACATCACAGGTCCGTGACTCCTAGATTGAGGTTTCATTTGCAGAAAGCTTGGAGGATAAAAGAACACCCTCTGTGCCTGGCTCTCCTTTCTTGATGACAGGGAGACACCCTCCCCATTCGTGCTCCTTTTAAATTAAGCAGGATGGCAAAACTGACCGATTCCCTTATCTGAGTCCCATGCAAATGATTTACATGGTCACATCCAGTCATTTGGTGAGACTTACAAAAGCCATGACTAGAAGAGCCACGGCATGAAATTCACTGCATCCCACTCACCTACAGGAATTCTATGAGATAATGTTTACTGTTCTAAACAGCTAACGTTAGAGGTAATATACTAGAGAACAATAATTAATTCAGAAACGAATACGAAAAGTCCCAGCAGCAAATTGCTTAACAAATATAAAACGGCAGGGTAGTGGTTATTTTTGTTTGTTTATTTATTTAAATCATTTTACTGGGGGTTAGTACAGCTCTTATCACAATCCATGCATACATACATGTGTCAAGCACATTTGTACATTTTTATATCATTTTATTAGGGGCTCATACAACTCATCATAATCCATACATACATCAATTGTGTAAAGCACATTTGTATATTCATTGGCCTCATCATTCTCAAAACATTT
>NW_022103918.1:2083902-2085115 GCF_000313985.2 Echinops telfairi | reverse complement strand
TGAGGAGAGTGTAGGAGGCACATTTGTACATTTGTTGCCATCATCATTTTCAGAACATTTTCTTTCTACTTGAGCCCTTGGTATCAGTTCCTCATTTTTTTCCCTCCCTCCCTGTTGGTGGTGATTTTAATCATCCCAAATTTTAAAATTCAAATATTCAAAACTCTACTAATACAAACGTATTAGTCAAACTACAATGAAACATATATATATATATAAATAATCTAAACATGTATTTAAGGTTAATGTACTTTACCGAACATATATTAAAAAAATCAATTGCCTAATGTTGTACACACAATTCTGTAATAACTGTGGTCTACAAGTACTTGCCTGGATAGACATGAAGGTAGAAGAGGTATAGAATGGAGAGGGAAGTATACGTACAAATATATGCAGGTTGACAAAAGTATTTGTATACATGTATTTATTTACCTTTGTTGCAAATGTGTCCAAGAATGTGGTGTAGTACACTGGGAGCAAAGTTATGAAAATGTCAAAACATAAACAAATACCTTAAAGGAATCAGACACAGGGCCTGGGGGCTCAGGATGATGGTGTTCAAGGACACTAAAGTCAACTGGCATAACATAATCCACAACAACAGTGTTTGACGGTTTACTTCAGTGAGTTGGGACTGAGTTTTTTAAAGCTTGTGAGTGACCATCTGAGGCCCAACTATCAACCCCTCCCTATCTGAAGGAAAGGAAAAAAACCACACACCCATTAAGTCAATGCCAACTCAAAATGACCCTACAGGACAGGTTAAGACCGCCCCCTGTGAGTTTCTGAGATTATAACTGTTTACAGGAATAGAAAGCCTCATCTATCTCCCAAGGAACAGCTGGTGGTCTCAAACTGCTGACCTAGCAGATCACAGCCCAAGTATAACCACTATACCGCCAAGGCTCCTTGTAGGATGTGGGAAAGAAGCGTGCTGAAAACAGAAAGACATCCTCCAATGGACTAGGATCACACGAGCATCAGATTCCATAACTCTAAGACCAGAAGAACTAGATGGTACCTGGCTACCACTACCAGCTGCTCTGAAAAGGATTACATTAGTATGTAATGTAATAGAGTGGAAGAAAAATCTGGAACAAAAACCAAAATCAAAAGAGAAATCAGGTTTACTGGTCAGAGATTGCTGGAGCCCTCAAGGCTATGGCCTTGAACCCTCCTTTAGGTCTAGAGTTGAACTCCCCACCAGCAC
>NW_022103918.1:2081634-2082576 GCF_000313985.2 Echinops telfairi | reverse complement strand
CGAATGCTTTCCTAAAATGTCTCCAAGAAGTGCCATTAGCAATGAAAATAGCTTTGCCATAATGAAGCTGCCGTCCACCAATGATTGACCTCTCGGGGGAAGGAAAGAGCAGCTTTTCACTAGTTCTCTTTTGTCCTATTGTTTGTTTGTTTGTTTGTTTGTTTGTTTGTTTGAAATCATTTTACTGGGGGCTCGTACAACTCATATCACAATCCCTACATACATCCATTGTGTCAAGCACATTTGTACATTTGTTGCCATCATCATTCTCAAAATATTTGCTTTCTCCTTGAGCCCTTGGTATCAGCTCATTTTTCCCCTCTCCCCCATAAACCCCTGATAATTTATAATTATTATTTTGTCGTGTCTAACACTGTCCGGCGCCTCCCTTCACCCACTTTTCTGTTGCCTGTCCCCGAGGGAACAAGTTACACGTAGACCCTTATAATTGGTTCCCCCTTTCCCACCCACCCTTTTTCTATCCTCCCGGTATCGCCACTCTCACCACTGGTCATGAAGGGATCATGTGCCCTGGATTCCCTGTGTTTCCAGTCCCTATCTGTACCAGTGCACATCCTCTGGTCTAGCCAGATTTGTAAGGTAGAATTGGGATCATGATAGTGGGGGGGAGGAAGCATTAAAGAACAAGAGGAAAGTCGTATGTTTCAAAATTGCTACATTGCACCTTGACTGGCTCATCTTCTCCCTGACCCTTCTGTAAGGGGATGTCCAGTTGCCTACAGATGGGCTTTGGGTCTCCACTCCGCACTCCCTCTCATTCACAATGACATGATTTTTTTGTTCTTTGATACACGATAACTGATCCCTTCGACACCTCGTGATCCCACAGGCTAGTGTGCTTCTTCCATATGGGCTTGGTTGCTTCTGAGCTAGATGGTCACTTGTTTACCTTCAAGCCTCCAAGACCCCAGACTCTATAAT
>NW_022103918.1:2068201-2079832 GCF_000313985.2 Echinops telfairi | reverse complement strand
TTGTAGTGACTCTGTGTCCAACAAAATGAAACAGTGCCTGTCTTGCACCATCCTAGCAATAATTACATTCCATCATTATTGTAACCACTGTGTCAATCCATCTCATTGGGACGTGTGGTAGTTACATTATTCCATGCCAACTTGATAAAAAAGTATAGAGGCGGGGTCTAGCCTGTCAATCAGGTCACAGCCTGATGATGCTTCCTTGTGGGTGTGGCCTTCTCATGAATGTTTGAGAGCAGGCCGTAACCAATCCTGAATTGGTCTTCATTCGTATTATATTCATGAATTGAAATGTTTTCCCTCTCTGATTTCTCTGGGAACTTCCTCTCTTTCTCCCTGGAGGTGGGCCACACACTCTCTCTCTCTCTGCTTCACCTGGAGGAGCCACATAGAGACCCACACTAGCACTGAGATGCTCCCACTGCCACTGGACCCACAAGACTTTTCACCCACTTTTCAGCCTGTGATTTTCCTGTATCCAGCATCATTGCATATGCTGCATGAGTCTGAAGAGGAATTTATAGAATAGTATCACTTATATGGGCTAATATCAGACTGAAGGACTTGATATAGACTGGGCTGGGACGTTTTCTCACTATTAAATTGCTCTTTGCTATAAAGCTCTTTCTTATACATAGATGAGTGTCTGTGAATTTGTTTCTCTAGTCAACCTGGACTAACACAAGACAAATTGCTCTTTTTCGTTGACCCTCTACTTCATCGAGTATTATGTCCTTTTCCAGGTCTGATATCTGCTGACATGTCCAAAGCATGTGAGATGAAGTCTTGCCATTCATGCTCTAAGGAGCCCACTAGCTACTTCTTCAAAGACAGATTTGTTTGTTCTTCTGGAAATCCACAGCATATGTAATATCCTCCACCAGCACCATGATTCGAATGGATCAATTCTCCAGTCTTCCTTACCTATTGTCTGACTTTCACATGTACATGAAGCAACTGAAATTTACATGACTTGGGTGAGGTGCACCTTAGTCCTCAAAGCGATATCCTTGCTCTTCCACACTTTAAAGAGGCCCAGTGCAGCACATCTGCCCAATACAAGATGTCATCGGAGTTCTTGACTACCGCTTCCATTAACATTGATTGTGGATTCAAGTAAAACAAAATCCTGGCAACTCCAATCGTTTTTCCCTTTATCACAATGCCATCTATTGGCTAAATTGTGGCGATTTTTGTTTCTTTACATTTCACTGAAGGGTGTAGTTTTTGGTTTTCACCCATAAGTGCTCCAACTCCTGCTCTCAGCAAGCAGGGTTGTGTCATTGGCATCTTGTAGATTGTTAATAAACCTTACTTCATCATGTAGTCCAGCTTCTCATTATCAGCTTAGCATAGATTGAATCAATACGGTGGAAGCATAGAATCCTGATGCACACCTTTTTTGGTTTTGAGCCACTCAGCATTCCCACTTACTGAACAGTGACTCTGTGCCTCACACTGTCTCACAATGCTTTATCATATTAAAACTAGTTTGCTTTGATTAAGTTAGCCGTAGGATTAGAAGATCATCACTAACAAGGAAAAAGACTCAGTCAGTCCACTAAAGGTTTTACAGCTACAGAATCCATCTGAACAGCCATGTTAAACAGAGGGAATGGCAATACGGAACAAGGCAGCGACTGGCTTCTATCTCAAGTCTTTCACTATGAGGAGACAGGGTGCATCAGATTTGATTTCAACAAACAGAATTGCCTTGATACATAAATGCAAAGTCAAAGAGAGGGAAAACTTCAATTCACGAATGTAATATGAATGAAGACCAATTCAGGATTGGTTATTGCCTGCTCTCAAACATTAGCAATGACAGAAAGTTCTGCTTAGAGGTAAAGCAAAATGTGATTGTAGAGATGGGCTTAAGCCACAGAGAATTCAGAAATTCACACAAAGAACTCTAGATTTGAAACATTTGGGAACCACTATTAATTTACTTGATCAGATCAGTAATCAATGTATAGGATAATATCGAAAGAACAAGAAACAAATTTCTGACAATTTTGTATACTGAGCATGTATTTCTTTGAAAATCTGGAAGAAAAAAAATTATTTATAATGATCAGAACAAAAAAGTAAGCCGGCGGGGAAGACAGAGGCCTACTGAGTAGGTTTTCTTTGTCTTTGAAACCAAGTGACAATGTCAGTAGGTATGTAGGTAAAACGAAGATAATGTGCAAGGATATTGAAAAACATATGAGTTGAAATATTTATAAATATTGCCTTAGGTTTTGGAGAACTTAAAGAAAAAAGAACACAGTGGAAATAACAGATTCTGCATTCAACTAAAAATAAATTTAATAAATCCATATATATTGTCACTGTGAGTTCGAATTATCTTAATGGCAGTGAGTTTGTTTTTTGTTTGGTTTGGTTTCTATATCATGCCGGATGCTGGAATAAAACAGATGACTCTGGCAACAAAGATCTTTCCAATTGAGAACAGAAATAAGGACCTACATGTTCTATGTGTCCATGACAAAAACAATGCTGTGAAGGAGGTAATTGGTGTTGTGGGAATTTAGGGGCAAGAAAGGACATGAGAGGAAAAAAGATAAAGTGCGAGTGGAGGAGCCATGGCAACAGTTGTGAAGAATAAGTAGAGGTGGGATGGCGGTGGGCTGAAAAGGCAAAAAGAAAAGCAATATTCTCAGCAAGACCTTACTTTGGGAAAACCCAAAGTTCATTCATAGAAAATTCAAATTTATTTTTCACCTGGAGAATTAACAGAAGCAAATCCTAAAAAGCAGGTTGAAATAGATGATGGAAGCTAAAATTGGCAGACTTAAAATTATTAGATCAAATTCAGTAGACAGAGCCAATGAAAGTTCTAAACCAGCGGTTCTCAACCCTTTGAAGGTTGAACGACCCTCTCACAGGGGTCGCCTAAGACCATCGGAAAACACACATTTCCCGATGGTCTTAGGAACCGGGATACCACTCCTCTATCCATCTCTAGGCGGATCTGCCCACATGCAGATACACCTACATAAGAGTACCCGGTGTGAAGACTGTTGTTACCCATGCTTCACCATGCTTCAAGACAAAATTTCACTTATTTGTCATTAGAAATAAATATTTCATAAAATGTAATTACATATTATTTTTGTGATTAATCACTATGCTTTAATTATGCTTAATTATGTTCCATTTGTAACACTGAAAATACATCTTGCATATCAGATATTTAAATGATGATTCATAACAGTAACAAAGTGACAGTGATGAGTAGCAATGAAAATAATGGTATGGCTGGGGGTCACCACCAACGAGGAACTGTCTGAAAGGGTCGCGGCGTGAGGAAGGTGGAGCACCACTGCTCTAGACCTGTGAAGTGCCAACACAATCTACTCAAGCACGTGTCTTCTTGAAGGCAAGCGTGAAAATTCTTCAAGGTGATCGCTTTCCATCTAAAAGCCCATGTGTGACACAATCAAACTGACAGGATCACGGCCCCACATGCCCAGGGATGCAGCTCAGCAGACAGGACGGGGCCTGTAAGCACAGGAGGAGATGGACAGAGGCTGCTACAGTGAGTGAGGGCTGCAATGCGTGCCACAAAACAAAGGGTGCCCGCCTTCTCAAACTGAAAAAGATGTTCACTCGGTAAATTTTCACCCAAATCACAACTTCAAAATAATCAAACATTTAGATAGAAGCAATGCTTCAGAGAGGTTTCAAGATCTAGCAGAGACTGTTTTAAATGGTCAGTCATCTCAATGAAAGCTCAAGGGACATCTGAGAGGCAAAGATAACCAAAAAAAACTTCAATTAACAGGAAATCTTATCACTAATGTGAACTTTTAATTTTCCTATAGTCAAACTTTTCATATTTAAAATGGCAAGTTTAAATCCAGACCCCCAAGGAAAAGTTTCATTTAGAATCTCATTACCTTTATTTACATATTATAAGAAGAGACAGCATTAATTGATTAATTTCATTCATCACCAAGAGGTATGCCCTTCAATTCATAAATTGCCTTTAATATTATATGCCTAATGCTCTTTTTCTGATTTATATGCACCTTTATAACAAACTGACAACTTACCATATATACTCATGTATAAGCCGAGTTTTTCAGCACATTTTTAATGCAATTTTTGTGGTAAAATTAGGTGCCTCGGCTGATATTCGAGTCGGCTTATACTTGCGTATATACAGTACTCGAGCTCCATCCTAAACACTACAGATACATTTATGCAAATAAATTAGCATGCCCTCTGACTGAATACTCCTCCCAAGCTTCACCTGGCTAAACTACTTCTCAGCCTTAAGGGACCATTTAAACATCACATTCTCTATGAAGCATTCCCTGACTCCCTTCTCCATTCCATATAGTTCATGTGGCCTTGCCGATGTGCTCCCTCAATACCTTGGACTTCTGTTGTTGGGTGCCACTGAGTGGATCCCAACCAAAGTGACTCTATAGGACAAAGCAGAGCTGCCCGAGTTCCCGAGGCGATGGTCTTTACAGGGGAAGATGGCCAGTCAAGTTTCCTACGCAGCTACTGGTGGGTTCAGACCGCCAACCTTTTGGTGATCAGCGAAGCACGTAACCACTGTGTCACTAAAGTTCCTTCTACTATTCCTACTATTGAAATTATCATAGGAAAAATGGGTGGAATAAGTGAAATTCTCCACTTGGAACCACTCCAGGATTCTTCCTCTAGTGTGACCTCTTGTGTCACTCACTATGAAATTTAAGAACTCAGGAGATAAGATCTTCAATCATCTAAAGAGAAAAGAAGACGAAATCATATTTCAAAAGACAGGAATAAGAAGATCACCAAATGTCTCAATCAGAACACTGGACGGAAGCTAGGGCACAATGAAATAATAGCTTCAAATTTCTAAAGAAAAAAAAATGATTTATGCAATACTAGGAGGGTAGGGGGAAGAGAGGGAGAGGAGGGGAAGAAGGGGGAACCAATCGCAATGATGCACACACAACCACACACGCCGGCCAAGGGGACGAACAACAGAAACTGTGGGGAAAGGAAGACAGTGGTCAGTGTAAGATATGAAAATAATAATAATTTATAATTTATCAAGGGGTCACAAGGATGAGGGGAGGGGAGGGTAAAAAGAGGAGCTAATACCAAGGGCTCAATAGAAAGTAAATGTTTAGAAAATAATGATGGCAATATATGTACAAATATGCCTGATACAATTGATGTATGGATTGTTATAAGAGTAAAATTAACTTAGGAGATCTCTACAGTTTAATACATGCTTTTGAAATCTGGAGAAGAAAAATACCACCACAACACATTGACAAATCCAGCAGTGCTGTGAACTTACCCTGGAACTGATAACACTCTCTAACAACTGTTATCTCAATATCAGTAAAATTAACGTCTTAAATAGACTTGGTAACAGACATAATTATCAGATTATAAAACATGTTATGGCCCATGTCTTGGTTTTATTACTACACACCCTCATAAAGATACACAATCCCCCAAAGAAAAAAAAATTTAATAAAATACATTGGGATTTCCCACTAAGTCTTTCAACTTAATGTACTCTGGGACCTTTTCTGAGTTTCTCCAAGCCCCTAAATGTGCCTAGTGTTCAGAAAGAATCATTAGACCTCAGAGAAATTCATCAAGAAGCTGGATAACTTAGGCTCCCTGTTGGGGAAGGATTTAACTCTCAGTCCTTTGAGAAGATTTGATCATTTATTCTTAGAGCTAAGAGCTTCAGAGAAATCTATTTAACTCTGCCTTCTCAATGAAAGGCTTAATGAAGGCCTTTCCCAAATTAAAATATTTAAATGTCCCAACGTGTCCTGTTGCTTATTGAATTCATCAATCTCACTTTCACTGCCATAGAGTCGATGCCGATTCACAGTGATGCTACAGGACAGAGTAAAACTGCCCCTTTGCGTTCCCGAGACTAACTGTTCACAGGAGTGAGCCCCACCTTTCTCACTCGGGGTGGCTCTTGGCTTTGAACTGCTGACATTCTGGATCACAGTCCAACATATAACCCCTCTGTCACCAGAACTCCTATCAATCAATAAAGGAAGGTGGGGGTGGGGAGAAGGTGCTACTTGCTGACTACAGTGTTAGTCATATGAATTAGAAAGCCTAGGAAGATACAGACATGCTGAAGCAGACCCCAACACAATGGGACCTTGAAGGGCATTATCAACATAAGTTAAATGCCATTGGACAGAACCAGTTAAAATTAAAAATAGAAGACTATTTCGAGTTAAATAATTTCAAGTTACGTTGCAAGGGGAAACTGTTCATGGAAATTAAAGGTTAGCAAGAGGCAGTCATTCAAAGAGAACAAGGAAGAGCTGAGTTGCTCAAAATCAGGAAAGTTATGTGTTAGGGTTGTATCCTTTCACCACACTTGTTCAATCTGTAGGTTGAACAAAGTATCCCCAAACCTGTACTACGTGAAGAAGAACGTAGCATTTGGTTTGGACAGAGACTTATTAATAACCTGTGATAAGCAAATGACTCAACCTAGCTTGCTGAAAGCAAAGAGAGCTTGAAGTATTTCTGATGAATCAGCGACAACAGCCTTCCAAGCACTGATTACACTGCAACATGAAACCAAACCAAGAGCCTTACAACTGGTGGAACATGCAACATCGTAAGGAAAGAAGAAAAGATTAATAAAAGATGAAAGATTAAAGAATTTCATTTAACTTGGATCCACAACCATCACCCAAGGAAGCAGAATCAGGAAATCAAACAATATAATACACTGGGCAAATACGCTACAAAAGACCCCAGTAAAGTGTTCAAAAGCAAATGTGTCCTTTGAAGGACCGAGGTGCACCTGAGCCAAGCCACGGTGTTTTCAATCACTCCGCATGCATGTGTAAGCCAAACGATGAATAAGGAAACTAAAGAAGAGTTAATGCCTTTGACGTACAGTGTAGGTGAAGAATATGAAGGAGCTTCAAAAAATTCATTGGGAAATTCCATGATCTTTTCAAATTTTTTCATAAACTCTTTGAAGCCCCCTAGGATTTGATACATCATGAACTGCCAGAAGAACTAACAAATCTATCTTGGAAGAAGTAGAGCCAGAATGCCCCTTAGAAGTAAAGATGGTAAGATTCCATCTTGCACACTTGGGACATGTTATCAAGAGGACCCATCTCTGGGGAAGGACATCATGCTTAGTGCGTTAGACAGGGTTCTCTAGAGAAACAAAACCAGGACCCTTATGTACATTACATCTATATCTCTATATGTGTATATGTGTGTATATATATATACACATAAAGCACAACAGAATATAAGAGCTAATTAGTCCACACAACGGCACAGAGGGCTCACTCAGTTCAACTCACTTCCATGAAACAGTTAATATACTGGAAGTCCTTTAACTCTTGAGGGATGCTCAGTCCAAGGTCAAGGAAGCAGGCAGCTGAGTCTTCATAGAGCAATGAGGCAGTCCGAGCAGAAGCAGCAAACAGTAGGGCGGGTCACCAACAGTCAGCCAGATGACAGGATCCGACGATCCCAAACTCAAGCGATGTATACACCAGCAGTGTGATGAAGCAGGTCTCAAAGGCACCTCAAGCTCTAGCGACACAATCCACAAGTTGGGTGTCGCACAGGTAGTGTAGCTCACAAGTTGAGGCAGAGAACTCCCAAAAGCAACTGTACACTGGTCCGATCACCAGAGAACAAGAGACAAAGGCAGGGCTTGCCAAGTCATTTATCTTTTTGCCCCCCAAACTGCAACCTTATTAATCCCACATGTTCATATTGGCCAGGTTGGCACAATAAATCTACCTATCACACTTGATAAAAGTCAGCAAAAAAGAGAAAACCCTCAACCAGATGGATGGCACAGTGGCTGCAAGCTTTGTTGGCTGCAGGCCCTGGACAGTGTTTTATTCTGCTGCAATACAGTCGCTATGAGTCAGAATCAGTTCCATGTTTAGTTATCTAACAACAACAATGCACCTCTGAGAACAGAAGTTTCACATCTTGACTGCTTCCAAACTCTGCCCTGTGCATTAGTCATTAGCTAGCTCCATCTTCTATCCTTTCCCTGTAATAACTAATACTGTGCATGTTTTGGGGGGTTTGTTTATATTAAATACTTTTATTGGGGGCTCTTACAGCTCTTATCACAATCCATACACTCATCCGTTGTGTCATGCATATTTGCACATATGTTGCCATCATTATTTTAAAAGGATTTTCTTTCTACTTGAACCCTTGATATCAGCTCAATTTTTCCCTCCCTCCCTCATGCAACTCTTGATAAATTATAGATTATTATTTTCATATCTCACATTGTCCTCTGTCTCCCTTCACCCACTTTTCTGTTGTTCGTGCCCCCAAGGAGGGAGTTATAGATGGATCCTTATGATCGATTACCCCTTTCTCCCCCCACCTTCCCCTTATCCTCGTAGTATCTCTATTCTTATTATTAGTCCTGAGGGTTTTATCTTTCCTGGATTCTCTCTGTTGCAGACTCTTATCTATACCACTGTACATGCTTTGGTCTAGTCAGATTTGTATGGTAGAATTGAGCATGATAATAGGGGGAGGAAACATTAAAGAACTAAAGGAAAGTTTTATGTTTCATCGGTGCTATACTGCACCCTCATAGGCTTGTCTCTTCCTTGTGACCCTGCTGTAAGGGGATGTCCAACTGTCTACAGATGGGCTTTGGGTCTCTACTCCGACCCCCACTCCCCATTCACATTGGTATGATTTTGTTCTGGGTCTTAGATGCTTGATATCTGATCCCATCAACACCTCATGATCACACAGGCTGGAGTGCTTCTTCCATGCGAGCTTGGTTGCTTCTCAGCTAGATGGCCGCTTGTTTATCTTCAAGCCTTTAAGATGCCAGATGCTATATATTTTGATAGCCGGGCACCATCAGCATTCTTCACCACATTTGCTTATGCAACCATTTTGTCTTCAGTGATCGTGTTGGGAAGGTGTGCATCACAAAATACCGGATTATTAGAACAAAGTGTTCATGTGTTGAGGAAG
Organism: Echinops telfairi; assembly: GCF_000313985.2. NCBI lineage: Eukaryota > Metazoa > Chordata > Mammalia > Afrosoricida > Tenrecidae > Echinops > Echinops telfairi. The sequence goes on along the minus strand of NW_022103918.1, from coordinate 2,070,829 downwards.
TACTTGAATAGAGGCCCAATGTCCACCTGTTACCTTAATATTTAACATATAAGTACATAGATCTATTTCCCTACCGTTATATATAAATATATTTACATATGTACATGCCTGTATATAGACCTCTATAAATGTCCTTTGCCTCCTAGTTCTTTCCTCTATTTCCTTTTACTTTCCTCTTGACCACTATCATGTTCGGCCTTCATTCAGATTCAGTAATTCCTTACTGTTACATTGCCCTTGATTAAGCCCCACTAGGCCTCCTATGCCCTTCTCTCTATTGATTTTAGTTCACTTGTTGTTCCCTTGTCCCTGGACTGGTTGACTCCTCACTTCCTTTCTCCTACCTCCCCTTTTCCAGGGTCCCCCCAGAACCATTGGTCCCATTGTTTTCGTCTCCGAATTGTTTATCCCACCTATCTTATCTAGATAGACATGCAGAGACATTAATTCACAAAAACCAAACAAAGCTAAGCAAAACAACAAAGGAAGACAAAACCAACAAAGCAACAACAAAAAAGAAAGTCAACGAGAAAAAAGGAAAAACCTATAAATGGTTCAAAGTCTATTTTTTTGACCTTTAGGAGTGTTTTCGTTGAGTCTGATGGGGTACCACACTCTGACCCCAAAGTCTATTCCTGGTATTTCCTGAGGACTTCATTGTTTTGCTCCCTTTGGTGCTCTGCTGCCTGCCTTTGGTGTTCCACCCCAGTGTGATGGGGTCAGATTGGACACAATTCCCACACTGTGTTGCCTGTGTTGTCCCTCGTAGCAATATGGTTAAGTGACGGATGTCGTGTCCCATGGTGGGGCTGGCCATGTGGTCCTCTCTGTGCACTGTCTTTTCTGAGCAGGAATAGCATCCTCAGGGCTTGGCGGTCCAGGATGTGTTCCACTCACTCTCCTTCCCTATTCGTTTCTCCGGTTTTTTTGTTGCTGTTGCTTTTAAAGAAAGACATTAAAGGGTATACGGCGAAGCCTGTGAGAGCAGGAATTCAATAGGGCTGCGGTTTTTAACAGGTCCAGCACATTTTTCCGCCGCTGACACGGTGAAGCCCTACCACCATGTTTCTATTGTTTGTTTTAGAGGAAAATCCTGCGCTTTCCTTCTCTGACAGGTTTGTACTTCACACAGGTTCCAGTTTTCGTGGGTTTTACTGCATACTATCCACATCTATTTTTCCTGAAACTATTTACCCTATCACCATTGCCCAGTACTCAGTACGCGTCAACTCTCACCACAGACTATCGCATTAAACTCTCAACTCAAAAATTCTAATCATCATTTATACTTTACCATGGATTTAAGGTAAACATGGCAACTTCTAGGAATATTTGCTTTTAATTCTTGTCTCCAGAGTAAACAACAACAAAAATACCAAATCTGAGAGTCGATTATTCTGACTCATAGCAACCTTATACAGGGTTTCTGAGACTAACTCTTTACAGGAGCAGACAGCCGCCTGTGTCGCCAGCAGCCTTGCTAGTGGATTTGGATCGCTAACCTGTGGTTAGCAGCTGTGGTGAGGTGCGCAGAGACACCAGGGGACCTCATCTCTAGGGTAAGACATTGGAAACTCTTAACAACACCTTTAATGAGGGGTGTTCAGAACATAGGAGCCCTGGTAGAGCAGGCCAGCAGGTTAAAATGACCAGTTATTTCTCTGCACAGGAGAAAGACTGGGTTTCTGTGCTCGCAAAGAATGACAGTCTCAGAAACCATGGGGCGGGGTTTCTTGTTTGTTGGCTTGTGTTAGAGTTCACAAGTTTCAGTTCCTGGGGGTTGTGAATTTAAGTAATTCTTGATGCCCATCCCTTTCAGCATGGAAATTTTTAAATAGCTTACTGAAAATCACCATGATTTTTGCAATTAAAATTTATATTTTTGAATTATGAAATCAATTTCTGCTTTTTAAAAAATTGCTGCCTCAAGTAATAAATAATGTATGGGCATTCTTCTATGGTAATTTACCTAAAAATGGTCAAAGGATGGCACCAATAAGACTTATCTAGTGAACTCTATGTTCTGGTTATTGATTAATTTTCAAAGAAGCTGATCACACACACATATAGAGTCAGAAAAATTAAAGAAGATGAAAAAGTTGGGATGGATAAACTCTTTAGGGGATAGGGGTACAGAAAGGTACCAATGATTACTTTAATCACATTTCAATAGGAAGAAAATCAAACCACTATACAAGTATATGTCTAGTCTCAACTCCCATTACATCGCAGCATACACTGGGGCTCCAACTTCCATCTCTCTTTCTAACTTCTCCACACAAACCCTCATGTTAAAAGTCTTGTTCATGAGTCAATTATTCTTCAGCTTTAAGGTCAGAACTTTGCAAAAGTCCTATTACATCTTAGGTAGAGGAAAGGTCAAGTAATTCTTGTTGGGACTCACCACTTCTGGCACCATGTCGGATGCGCTACATGTAATACATCATTTATTATTTCACAATTATGGGCACAGCTTTTGTTCATCTTAGTTTTTAGGTACTGGAACTCAAAAATCACATACAAATCGGGCAGTGTGACTTCAAAATCTAATTTCTTTTTTAAAACCAGATATATTTACTTAAGTGGATAACTAATTTTAATGTGGGTAATCGAAAACTACATATAAGG
>NW_022103918.1:2065743-2067922 GCF_000313985.2 Echinops telfairi | reverse complement strand
TGTGTGTGTGTGTGTGTGTGTATTCTGCCCAAATTCTCATGCTGGATAAGGAGTCACCCTTTGAAACTGAAGTGAATTAAGTTTTAGCATAAAAAGAAAATTAAGCAGCCTTTATTTTGAAAATACTGTACTATACAAAGGTAAGTAAAACAGTACTACAAAACCATAAAAGTCTTTATTTGTGAATATACTGTGAAGCTATCACTTCTCAACATAACCTCCCATCTAGGTCTGTACACCACTGAAGGTGGTATTCCCATCTCTGTAACCCTTCACCCACAGATTTCTGAATTCTCTGATTTCCACCAAGCAAAACAGCAATTTTGGCATCCTCGAGGGACCCAAATTGAGTTTCTTTTCAATGTTCTTTGAAGGTTGAAAGGGAAAAATCAGGATCATGGGACTGATAAGGTAGTAAAATTTTCCAAAGAAATTGTCATTGGATAACTTTTAATACACTCAAGGAATGAGCAGGTACATCATCCGATGATATTAAAAAAAAAATTCAGCCCAACTTTCTTGGCTTTGTTCTCACCATTATACTTTTTAATTTTCTTCAAACTTCTTCCTAATTGTAAAGACGAACTGAGGCACAGGACGAGTGAGAGGTAAGCCTCCATAAGGGGATAAGATTAGGTCGGAATGTAATACTCTTACTCGGGTCACAGGCTGATGCAATTAATTGTCTTGTGGACACGGCCTGCTTCAAACGTAAATGGGATGTAGAAAAGCTTGCTTGCTTTTTGCTGGGTCTGGATCCTGCATGTGGCCCACTGACCTTTGGTTCTTTGGACTTGAACCAAAAGCTATACTGCATGCTGATCCTGGGAAACATCAGAAGCCTGCCATCACACCTGCCTAACCAGGCTTCATTCACCTCTGCGGCCACAAGCCTGACCTGTTGCCCTTGGATTCTTCTACCTCTGCAGTCATTAACCTGTGGTCTTCCAGCTAACTTTTGGTTCAACAGCCCCTACAGCTACAAGAGTGAAGAGGAGCTTCCACAGCTTACCATCTGACCCACAAACTTGGAACCTGCCTAGACTTGAACTTATCCACTTCTATAACAGTGTGAGCCATTTTCCTGACAGTAGTTTATATATCCCTGGTTTGCCTCTCTAGGGAACCCAGGCTAAGACAGAAGATGTCCATTTGAGTTTTGTTATAAAGTTTATATGACTCTACATCATATTTTCCCATGGCACAAAGAATACCCTCTATTTTCAAGGTACCATAATGAAACAAATACAGGTGTACTACTGAGAGAACTTATTTGAGGCCAGCCATTTATTGCTGAGCTACGTCTAAACATGCTTTGTTTGGAATAACCCTTTGTTTGGAATAACTCCATGCATATATGAACTAGCAACAATACTTTTTGATTTACCCTTGCACATGCCTGATGGCATGTTCTTACAGAAAATCAAATCAAGTGACAAAAAAAAACAAGTGCTCTCCAGATCCCCAGCCTCATGCTCTCTAGTAATGCCTTTATCTGTGTTTAAATTTAAACACACACAGAAGGAGCTAGGAATGTAGGTGTACCCCTTAAACAGCAGGCATCTAACATGTGCTAAAACACTGACTGTAAGCAGACAAGGCTTGGGTTGATACCTTCTCCCAAAACAAACAAACCAGCCCCCGCCACATTCTGGAGCCCAGGAGGGAGTGCCAGCACTGTCTGGGGATAGCTGTTCACAACGGAATTAGAGTGGAAATCACCACCTGCCGGGTGCTGATTCAAAGAACTGCTTCCCACAGCACCGGATCTCCTGCAATTTCCCTTTAGGAAGAAGTTCTATTGTGGCACAGGTTTTGACAAGGTGGCTGGTTTCCCCATCGCTTTCAGACGCTCTCGGAGACAAGTCATCAGAAACTTTAAAGCTGCAGCCTTCTTTTTGAAAAGGAGTCATCAGATGTGCCCACTCTGAAGTTCGCCTGGGTGAGCTCTGCAACAATTCGGCAGCAGGTACCTTCCCCGGGAACAGACCCCTTGGGGGGCGCCGTGGGAGCGGCCTGCTGCATGACCCAGGTGAACCCACCGCAGTGGTGGGAGTCCCGGGACCCCTGAGCTCTCCAAAGGAGCCAGATCTGGCCCAGGTTTCAGAGTGAATTCCGCTCTCTGCTCTGCAGGGCAGGATGTAACAGCTACCGAATAAGAAGACTGAGACTTCTTTAA
>NW_022103918.1:2056237-2065522 GCF_000313985.2 Echinops telfairi | reverse complement strand
ATTAGTGGAAATTAAATTGTGTGCTCATCTCCCAGACAGCTTTTAGAAAGGGGAAAGACGTCCTTGAAGTAAACAAAGTAGAAACTGCACTCTGAGTTATCCCTGACAGCAGCTAGCTCTCAGTTACTCCGCGGTTCATAATCAGGTTGCTGTCGGCCCCTGGTTTTCTCTTGTTCTTCTCACTGCGTGGGTCCCAAATAGTTCAAAACCTTCAGTCAACAAATAGAGACAAGCAAAGCAGTACTATCAGTCATTCTTGAAATATGAGCTCTATTATTTCCTTCTTGTAATTTACTTTTTGAATAATAAATGAAACCCCGGAGCTCTGTGTGTAGTCTTTAACAGCCATTCCCTCACAAACAGAACCTCACAAACACAAACAGTGCCTTAAATGTTTGACTCCATTTCTAATACAGGAATGTCACAAGATGAGTCTGGAATGTCTCAGTGTCTTCAAATAAGGAAGCTCGCTCCAAAGAAGAAACGTCTCAACAATATCCTCAGAAGCAAGGATGGTGAGACTCCGTTTCACATACACTGGACATGTTCTCAGGCGCGACCACACCCTGGTGAGGCAGGGAAAAAGAGGAAGACTTCGAAACAAGGAGGACTGACGCACTGACCGCATCGATGGGCTCAAACATAAAAACAATTGTGAGGATGGCCCAGGGCCCAGGCAGTGTTACGTTCTGTTGTAGACAGGGTTGATATGAAGCGGAACCAATGAGAGATTCAAAAGGAGACATATCAAAAAGAGACCATGGAAACACTGAATATAAAAGCCATAACAATGAGGATAATTACTTCAATCCACTGAAACCTACTGCATACAGCAGCATCCCTGTTTCTGTATTCAGTGGTTTCATTCATAATCACAGAGAAAGTAAGAAATTTAAACAACAAACAAACACAACCTCCCTCCCCAAGAAGGTCCCTCCATCACCACTAGAGGTAGGCAGGACATACCATAACTAAAATTGCCAAATTAAACAGGAAGAATGAAACATTTGTTCTGTCTTGAATACACTGTATATGTGTGTTAATAAATACCATTAGAGAAAATACGACATTGTTACATAACATGTACATAAATTGTTCATTATCGTGCTAACAAACTCGTAAAATCAGTATCATCATCCAGTATGATCTAATACAGCCAATGTATACTGAATTTCCCTACTTGTCTCAAACATGTCTATTGGCAGTTAAGTTTGTTTGAGTCAGAATCCAGAATCTACATGTTACAGTTGATATCTGTGTTTTCAGTTTCTTTTAATTAGATCTGTACCTTTTATTTTGCTGGTGACACACATGTCACACAGTCTTTAGAAGACCCCTCATTGTAGATCTGTTTCAATGCTTCTATTTGGGGTTCTTTAACTGTGTTATCTATATCCTACAAATCCAAAACTGACCTAAAATTTTAACTAGATCCTGGCTCAACTTTTAATTTGGGAGCAAGAAAACTTAATAGGGGTACCGCACACTCCACATTGTATCATATTAAGAGACATATAATGCCTGCTTGTGTGCAACTTTGGTGTTGATACTGATCAGCAAGTTCAGATGGTGGTAGTCTGATTCTTCTATTGTGAGAATCCTTTCACTCTCTAACTCAGTGGTTTTAGTACCTATAATTTAAAACAAAAAAAACCTCATCGACATCAAATAAATTCTGACTCAGAACAAGCCTACAGGGCAGGGCCTAACAGCCTCTGTGAGTTTCTGAGTGGAATCTGGACTGGAGTAGAAAGCCTCATCTTTCTCCTACAGAGCAGCTAGTGGTTTCCAACTGCTGACTCTGCAGTTAGCAGCCCAACTTGTAACTTGTGATGCCACCAGTGCTCCTGTAGATGATTATTATTCATTTAGTGTTGCAAAATGATTGTTTAATTCCCATTCTTATTTCCACACTTATCAGTGAAAAAGAACTTCACTTGATCAACTGAGGCTATTTGGTTCACTTGAAATACAAAAATAAGTGAAAAACTATTGCGATGAGGATTCCAGTTCACACACGCACACATTTATTCCAAACAGACCATGCGTGCGCATGTCCCTGCGATCAGTGAGCAGCTGCAGACAAGTTCTCTCAGTCTTACACTCACGAGACTGTCTTCAGAAAATGGCTGTCAACCCCCAGTAAAGTGATTTTTTTTTAATGGTTGCCTCAATTTTTTGTTGGTTACAGGGGATTTGTTGGGCCAGTTAAATTCAAAGTGGAGAGATATGATTGGAAGGTTATGGTGAGAAAAAAAAAACACAAAGAGAAATCAAAAAGAAAAACTTAAACTTCTGAAGACCAGACAAGGATGCTCTTTATCAACATTCTATGCTAGGAGCCCTCACAATAAGGCAGGTCCATGTTGGGCTGTGATCGGCATGGCTGGCAGTCTGAAACCCTTCTCTGGGGGAGAAAGACTGAGCTTGCTACTGCCTTACGCAGGTGCAGTCTCGGAAACCCCCTGGGGGTTGTTAGGAGTCAGCATTGACTCGATGGCAGCCAGTTTGGGGTTTCAGTAGTGTGCTAAGTCTTAGCCAGAGCTGTCAGGCAACAGAGCGATATTAAATGTCTCCAAGTAGGCAAAGAAAACTCTATTTTCAGATGATATGATCCAATACATAGAAAATCCTGAAGACTTGGCAAGAAAATTGTTGGAATTAATCTAAAAATTTGGCAAAGGGCAAGGTACAATATCAACATTCAAAAATCAGTCTGATTCCTCTATATTCAGGGAGCTCTGAAAAGGAAAACAATACCATTTACAAAGCCACCCCAAAGATGAAATGTTTAAGTATAAATACAACCCAAAAAATCAAAGACCAGTACAATGAAAATGATGAAACACTACAACAAGAAACCAAAAGAGATCCCCACACACCAGGGTCACAAGCCGCAACCTTTAATACAGTTCCTCATGTTGTGGTGACCCCCAACCATAACATTATTTTCGTTGCTACTTCATAATTGTACTTTTGATACTGTTATGAATCAGGCAACCCCTGTGAAAGGGTTATTCTACCCCCGAAAGAGGTCAGGACCTACAGGTTGAGAATCACTGATCTAGTTATTTAATGCTTCCTCCCCTCCACTATCATGACCCCAATGCTACCTTACAAATCCAGCTAGACCAGAGCATGTACACTGGTACAGATAAGAGCTTGCAAAACAGGGAATCCAGAAGAGATAAACCCCTCAGGATCAATAATGAGAATATCGATACCAGGAGGGTATGGAGAAAGTTGGGGGGGAGGGGGGGACTGATCACAATGATCAACATTTAACCCCGTTCCAAGGGGACAAACAACAGAAAAGTGGGTGAAGGGAGACAGCAGTAGGTGTAAGACATGAAAAAAATAAAAATTTATAAATTATCAAGTATTCAGGCGAGAGGGAGGGTGGTGGAGGGAGGGGAAATGAGCTGATACCAAGGGCTCAAGTAGAAAGAAAATGTTTTGAGAATGATGATGGCAAAAAATGTACAAATGTGCTTGACACAAAGGATGTATGTATGGATCATGATAAGAGCTGTAAGAGACCCCAATAAAATGGTTTTTTTTTAAAAGACAGAAAGAAAGAAACCAAAAGAGACCTACATAAATGAAAGAATATATTATGCCCATGGATGGGAATTCCAGAACACTTCACTGTGCTCATGCAGAACATGGATCCAGACACAGTTGTGACAAAGAAACAAGGGAACACAGCATGGTTTCAAATCAGGAACGGTGTGTGTCGGGGTTGTCTCCTCTCACCATACTTATCCAAACTCTATGCTGAGCAAATAGAGAAGATGGGTTATATGAAGAAGAATGTAGCACTAGGATTGGAGGAAGGCTTATTAATAATCTGTGGTAAGCAGACAACACAACCTTGCTTGCTCCCAGTGAGGAAGACTCGAAGCACCTGTTGAAGTCGAAGACTGCAGCTTTCCATATGGATGACAACCCAACATAAAGACCAAAATCCTCGCAATTGGACCATTAGGTAATACCACAATAAACGGAGAAAATGGTGACGTTGTTAATGATTGTGTTTTGCTTGTATGCACAATCAATGCTCAAGGAAGCAGCAGTAAAGAAATTAAAAGATAAGTTGTATTGGGTAAAGCTGCTGCACAAGACATCTTTAGTTATTGGAAAGCAAGGATGTTACATTGAGGGCTGAGGTGCACCTGACTCAAGTGATGGCATTTTCAGTTGCCTAGTGTGCATATGGAAGTTGGACACTGATTGAGGAAGACTGAAGAAGGCTGTATGCATCTGCATTATGGTACGGGCAAAGAATCTTCAAAGTATCATGAGCTGTTAAAAGGACAAACAGATCTGTATCAGAAGAATTATGGACAGAGTGCTCTTTAGTGGTATATAGATGGTGAGATAAAGAAGAAAATCGTGTTTGATAAAATAGAGGGGCAAATGCTGAAGACAAAGCGGGTACATAAGCAAATGCGGTGAAGAAAGCTGATGGTGCCAAGCTGTCAAATTACATAGAATCTGGGGTCCCACATGCTGGAAGATAAACAAAGGGCCATCTAACTGAGAAACAGCAAAGCCCACATGGAAGAAGCACACCAGCACACAGTCATCGCAGATGACGAGGCGGAGAAGGGGTCAGGTATCAGGCATCAAAGACCAAAAAAAAAAAAATATATCAATCATAACATTGTGAATGAGGGGGAGTTCAGAGTGGGGACCCAGGGCCCATCCGGGGGAAATTGGACATCCCCTTGCAGAAGGGTTGCGGGGAGGTGAGGAGCAAATCGGAATGCAGTGTAGTAACGATGAAATATGCAATTTTCCTCTGATTCTTAAATGCTTCCTCCACCCCACTACCATGATCCCAATTCTTTTCAGGCTGGACTAGAGGAGGTGCACTGGCACAGATAGGAACTGCAAATACTGTGAACCCAGGACAGATGAGCCCCCCAGGACCAGTGGAAAGAGTGGCGATGGCAGGAGGGTGGAGGGAAGGAGAGGGAGAAAGGGGGAACAGAGGACAAGTTCTACATGTGGCCTCCTCCCTGGGGGACGGACAGCGGAGAAGTGGGTGAGGGAGACGTGGGATGGGGTAAGACATGATAAAATAATAATAAATTATAAATTATCAGGGGTTCGGGGGGAGGGGGAGCAGGGAGGGAGGGGGGGAAATGAGCTGACACCAGGGGCTCAAGTGGAAAGTGGGTGTCGTAAGAATGATGAAGTCAACCTATGTACTAAAGTGCTGGACACAGATGACATATGTACAGATTGTGATGAGTCGTATGAGCCCCTAATAAAATGATTATTTAAAAAAAAGAAAACAAACAGAGGGGCAACGACAAAGAGGAAGGCCCTCAAGGAGATGGGCCGACACTGAGGCTGCCACAATGGCCTCAAACACAGGAGCAACTGCGAGGATGGTGCAGGACCAGGCAGTGTTTTGTTCTGTTGTGCGTAATGTCATCTATGAAATAGACTAGCACCTGCTAACAAACAACATAAATAGGAAGACTTAATATTGTGAAAATGTCAATAGGACCCAAAGCAATATACACATAGAATTCAAATTCGAATATTATTTAATGGAGGGGAAAAGTACTTATCAAACTGTCATGAAAAGAAAGGGACTCCAGATAAGTCAAAGCACTACTAAAGAAAAAAAGAAAGTGAGAGGCCTATCACTGTCTGATCTCAAAATCTAGTATCCAGTTACAGTTTTCAAAATGGGCTGGTACTGGTACAATGATAAATATACAGTCCAATGGAAAATAATTTAGAACTAAAAAATAATTTCATCAGCCTACAGACAGCTGACCTTTGACTAAGGGCCGAAACACACTTAATGGGAAAGAGAACGTCTCTTTAACAAACGGTTCTGACAAAACTGAATATCCATTTGTAGAAGACTCAAACAGGAAATTATATACTCACAATGTATACAAAAAAGAACTCAAGTGGGTCAAAAGCATAAATGTAAAACCTATAAAGATCACCCATGGAAAAGTAAGGACAAACTTAGGGGCCCTGATATGAGGCACAGATACATTTTCAAACATAATTAAAAAGACACAAACAAAACACAAAACAGAGGACTTGGACCTCCAAAGTGTAGATGCTGAGGTACATCTAAAGATTTCACCAAAAGAGTGAAAAGAGAATGCTCAGAGAAGGAAAATATTTTGGCAATGGCATTATTGAACAAGGAACTACGTAATTTCTAAATTTTATAGAAAACTTCAACACCTCAACAAAGACAGGACAAATAATTCAAGTTAAAGGTGGAAGCAGGACATGAACACACACTTTACCAAAGAAGACGTTTAGGTGGCCAACAAACATATTACAAATGCTCCCAATAATTAACCACTGGAGACATGTAAATCAAAACAATAATGAATATCACCTTAACCCTGCACTAACAGCAAAGTTAACAGAGAACAAAAAATGCTGGTGTGGGTGCCAAGAAACTTGAACCTTCATACACTGCACGTGGACATATAAATGGTGCAATCACTGTGACAAGAGGTATGACACTTTCTCAATTAGCTGGCAACAGAAATAGCACATGACCCAGTAACCCTTCTACTAGGTATCTAAGCTAGAGCAGCAGTTCTCAACCTGTGGGTCGTGACCCCTTTGGGGGTCGAACGACCCTTTCACAGGGGTCGCCTAAGACCATCGGAAAGCATGGAAAGCATGTATTTCTGATTGCCTTAGGAACCGAGACACTGCTCCTATACCCATCTCCAGGTGGGTTTGCCCACATGCAGATATGCCCACATAGGAGTACCTGGTGTGAAGACTGTTACCCATGTTACACCATGCTTCAGGACAAAATTTCACTTAATTGTCACTAGAAATAAATATTTCACAATATATAATTACTTGTTGTTTTGTGATTAATCACTGTGCTTTAATTATGTTCAGCTTGTAATAATGAAAATACATCCTGCATGTCAGATATTTACATGATGATTCATAGTAAACTGTAACAAACTGTAACAAACATAACTGTAGCAAAGCTAGATATGAAGTAGCAACGAAAATAATTTTATGGTTGGGGGGGTGGTCCCACAACATGAGGAACTGTATTAAAGGGTTGCGGCATTAGGGAGGTTGAGAACCACTGAGCTAGAGAAATAAAAGCCATGACACGAATCAATATATGCATACCCATGTTCATCGCAGCACTACTCCAAACAACCACAATGCCCAGCAGTGCAGCAACGGATAAACAAACTTTAATACAGACTTGAAATACTACACAATCTTAAGCATGATCACTGAAGACAAAATGGGTGCATAAGCGAATGTGGTGAAGAAAGTTAATGGTGCCTGGCTATCAAAAGATATAGCATCTGGGGTCTTAAAGACTTGAAGGTAAACCAGTAGCCATCTAGCTTGGAAGCAAGAAACTCCACATGGAAGAAGCACACCAGCCTGTGTGATCACGAGGTGTTGAAGGATCGGGTATTAGGCATCTAAGACCCAGAATAAAACCATACCCAAGGTGAATGTGGGTGGGGGTGGGAGGCATTGAGTGGAGACCCAATGCCCATCTGTAGACAATTGGACATCCCCTCACAGAGGGGTCACAGGGAAGAGATGAGCCAGTCAGGGTGAAGTATAGCAACCATGAAACTCACAACTTTCCTCTAGCTCTTTGGTGCTTCCTTCCCCTCACTATCATGACTTAACAAATTGGATTAGATCAGAGCATGCACACTGCTACAGATAAGAGCCCGAAACACAGGGATTCAAGGATAGATAAACCCCTCAGGGTCAACAAGGAGAGTTGCGATACCAGGAGGATTAGGGGAGGGTGGGAGAAGAAAGGGGGGAATCGATCACAAGGATCAATCTAGACCCCCTTCCCAAGGGGACAAATAACAGAAAAGTGGGTAAGGGGTGACAGAGGATGTAGTTATCTGAAATGCAACTACTGACCTCTTCCCATCCAGAGGAAAGAAGGATGAAACTCAAAAGGCACATGAAAACAATTAGTTCAATAGACTAGACAACCCTAACACCAGAAGAACTAGATGGTGCCCAAATATTACTGAATGCTCTGAAAAGCACCACACTGCAAGGTCCTGAATAGAGAGAAGAAAACCCAGAATCCTTAGAGCTCAGGCTTCCTGGTGAGGTAGAGACTTATGTGACCCCCAAGACTGTAGCCATTAGTCACTCTGCAGTTCTGGAGCTGAACTCATGTCTGTCTTAGAATAATCCACCATTTAAGATCACAGGGGCAATACTTACCCAACGACAAAGTACAGAAGGCTGCAGAAAGAAAAAGAATGCAGAAAACACAGGGAGGAAGTGGGAGAAATGATGGGGCATTGAGATGACTGCAGAAATTGAAAAAAATGTGCATAAATTGTAAAATGTAAAACTGATATCTGCTCTGTAAACCTTTACCCAATTCACAATAAAACAAGAAACGGGAATGGTATTCCACCTTAAAATCTGAGCACTTGGTTTGCAGAAGGCTCTGGATGATGTCAGTAAAAGCCCAAAACCCATTTGTCGGAACTCCATGTGTATTAAACATCCTGTGAATTCCCTCTGACCACTGACCAGGGATGTGAATAGCCTTGCTATCAGACAGTGTGCATTGGAAGTGGATGAATTCAGATGTGGTTGAATAACAAAAGCAGTATTTTAGGAGGGGAATACAGAATCAATTGGAATGACCAGAATGACAGCTATTAAGCAATGGTTATATTAATTATATTTCTCACTTAATATTCATAATAACCCCATAGAGGCATCCGTCCCATTTTACAGATGAGGAAACTGAAGTCTAGAACTAAACGGAGTTGCTTGTGCAAGGTCACACAAGAAGTGCTAGGGCTAAGATTCAAACACAGGTTTCTATGATTCAAAAACCCAATTTATTTCTAACTATACAACACTTAATTCAACTATTTGGCACATGTGATATATGGCTAACCTGGCCAATAGGAACATGTGGGATTAATCAGGTTGCAGTTTGATAGAAGGGCAAAGAGATAAATGACTTTGCAAAGCCGGCCCCCATCTCTCTTGCTCTCTGGTGATCGGCCCAGCATGCTGCTGCTTTAGCTACTTCTCTGCCTCACTCTGTGTGCTACACCACCTGTGGGCCAAGCAAACCCGGAGTTGGATATCCCAAGCTACTGACTACTGCTGACCCACCTTGCTGCTTTCAGCCTGTAGGCAGACTCTGCCAGCCTTGTCTGAGGGAGGACTCATCTGTCTGCTTCATTGACCTTGGACCCAGCAGCCCACTTGAGTCGAAGGACTTCGAATATAATAGCT
>NW_022103918.1:2052650-2055959 GCF_000313985.2 Echinops telfairi | reverse complement strand
TAACAGACATTTCTATTCCTTGTCTTGTGAAAATTCCTACCTGGCTACACCCATTCAAACACTTTCTGACCACATTATGCATCTCTCCCCCACTTACAAAATCATTTTTCTTCAACTAAATACAGTCATTATGTTAATTCACTTACATTAAATTACTTACTTCTCATGACGTGAAAGTATATCCTAAAGGAACCAAATACTGAAAAAGGCAAACCTGAGAAACTAAATATAATCTATTCTGTCTAAACAAACACCAAGAAAAGTATAGGCAACTAGATCTTCTCGAGGCAGATGAGAACAGCCACAGGTAGAAAATGCAACTCAAAACCCATCGTTGTGTTATAGGTTTGTTCTAGAATAAGCCATGCTTCCAGAAGAAAAGAAGACAAAGTGATGTACAGGTATTTTTATGAAAGAAACACACTGTAAAGAATATTCTGCCTTACAACAACAGAAAAGTGGGTGAAAACAGACATCAGACAGTGTAGGATACGACAAAATAGTAATAATTAATAAATTATTAAGGGTTCATGAGGGAGGAGGGAGCGGAGAGGGAAGGAAAAAATGAGCTGATAGCAAGGGCTCAAGTAGAAAGCAAATGTTTTGAGAATGATGAAGGCCACAAATATACAAATGTGCTTGACACAATGGATGGATGTATGGATTGTGATAATAGTTGTATGAGCCCCAATAAAATGATTTAAAATAAAATGCAAAATATATATATATTCTGCCATACAGGTTGTGAATACAGTACAAAAGACTAAACTTACATATACATAGAAAAAGTGAAGATGTATACTCATAAAACATCTAGAAAAGTGAAAATACATAGTATGCCCCATCAAGCTCAATAATCTCTCTCTCTTTCTCTCTCTCACACACACACACACCCCTCACTGCCTTCGAGTCAATTCTGACTCATGGTGACCCTATAGGACAGGGTAAACTGCCCTCTGTGGGTTTCCAGACTAACTTGTTAGAGTAGAAAACCTCACCCTTCTCCTGAGGTAGTTTTGAACCTTATCCTGTGGTTAGCAGCTCAACAAGTAACCACTACACCAGAGCTCCTTAATAATCACACACGACAGAGAAAATGGAAGCTGGTCACTGGAAGTTACAGCCTTGAAAGGCAGACTAAACTGAGATGGCCAAAGAGGGAAGGAAATGGTATAAACGCCATGCCAGCACAGGGAGCATGATACAACTACAATGCTACTGGGTAGGAATTTAAAGTAATGATAGAAAAGTCAAATAAATTTAGAACTGGGAGGGTTCTCGGGAGTCACTCGCATGGTGTGCAGATTTCCAGAGTGCATGCCAGTGCACGGAAGTCCCCTACTGAAGGCCCACTGCCGACGGCACCAGAGGTAAGACTAGAGTGTGCCTGGATGCCAATTCTGTATTCCTCCCCTGCTCCACCGAGGAAGACGTCTGTGCAAGCCACAACAGATGCCTGCCCAAGCACAAACTTTCTGATATTCCATCTACAAAATGCCTAATTTTAACTTACAAAGTGGTGGTTCTCAAAGTTCCTAATGCCACAACCCTTTAATACAGTACATCATGTTGTGGTGACCCCTCCAACCATAAAATTATTTTCATTGCTACTTCATAACTGTAATTTTGCTACTGTTATGAATCAGGCAACCCCTGTGAAAGGGTCGTTGGATCACCAAAGGGGTCACGACCTACAGGTTGAGAACCGCTGCTATAGAATAACTATCGTCATCGCTTCTTGGCCTTTTGGCTAAGATCAAGTGTAAAAGTTAACTACTGGCAAACACTCAAATGATTTAACTTTGCTGTTCACTGAGAATGTCCATTCAGTAGCTTTGTGATCTGCTTCCATAAAGATTACATACAGTCCAGGCTAGGCCACTTTGAGACAGAAGCAACTCCATGGCCCCCAGCAACAGGATCTTCAGTATTATTAGTAGCAATGACTATATTCAGAACTTTACATGCTGCTGAATGTGCTTCACATCTTTTCTGGATTATACAAACACTAGTGGAATAATGCGGACCCCTAAGGGTGCTGTGGTTAAAGTGCTTGACTGCTAAGGGCCTTGTGGGAGCAAAGACTTGATGATCTGCTCCCAGAGTGATTAATCCAATTCCCAAACGTTGCTGCTATCAAGCCACTTCTGACTCATAGCGATAGTACAGGAGTACCTTCCCCATTGCATTTGCAAGGCTGCAAATCTTCGCCAAAGCAATCTACCGCACCATTCTCTTCGGTTCTAAACACCAACCTTAAGGTCAGCAGCCAAGTTCTTTAGCCTCTGTACAACCAGGATACTTGCATAAAGATTAACAGTCTAGGAAACCCTATGGGACAGTTCTATTCTGTCCTATAGTGTCACTAGGAGTTAGAATCAATTGGCTTGCATACAACAACAGTAACAGATACACTCGGTCAAACATAGTGTTTGCCTGTAGATGAAAATTATCAATATTTTGCTTCCTGTGTCAGCTCTATGGAAGTCTTTTCACCAATAAAATCCATATTAAGACCTTTGCCCTGCCCAAGAGTATTTCCTTGAGCATTTTTAAATGATTATCCAAAGGTTAATAAATATAATGTTGACTGGTTAATCATTTCCAACAGTTCAACCTCTTATCCAGCTGATGGGTCAAGTCTGTTTTTCTTGACAAAGAACAGCAGAGGTGCTTCATCAGTGACATGTAAGTTTCATGAAGGGAAGCTTCCAGGGGGCAGGGCTCCCTATCTCGGCGGCTCTCACATTTTTCACAGAGGCATGGGAGTGCTGAGTACGCAGCAGTCTTCTACATAGCCACGGTGACTAAGAAACGGACACTGTAATAACAAGTGTCTGCTGAAGAGGCCAGAGCTTTGTGGTTTTTAAGGAAAATATCCCTTGCTTATAAAGATGTGGTTTTTAAAGAAAATATCCCTTGCTTATAAAGATGCTTATTAAAATGTTTCTGGTTTTTTCTCTGGAAAAATCCTTAGAGTTTAGGTTCCTCCCTAGATATTGAAAAAACAAAACATCATTTCCTCAAAATGATTACAGCTTAAACTCATTCCCCAGAGGCAAATATTTCAAGGATTGTCGTTGGCCACCTTCCTGGATGAGTCTACAACACACATTCAAATTCATTATCTCCAACAAGGAAACATGAACATGGACAAGGACCATTATTGGTAAAGCACAGTGTTAGCCAAAAAGGAGACCCTCAATGAGGCGGATTGGTACAGTAGCTGCAATCCTGGGCTCAGACATAGCAATGATCACAAGGGAGGCAACAGACCAAGCAGTGTTTCATTGTGCTGTACACGGGGTC
>NW_022103918.1:2038168-2051681 GCF_000313985.2 Echinops telfairi | reverse complement strand
GACTTTGTGGACTGGTGTTGGGTTAATGGGTTAATGTTGGACTTGTGGGCTTGGGCAGCATTGGGTTGGGATGTTTTCATGATGCACATTTTCTTTACATGAAACTCTCTCTTATACATGAGTTGCTGTGGATTTGTTTCTCTAAAAGTACCTAGACTAACACAATATTACATAGATATTGTATAGCACATGTGATAGATACATATCATATATATATATATATATCACATAATATTACACATCATATTGTAAGGAAAATCCTAATAGGTTTTTTTAACCTTTGGAAAAGAAACCCTATGCACTGCCTCACTCCATGTACTTCTTCATTCCAGAACACACCCATCCCACAACCCAAGTCCTCCTTTACTAATGACCCCCACCCCACCCACTCCATCTGCGCTAGAAATCCCTGCCTAGTCCCCTTCTGTGACCTTACTCATGCAGATAAAACATAAAACCTATGCCCACCAGACATTCAGGGCCAAGATCTTCCAGAATACTAGTTCCTCTGAGTCGCCGGCTAATACAGTTTTCTTCTTTCAAGAGTGTCACCTGGTCATTCCTAAGTCAAAGTTATGCTGTTACAACACAACTATCATTACATATATATTATATCATATCATATCTAAAACAATAGCTTTCTAAGTAGGGACAATTTTATTTTCCAAGGAAAAGATTTGAATTATTCATAAGAAATACTATTACTCTACGTAGGAGATAAGCTATCTTTACCTATACCTTACAAATGCCAGAGCTCTAGCTCAAAGTCAAATTCTTGACAGCTGAATGGAATCACACACACGGGCAGCAGTGGAGACAAGGAATGTGTTCAATCGGTGTTCAGCTGAAACGCTTATTTTGAGAGTAGTTCATTTGGATATTTCACCAGAGCTGAAAGACCACAACCTTCACATCATTACCTCCCTTCCCAAAGAACCAAGGCACCAGGTAAGTGGCACTGTTTGAGGGAAGTCATTACCAGAAGTGACTCTTATCTCAGACTTTGCTTTGGGGGAAGGCAGCCTAACTATACAAAGAGGGCCAGAAGTTGCAGGCAGAGTGTCTCAGCATTTAAAAAGCCTGTAGAGTTTGCTGGAGCAGAGATTAAACATTTATCCTTCACTTGCATTCACTTTGGTTTCCAGGGAACTGACTGTTAAGGCTGAGGCAGGCTGAGGAGAGGTACATCCGCAGACACACACACAACACACACCAAAGTCAACGGAAAGAGTTCAAAGTGCCTTTTTATGCCTGTAACTCAAAGATGAACACATTTCAAGGTGACCCAATCCTCCAGTGACAGTCAGTGTTTTAAAAGGGCCAGCGCTCTCCACTTAAACCATTTCTAGTGACATGTTGAAATTGCGTCCTCAAGGGCTCTGTCTGAGTCTCATTTACCAGTCTCTCGTTCCTGGCGTCGGCAATCTATTTTAAAGAAATGCTTGAAGCTTGTCTTCCTTCCTAACAATTAAAATCCACAGGGTTTAGATGCTTTAAATAAAACTTTTTCTGTTTTTCAAACTTAGCAGGCATCATGGAAGACTTTTAATTATTTAGTTATGCAACAAGCCCAAATGATTACTTTATACTGTTTTCTACATACCACAACAGTATCAGAATAATGAGAGACGGGCTCACCAGTCACATTTACAAGCAAAAAGCAAAAGACTTCTAAGGATAAAATCAAAGTTAGCATTCACACGAGGATGTCCCATTTAAATAGAGAACTGCACACAATTATTAGTTTGACAATGTGTATGTCTTTCATTTAGAGAATATGAAGATTATCTCCCTTCTGTCACTACAATATTACCCATAGCCACTGAGTACAATGAGATGACATTGGAATTCTGATAATTGGGTTCTTTAGTTAGTGAAAGGTGCCCCGATAGTGCTGAAGGGTAAGCACTGAGCTGCTAATGTCAAGTTCTAACTCACCAGCTGCTCCACAGGAGAAAGATGAGGCTGTCAGCTCCTGTGAAAATGTACAGTCTCAGACACCCTAACGAGCAGCTCTACTCTGTCCTCTCCGGTCACACTGAGAGGGAAGTAACTGGGCAGTGGGTGGGGAGTTAATGAGAGGCTCTTTTTGCTTAGTCCCTCGGCGGGCCGCATATGGCCCGTGGGCCCGTAGTTTGAGGACCCCTGCCTTAAGTAATCCAAGCCAATGATGATTCCAATCATGGATCTGTGTCTAAAACAATCTCTTGTTAATGTATTTTGGAAATCCACTAAATCATGTCTCTCTACCCCCATATTTGAAATGTTTCCTTTCTTGTACACAAGAGCTTACACTTACAAATAGCTATCATTGTGGAGCAGAAAGATGCTTAGAGATGACCTCATCCAACCAAATTCACTGCCATTAAGTCAATGCCAACTCAAAGCAACTGCCTGTGTGTTTCCAACACCGTAACTCTTTATGGTAGTAGAAAGTCTAGTCTTTCTCCCGAGGAGCTGCTGGTAGTTTCGAACTGCCAACAATGCGGATACCAGCCAAACATGAAAATACTACACAAATCAGGCCTCCTGCAGATGACCTAGTACAACACCCATATTTTCCAGAAGCCTCCAAAGGTAATCACATTTGAAAGGAAGTCACACTATTGCATTCTTCTTAAGGCTCTTGGAATATCTTTAAAAATAGAAGGAAAATGAATTTTAATAATACTGTATTAAGAGGCGGAGCCATGGTGCCATAATGGTTGCACGTTGGCAATGGTGCCATAATGGTTGCAGCGTTCAGTCCTAGAGAGGGGTTTCCTTCATGGTTCCAGATTTTTCCAGCTTTTGACAAAATCCACTAGAGTTCAAACTTCAAATCCAAAGAGTTCCTTTTTCTTTATCTTCAATCTGTAAAGTCTCTTGGAATGAAAATGTCCTGAGTGCTCCAAAATACTGGGAAGGGCTTATCTTTTCAGAGACTTCTCTGCTGGGGTGTCCTAAACCCATCTAATGATCCAATTAATGGCTCAAGGCATGTGGGTTTACAAGCTCTATTTTCATACTTCCCCCAAATCATTTCTATACATCCTTAGATCTACAATAATAAGCAGAAGAAATCAGTATAAACAACATAGACTCAGATACTAAACTCAATTCTTAAAACAGTCAAGTTCAATCCTTATTTAGCTTATCTAAATTATTCTATTTATATAAAAATATGGGATAAGGTCTCTGAAGACATCAAAACAGATCCATGCTTTATGTCAGCCATTTTGGCCTTCTGTCGGCCATTTTGACCTCTGTTGGCCATTTTATGTCAGCCATTTTGACCTCTGTTGGCCATTTTCCTTAAGCAGCATGATGTCTGAGACATTCAAGTGGTGATTTCTACCCCTGAGCTCAAAGTGTACATTAATCACATTCATTTTTACCATTTCACACAGGAATAACCAAAGACTACAACCAAACATAATCATCAAAACTTTAACTTCCCATATTCTTTCCAGAAAACAACTCAGTAAACTGCATGGATATATCTGACTTCTGGCTAACCAGAGAAGAAACACTACCATGAGGGAGCAGTCAAACAAACATTCACTCTCCATCTATATAATTTGTTTCTCCAGTACCCCACTCCCGGTACCATAATATGTTAGTCTTGGTAGACTAGAGAAACAAATCCATGGACACACAGATGTATACAAGGGAAAGGTTTATATACAAGAGGAATTGAACATTGAGAAAATATCCCACCTAGTCCAGATCAAGTCCATAAGTCTGATATTAGCCCACATGTCCGATATCAACCTATAAAGTCATCTTCAGACTCACAAAACACATGCAATGAAGCCAAATGCAGGATGATCACAAGCCAGTGGGTAGAAAGTCTTTGGGTCCAGTGGTATTATAAGCAACTCAGCGCTGGCAGGGGTCCCTCTGTGGCTTCTCCGGCTTCAGAGGTCTGGTTGCTTCCATGTGGCTTATTTTCTGCAATGTCTCCCAAGAAGGAGCAGAGAGAGAGGTATCTTCCATATCCAAGGAGGAAGTCCCAGATTTCCCAGAATTCTCAGGAGAAGGCCATGACCACACAGAAGTCTTACTGGTACTGGCTATCTCCAGATTGAGAGGCTAGACTCCACTCCTGCACTCTTAATCCTTAAATTGACACCAAATTAGGTGACTAGCACAGAAGCCTATAAAACAAAATATAAACAAGTGATAAAACTAACTGTCACTGAGTGGATTGCCACTGATAGTGGCACTAGAGAATAGAGTAGAAAAGCTCCTGTGAATTTTCAATACTGAAAATCTTAAGGGAAAGAGAAAGGTTTCTCCTCAGAGGGGCTGGTGGGTTTGAACTGTTGGCCTTGTGGTTAACATCCCAAAACATAACCCACTATGCTACAAGGGATCCTTCTGATCTAGACGGAACCAAAACTGAACTCACTGCCATTGAGTCGATTCTGACTCATGGTGACCCTACAGGACAGGGAAGAACTACGCTTGTGGACTTCTAAAGTCTCTCTTTTTTTTTCTTATCATTTTACTGGGAGCTCCTGCAGTTGTCATAATCCATAATTGAAATAAATAAAGCATAATTGTACAATTGCTACTTAAATCAGTTTCAAAACATTTTCTTTCTTCTTGAACTCTTTAATATTAGCTCCCCTTTATCCCCCTCCCTCCCCACCCTTCCCCCCAGGAACCCTTATTGTTGTTATTTATTATTATTATTATGTATATTTTATAGCGGTATCTTATATATCCATCCAATATATCCATTCACCTATAATTTTGTTATTTGCTCCCCTTGATTGGGGTTATACAATCATCATTGATATCAGCTCCCTGCTTCTCTCCTGCTTTCTTCCGTATCCTTAGGGACCCATTACTCCCAATACTGTTTCTGAAGGGTCATCCATCCTGGCTTTTCTGCATTAACCAATCTTAACTATACAAATGAACATACATAGATCTAACAATATTAATAAGGTGAAACATAAGCCTTAATTGTAAGGGGAAAAAATATTAAAGAACCAGATAGCTACGTGTTTCATCAGTGCTCTACAGCACCCTGGATTTAACATCCCTACTGTGCGGCCTGTCAGAGAGGAACTGTCCAATTATCTTACCGGTAGGTTTTGGGTTTCCAATACATTCATACCTTTCACATTGATTTGGTTGCTTGTTTTTGAACTTCTGAACCTCTTCCCATCAACACCTCATGAACACACAGGTTGGTATGCTCCTTCCATGTGGCCTTTGTTGCTTCCCAGCTAGATGACCACTTACTTAACTACAAACCTTTAAGACTGCAGACGCTGTATCTTTTAATAGCCAGACATCATTAGCTTTCTTCACATTTGTTTATGCACCCATTTTTTCTTCAGTGATCTTGTCAGGAAGGTGTAAGACTCGAACTCTTCGTGTTGGTAAAAAGATTCATCTTTCTCCCAAGCAGCATCTGGTGGTTTCAAACTGCTGACCTTGATGTTAACAGCCCAAGGCATAACCCACGACACCAACAGGGCCTAGGCAATATTTCTTTATTGCAAAGCCTACATTACAGAAGGAGAAGTAGAATTTAAAACCAAACTGCTAAAGGGCAATGAGTAAAAGTTTCAACTTGGTGAAATAATCTATTGTATTTATAAAGAGAGAAAAGAAATTCTTAGTATTCTTAGTATTCAACAAAAATTTCTAAACCTCTCTTGATGTCTAGAGTGTAAAATTAACATGGTAATTTTAAAAAGAAAAATTGGTAAATGATAAATGGAGAAAAGGTTGAAGTTGTCAAGGATTTTGTCTTACTTGGATCCACAATTAATACTCATGGAAGCAGAAGTGAAGAGATCAAAAGACATAATGCATTCAGGAAGTCTGCTGCACAAGCCCTCTTTAGAGTACTGAAGAACAATGTTCCTTTGGGCACTGAGGTGTGCCTGACCCAAACCAGGGTATTCTCCACCACATCATGTGCATGGAAAAGATGGCTATTAAATAAGGAAGACCACAGAGGAATAGATGCATTTGAATTGTGGTGCTGGACAATACTGAAAGGACCATGGACTGCTAAAAGGACAATCTGATCTGTGTTGGCAGAAGTACGACCAGAGTGCTCCTTAGAGGCAAGGCTGGCAAGATTTTGTTTTACGTGCTTTGCACATGCTGTCAGGAAAGACCAGTCCCTGGAGAAGGACATCATATTTGGTAAAGTGGAAGAGCAGTGAAAAAGAGGAAGGCTCTTAACAAGTTAGACTGCATCCGTGGGCTGAGGTAGAGGAACAACTGCGAGGATGGCACAGAACAGGGCAGAGTTTCATTCTGCTGTGCACTGGGTTGCTATGGATGAGAACCAACTCCATGGTACCTAGTAGTATGTGAGTTGATTCTCCAAATTAGCTCCTTAAAACTAAACTCTCTAGATAAGTATTATTATTATTTATTGAACAAGGCGTCCTTGGTTGGTCCAAATGGTGAAGCACTGGACAGCTCAATGAAAAGTTGGCAGGTCCGACTCACCTAGAGGCACCTTGGAAGACAATTTTGACCAAAAGGTCAAAGCGTCCAAAAATCCTATGAAACAGTTCTTACTCAGCACACATGAGGCTGCCCCGAGTATGAATAGATGAGGCTGCAACTAACAACATTCACTGAACACTAACTTAAACATTTTTTTTTAAAAGTTGTTCCCACTCACGGTGACCTCATGTATGAAGGATTTGAACTGCTCCACAAGATTTTCCTGACTGTGAGCTTCATGGAAGCAGATCACCAGTCTTTTCTTCCGCCTTGCCCTTAAACCAAAACTGTCATCAAGTCAATGCCAACTTCCAGTGACTCTCCTGTGGGTTTCCGAGACTGTAACTACTTACAGGAATAAAAAGCCCAGTGTGTCTCCCAAGAAGCTGCTGGTGGTTTCGAACTGCTAATGATTCAGATCACAGCCTAATGCTTAGCCACGGCATCACCAAGGCTCAGTGAGTTCAAACCACTAAAGTTTGGTAGTCAAGCCCAAACCATTTGTAGATACCTTCCATCTACCAAGCACTACACATTTAATCCTCAGACCACTTCTCAGATAAGTACCAAGTGGCTTCAAAAATGCATAGGAAAATTCCATTATCACTGCATTGTTTTTCTCACACATTTTTTGAAGCCCCTCTACTGGTTCTGGTTTGAACTGCGATCAGCAAAGTGTCACGAGTCAATGTACCTGTTCACTGGAGTAGAATTTTCTGCCCAGTTTTCCTCCCACACAGTTGCTGCAGGTTTTGAACTGGCGACCATGTGGACCGCGTAACCACTACTTGGGCTTCATATACCAACAGCGCTCCATATCTGCAATGCCAGCTGTTCAAAACCAGCAGCCACTCAGCAGGAGAAATGCAACTTTCTACTCCTGTAAAAAGTTAGTCTCAGACACTCACAGGGGCAGTTCTACCCTGTCCTACAGGGTCGCTATGAGTCGGAATCGACTTGACGGCAGTGAGTTTGGTTTGAGATTTGGCGCTACAACTGACTGTTATGACCATTTTACCACTATCCAATTGAAACTCCGAATGATTGTTTCCCAAGTCATAGAGCTAAGGTTAAAGAACCAGAATACAAATGTTGTCAAGCGATGATATTTACACTGCGGCCCTCTGCTTTTTCTCTCGTTCGTGGCTTTGTCGTTTGAAATACAAATAATAGTTCACCTTCCAGGGAATCCAAACTAGGTCCTCTGACCTTCAGTAGCATTTGACTAAGAGCAGTCAGCGAGAAGGTGAGATCTGCACAGGAACCTCGACAGATCGTCGTACTCACAAAACCACACACTATCTTCAGCAAAGTTAAATTTGGGCTAGAGACCTGGCAACTTTTCCACCAGGCGTGCACACACTTGAGAAACAGTTGGGTTAACAGAGGGGAAAGGAAGGTTTCCGTTTGTTCTGGGTTGGGTTTTTGCAACGAGGAAGTTAGAAGGTTGACCGAATACACTGGAAGGTGAAGATCAAATGCTTTCCGGCCTCAGCCTTGGGCGCAAAGGCCGGCCACCAGGGGAGGCAGGTGCGGCCGCGCGCGCACTACCAGTTCCCGCCGCGGCCAGAGCCACCGGAGCCCGGGCCTCCGAGGGGCAGCCCGGGCGCCCCGGCGGGCCTCGCAAGTTCCCAAAAGCCACCACTCCGGTCCCGGGCGGAGGCGAGCCCCACGCCATCCCCAGGGGAGGGCGGGAGCGGGAGGCGGAGGTGCGGGGGGAGGGGGGCGGCGACCCGCAGGCCCCTTACCGAGCTCCGTGCCCCGACTGGGCGCAGACATGGCGCAGGCTGCGGCCTGAGACCCCGACGCTGCGAGACGGCGCCCCACCCATCCGCCCGCCACGGCCGCCGCCACGCCCCTCGGCGCCCGGGGGCGGGGCCAGGGCCACCTGGTCTGGACGCCAGGCCCGGGCTCTGCAAGTGTTTCCACTTTTCACTTTATCTTGTATTAGTCACTTCTCCACCAAATGCAGACCTCCAAGTGATGCTACCAACGCGTTTTATTAAAAAACAAACAAACAAAAAAAAAACTTGCTTTTAAAATGATTGGTCAATAACGTGAAATACCAATATGTTTCTTTTTAAACTGTTAGGTATGATTTCACATAACAGGAGGGACCAGTAGCCATCCTAAAATCTTAGGGCGCCGAAGGAGCAAACAGGAAGCACGGGTGGCATAGTGAGTTACCCACTGGCCAGAAGGAAGATTGGCTGTTTGCTCCAGGAAAGGTTCATGGTCGTAGAAACCCTGCCTAGGGTCGCTGAGTTGGAATCAACTAATGGCTCCGTGGTTTTTAACAACAAGCTGAAGGACCCCAGAGCCCTCGCGACTGTGACTTCCAGCCTAGACCTCAGGAAGAGTAAGGACCCAGTAGCTTCCAGAGCACCGAGGAGAGCTAAAGAGCCCTGTCACAGTTGAAGGCCTGGTGAAGGTGTGGTAAGTGTTGGACCACTAACACGGTCAGTCAGCAGTTGGAACTCACCAACCACGCACCTGGACAAAGATATAACAGCCGGTTTTCCTAAAGATTTACACCTCGGGGGAAAAAAAAAAAGATTTACACCTCGGAAACCCCACGGGGCACTTCTGCTCTGCTGTAGAGGGTTGCTATCGAGTCTGAATTTAACTAAAGACAATGTAAGTTGCCCAATGGTTACGCTCGAAGAGCTCTAAGATGCTGACTTTGGGCTGCTACCTTGATCAGAGGTTTGAAGCTAACAGTAGCTCTGCTTTTCTAATAAAAAAGCTTTGATCTCACACGGACTATAACCTAGGAAACCCAATAGGGCATTTTGCTCTCTTAAAGGTTCACTGGCGTTCGAATGCAGAACCTTGGTGGCTTTCAAGCTGGGCTGCTAACCACCAAGTCTGAAGTTCAAATCAGCAAGCCACTCTGAGGGATAAAGATGAGGCTTTCTGCTCTTGTAAACATGCATAACTTCAAAAAGCCACAGGGACAGTCAGTCCTACTCTGTCTGTACAGTCACTGTGAGGCAGAATGACTTGATGAGAGATTATGAGTTGTAATTGACCTCACAACAGCAAGGACAATAATTAATGAATGACACTGGGCAAGTCAACTGCACTTTATTTTTTAACAGGTAACACTGACAATGTATTAGAGCTCTAGAATGCTATGGCTCTAAGATTAGGTGACCCGCAGATTTCTTCCGTTAATAAAATCGCCTGGAATTAGGGCTGACATCAGTAACTGCTGGGCTTGATATGTGGGTCATTTGAACTTGAAAGGTCCTGGTGGAGACCCCACTCACAATTTGGAGTTTCTACTCACCAAAATAGGACATAGGACATTGTCTTTATGGACGATGTTGTGCCAGTTGCCCTAGGTGTCCCCCAAAGACTCAAAGTGTTTGGTTATGACCAAGAAGTTTGCCTTCTAGATCTTCTGCTATATACCTGGATAGATGAGGAGTATTTGTGGCACATACAAATACATATATGGAAATATCCTTTGTCAAGCATATATATATATATGCTAATGAGTATATATATGCTCAGATGATATCCCACATCTGCTCAATTTACATGTCTACCTATGTACCCACTCATAAATTGTCTTATTAGTTATTACAGGATTGTGTATATAAAAGTACTTATCCCTATTGTCTTTTACTCTTGTGTATTTCCTAGTCCCTTTTACCTTGGTCATCGTGTGCTAGCCTCCTCTTCGTTGTGTACTCCCTTTCCCGTCACTAGAGGAATAGATCTCCTATCTGGTTAGTGAGCTTTGCTCCTTCCCTCCTGGCAAGCTACAAAGAATGTTTCTTTCTGTGCATAAACTTTTCCTCGGCTTTTTACAATGGCAGTCTCACATAATATTTATCTTTTTTTCTGATTGAGGTGCTTCACTCAGCTTTATATTCTATAGGCTCATTCTCTTTATGTGAGATGTTTTGTGGATTTGTTGTTCTCTAATCTTCCATGGTAGTCCATTATGTGTGTGAACTCTGCTTTGTTTATCCATTCATCCATTGATGGATACTTAGGCTGTTGCTATCTTTTTGCTATAGTGAATAATGCTTAGATGAACTTGGGTGTACATATATCTATTCATGCCACAGCTTATTTCTATTATGTCACAGCTCTTATATATGGGAGATATATACATATATATACATATATATACATATATATACATATATATATAAATGTAGTGGTGAGCTAGTACCCCTCTATTTTTAACTTTTTAAAAAGCTGTGCTCACCGTACTTATTGCCAGTTTACAACACTACCAGCAGTGTATCAGGGCTCCAGTTTTCGCACACCCTCAGCAGCATTTGTTATTTTGGGATTTTTAAAAATCATTGCTATTATTGCTGAGTTATATTTTATTTCATTGCTGTTTTAAATATACATTTCCCTATGTCCAAAAATCAAGAAATGTGTGCATTAGGGTTATATCCACTCACCATACTTACTCAATCTGCATGCTGAGCAAATCATCAGAGAAGCTGGATGATATGAAGAACATGGCATCAGGATTGGAGGAAAGCTCATTAACAACCTGTGATGTGCACAAGACAAAACCTTGCTTGTTGAAAGTGAATACAACTTGAAACACTTACTGATGAAGATCAAAGGCTAAAGTCTAGATTATACTTCAGCAAAAAGAAAGCAAAAAATCCTCAAAACTAGTCCTTTGCTGCAGTACTCCTGTTGAAGATGAAAAACAAAAGTTGTTTCATAGTGTTAAGAATGACAAGTGAAATCAGGCAAAATCACTGTCATCAAGTCAATTCTAACTCGTAGGGACCTTTGAAACGATGGAAAACTGATAGACAATGGGTGGGGGTGAGTATGGTCTAAATATATGCTGCCCACTAATCTTGACCAGTGCGTGATGCATCAAAATGTGATTGAATTAGTCCCTGAGCCCAAAAGAACTGGTTGACATCCCACCATTTTAAGAGGCAATATATCATCAAGAACTAATGGTAAAAAAAAAAAAAAGGAAAATATAAAATAAACTAAAAAAAAAAATTGACCCTTATGTACCATGCAAATGCCAGGCCTAGAAAACAGTGCTAGTCCTAGATTACTTATTCATTTAAAAACAAAACAAAATAACCTACAGTAAAACAGTAAAATATAAAACAAATTAATGTTTTATAGACCCTGGGAAAAGATTTTTCATCAAAGTACAAACATTTAAAACATCCCTTTCTTTAACTTTGTAATTCTTTACTGAATAGCTCAGAGCCAGAGCATCACTTCTGTTTTCAATGACAGAATTGTTAACTGAGCAAGGAAACAGAATTTGGATTATAAAATTCTTGTTTTAATAAATTCCTTAAACCGTGAAGAAAAAAAAAAAAGAAGAATCAAAGGTGCATGCTACCGAAGTCGAAGCTGCATTCAAGGCATTTGCTAAAAACAAACCTACAGTAATTGACGGAATATCAACTGAAATGTTTCAAGATGCTGATGAAGTACTGGAAGCACTTACTGGTCTTGACCCCAAAATCTGGAAGGCAGTTATCTGGCCAATGAACTGGAAGATATTCATATTTGTGCCCTTCCAAAGAAAAGTGACCAAAGAATATAGAAATTATCCAACTGTATCATTCCTAAGAGATGCAAAAGTTGGCTGACAATTCAAAAAGGTTGTAGCAGTACAATAGGGGGCTGTCATTGCTGACTTCAAATGGATCTTAGCTGAAAGTATTAGAAAGATGTTTCCTATAGGTTTATTGACTGTACAAAGGCATTCGACTATATGGATCATAATGAACTAGGGAGAACAGGGAGAAAATGGGAATTTCCTAACCCTTCATTGTGCTCTTGGTGGACCTGTACATAGACCAAGAGTCAGTCATTGAAACAGAGGAAGGGAATCAGGCATTGTTCAAAATCAGGAAAGGTGTCCTCTCACCAGATTTATTCAGTTCGCATGCTGAACAAAGATTCTGAGCTATACTACTTGAAGAACTTGGCATCAGGATTGGAGGAAGGTTTAACAACCTATGGTATGCGGATGATACGATTGTGCTTACTAAAAAGCAGTACGATTTAAAGCATTTGCTGACTGACACAGCCTTCAAGTATGTATTGCAATACAATGCAAAGAAACCTAAATCCTCGGGCGGGACAGAGAGACAACATGATAAAGTTGTCAAGGACTTCATTTTACTTGGATCCACAATCAATGCTCATAGCCACAGCAGCAGCAGCCAAGAAATCAATGAATTGCATTGCACAAATCTGCTACACAAGACCTTTTTTAAAAAAATCATTTTATTGGGGGCTCCTACAACTCTTATCACAATCCGTACATACTTCCATGTGTCAAGCACATTTGTACATTTGTTGCCCTCACTATTCTCAAAACATTTGCTTTCTACTTGGGCCCTTGGTATCAGCTTTTCAATTTTTCCCACTCCCTCCCCTTCCACTCTCCCACCCTCCCGAACCCTTGATAATTTATAAATTATTGTTATTTTGTCATGTCTTACCCTCTCTAACGTCTCTCTTCACCCACTTTTCTGTTGTCAGTCCCCCAGGGAGGGGGTTATATGTAGATCCTTGTCATTGGTCCCCCCTTTCTACCCCACCTTCCTCACCCTCCCGGTATCACCACTCTTACCACTGGTCCTGAGGGGTTCCACTGTTCTAGATTCCCTGAGTTTCCAGTTCCTTTCTGTGCCAGTGTACATCCGCTAGACAAGACCCTTTAAACTGCTAAAATGCCACTTTGGGAAACGATGGTTGCCTGACTCAAGACATATTTTCAACCCATATAAGGAAGAGCGAAGTAAAACCGATGCATGTGGATTTTGCTGTTGTTGAAGAGTATTGAGAGCACCATGGATGGCCAGAACAAACAAATGTCAGAAGTATAAACAGAATGCCCCTTAGAAGTCAAGATGTCTTTGTCTCATGTGCTCTAAACATGCTATTAAGAAAGAACATGCTTGTAAAGTAGATGGTCAGTCTGG
This sequence comes from Echinops telfairi, assembly GCF_000313985.2. Taxonomy (NCBI): domain Eukaryota; kingdom Metazoa; phylum Chordata; class Mammalia; order Afrosoricida; family Tenrecidae; genus Echinops; species Echinops telfairi. The sequence goes on along the minus strand of NW_022103918.1, from coordinate 2,038,257 downwards.
TAGGGCAGGATCAAGGGGAACGTAACAAAGAGGAAGTGCTGAAATCCTGGTGGGGACTGAGCATGATAGTGGGACAGGAGGAGAATCAA
>NW_022103918.1:2020806-2036993 GCF_000313985.2 Echinops telfairi | reverse complement strand
GAGAAACGATGTACAAATGCGCTTTACACAATTGATGTGTGTATGGATTGGGATAACAGTTGTATGAGCCCCTAATAAAATGTTAAAAAAAAGTAGATGGTCAGCAAAAAAAGGGAAGGCTTGCAATAGGATCAATGACTGCAGCTGCCCAGTAGTCAATATAACCATTGTGAGGATAGGGCAGGACCTGCAGTGTTTTCTCCTTGTACACAGGGCTGGCTGCATTGAGACTGACTCAGCACTACCTGACAAGGGTAACCACTTCTGCACATACACAGATCTGGATATGTTTCTGGACTTTTGTGCAACTTAAAGTGCCAACCGACTTTGGATCCAAATCTGGTGTATGTAGATGTCAACTTTATTAGGGTCAGTCTCTGATTAAGTAATTCTTGGTACACTAATACTGCTGCACAGAAGAGGGCAAGCAAACAAAAGAATTTAACCCCCCCAATACTCCCCCCACCCCGAGATGCTGTGTGGATCACCAGTGGGCACCTTAAATTAGGTAAAATCTGCAGTACTTCTTGTCATCATGAATTCTCCAGATCACATCTTATTCTTTTGTACTGATTATATGAATCATTTACAACAGTGGTGGGGTATGTCCAGCTTACTGATTATTTTAAGGCTTGTGAAATAAATACACTTGACCAGAGAAAAGCAGTTTGTGGTCACATTCCAAACTGCCAGAGTGAGTTAATTAAATGGTTAACCAAATATAGCAGACTTTTTAAGTTAATAATTTTGTATTGCCTGCAAATGTTACAAATATCCAAATGGCCTTGGCAGAACGATGTTCCCCACCCGATTTACAAGACAAAATGAGAAAAAGCCAATTAGCAGATGTATTACTCATAGGTCTAAAGTATTTACAAATTACTAGGCAATATCCATTTATCAGGATATAACCTAGTGGTCTAGTTGTGAAGTTTGGTCTGCTCATTACTTGAATTGTGATCCAAACTGAAGGCTGCAATTCTTGATTTTCATCAGCAAGTGGCTCAAGTCCTTCTCACTTTTTAAAATTTTTTAATTGTATTACGTTGGTCACAAAACATTCACCATCTGGACCTTCTGTACATGTGCCATCAAGCAGCACCAACTGTATTCACCGTGTTGTGCAACCATCACTATTTCAACTCAGGGTTTTGGTTGTTTTAATTATGAACTTTAAAAAAAATCATTTTATTGGGGGCTCATACAACTCTTATCACAATCCATACTTCTATCGTGTCAAGCACATTTGTAGCCCTCATCATTCTCAAAACATTTGCTCTCCACTTAAGCCCCTGCCATCAGCTCATTGACCAACCCCCCCTCATGAACCCTTGATAATTTATAATTGTCATGACTTACTGTCTGTCTCCCTTCACCCACTTTTCTGTTGTCTGTCCCCCAGGGAGGAGGTTATATGTAGGTCCTTATAATCGGTTCCCTTTCCACCCCACCGTCCCGGTGTAGCCACTCTTACCACTGGTCCTTAAGGGATGTGTCCTGGATTCCGTTTCCAGTTCCTATCTGTACCAGTGTCCATCCTCTGGTCTAGCCAGACTTGTAAGGTAGAATTGGGATCATGATAGTGGGGTGAGGGGAGGAAGCATTTAAGAACTAGAGGAAAGTTTTATGTTTCATCATTGCTACACTACCCCGACTGGCTTGTCTCCTCCCAACCCTTCTGTAAGGGGATGTCCAGTTACCTACAGATGTGCTTTGGGTACCCAATCTACACTCCCCCTCATTCACAATGCATTTTTGTTCTCTTGATGCCTGGTACCTGATCCCTTCGGCACCTCGTGATCACACAGGCTGGTGTGCGTCTTCCATGCCTCCTTTCTTTTTTAATCATTTTATTAGGGGCTCATACAACTCTTATCACAAGCCATACATACATCAATTGTGTAAAGCGCATTTGTACATTCATTGCCCTCATCAAAACATTTCCTCTCCACTTAAGCCCCCGGCATTAGGTTCTCATTTTTCCCCTCCCTGCTCCCCACTCCCTCATGAGCCCTTGATAATTTATAAATTATTATTTTGTCATATCTTGCCCTGTCCGATGTCTCCCTTCACCCACTTTTCGGTTGTCCGTCCCCCAGGGAGGAGGTCATATGTAGTTCCTTGTGATGGGTTCACCTCTTCACTTTCAACCAGCAAGGTCGTGTCACATGCACACCGAAGGTCAGTTACTAAGCCTTCTCCAGTCCTGATGCTGCACTCTTCTTCATATAAGCGAGCCTGAGTATTTGCTCAGCATACAGATTAAGGAAATATGGCGACAGAATATAGCACTGAAGTACATCATAGTAAAAGGAAAGGATTGAAGTTGTCAAGGATTTTGTCTCATTTGGATCCAATCAACACGGAAGCAACAGTCAGAGATCAAGACGCATTGCAATGCAGAGCAACTCTGCTCCTGCACAAGACCTCTTCACAGCACTGAAAAGCAAGGATGTTCTTTTGAGGACTGGCCCAAGCCATGGTATTTTCAGTTACCTCATATGCATATGAAAGTGGGGACACAGAGGAAGGAGGATTGAAGAACTCATGTGTTTGAATTATAATACTGGCAAATAATATTCCTAGAGGGGCAGAGAGGGGAAGGCCCTCAACGAGATGCTTTGACACCTTGGCTGCCAGTGGGTTCAAATACAGGAACAAGTGTGAGGATGGTGCAGGGCCCAGGGGTGTTTAATGAGTTGGAACCGGACCGAAGTAGTGGAACCCACTACTATTTAATACCAACTCCATATTCCAAAATATGAGTAAAGTGTTAAAAGTCTCAATTGATCCAATTTAATAGACATTTGGTAAAAAAGCCTTTAAATGCTATCTCAACTTAAAAAGGATGAAAAAATTCGGTGCTCCTTAAAACACTGCAGGTATAGATCTCATTTTAATAAAACTATTATAAGTGTGTGTACTGATGTTCACTAAATTTTAAGTTGTTTTTTATGGTGAAGGTGGGATTTTTCTATTAAGTCTAAACCATTCTATCGTTTTCCTTATAAACAGCATTTGCACCAAAATAATATTCGCTTTTTAAAAAAGCAAGTCAAGCATTCCTAGTCAATCTGCGGAGAAGTGAGGTCAACACAGTTCCAGTGAGCAACATAGAAACTCCCAGGACTCAGTAGGAGCAATGGAATTTCAGACTCGGTCACCAGGTTTACTGCAGATTCTTTAAGCACGCTGCCTTTTATGTCAGGATGTAGGACAAGCTCTATGGCTATCTCCATTTCCAAACCTCAAAATGATCCGTTTTTCTCAAGGGAAAAAAAAACCACCATTGTCTTGTTTTAGGGGCATTTTATTTAGACAACTAAAAACAAGTAGATGATGTTCAGAAGCAGTGTACAATGAAAAGAAATCAAACCAATTACTTTATAAATGCATTCCCTCTTGTTTACAACTGAAGCAAAAAGTCTTTCTGCTTTAAGGGAAGTCAGAAAAATAGGCCATTATATTTTTTCTCCATAATAACATAAACAACTACAAGAATTCTAATTATACCATGAGGAATTGGATGTTGGCTTGCACATATTCAATCTGAAGGACAGTAGGCTGTCTTAACTCCACCTGCTTTCTGATCATCTTGAGTCTCACTTACAGGTAACCAAGGTTAGTCCCCGTGCTGGAGCTAATTCGGATTCCCCTTTAATTGCTGCCCTGGTTTGCCTTTAGCAGAGAGTAGCCCTGTAAAATGCATGCGTTTCTCTGCTTGCTTTTTTCAGTCCGTACGTTGCATACTGTATCTGTGGCGTATGCCTGATGATCAGGCTTTAACTTCAGGAGTTGAACTATAGATGGAATCTGAATTTTCTGAAGTAATTTCTTCTGTAATTAAAATACATACAAAAATCACATTAATCAACTTAGAATGGAAAAAAAGCAACTATTTCCTTGTAGTGAAGGGATACAAGTTTGTTAAAGTATGCTGCAGTGAGGGGAAGTGAGAGAGATCAAATGCATTTGGTCAATGAAGAGTTTATGTATTTTACCTATTAGATGCTTCTATGACAACTATAAACTTCCCAGGGGTCTCTTTTAGTTTGTAACATATATTCTCCGAACAATTTTCAATGACTCCAGCTAACAAATTAGCACTGCATTAAAGTCATACATCTTTAAAAGATCTGGCCCCTCTTTTAATTATTCCAATGTAAAATAAACGTTAAGTGATCAGGGCCTATTTCATTTATAATTCTAGATTTGGGAAAGAGCACTTGGTATGTAGGAAATGTTAAATAATAGTGAATCAAACAACCAAACATACAAACAAAACAATGTCTTCCTCCCATGAAGGTACTTAACAAGGAAAATTCAAACTGGTGAACTGTAATCAGTTTTTCATGGCAAAAGTATGGAATTTTATTATATTCCCTTGCTACAAAATACTAAAATTACCAAATCCTTTCAAGTCTTCTATAAGTTTCTCAATTCTATCTATCTTTCTCTATTCACATTGCCATTTTAGTCTACTGTATTTTTATTAAAAATTATGTGATTAATTAATTTCCAAAGTGTGCTATGCTAATTTTTCTTTCTTTATAAAGCCCCCACTTGGCAATGTTCACTCTTGTACTCAGCCATATTCTTCAAGGAACCGCCAAGGCAATCTTTGAAAAAGTCAAATCGAAACCTCATTGCTCTTATACAGCAGTCCTAACAGTAAACAAGGGTTTGAACACTCTAACTTCTCAGTATTGCCTTGTCTTTGAACTTTAACCTTGAAGGATCACGAGGTTCTAGTTTCCTCTTAAGTGCTCTCCATCATGTCTTAGTTACTATGCTTTTGTCCTCCTGGCTGTAAACTTTTCCATTAAGAGAAAGCACTCTAATAAAACATCACCTCATAAAGTCACTTAACCCTGCTCATTCTTCAGGTCCCTGTTATTTTAAATGTCACTTCTCAAGGAAGCCTTTGCTGATGCCAAGCAGAGTCAGCCCCTTAAAATTAAATTTTGTTATAGCTACCTTTTCAGTGAAAGCTAAGTTTTATACTACAATGACCACATTGGTCTTATCTAGACTAACATCTTCAGTGCCTAACAGAAATTCTGGTCTTATGTGTTAAATGAAATTAACTGAAAACTTCCTATGTTCAAAATATTCACTTTTGAAAATTTTCTTTTGGCAATAGGTAAAACTAAAAAAATATTTCAAATGAACTCATTCCCCCAGGACTTACAAGTCACTGAATTAATATTTACCTAATTCCTCTTCTGTTGTTTCTGGAAAACTGATCTTCGGCTTCGCCAACTCACCACTATCTTCTTCTACAAAAAGGAAAATAATGATGAGTATTTGATTTAGAATATCTAGCACTTAAAATTAAAAGTAAGCGACACTTTTCTATGGGATTAAGTAAAATACACAACAGGAACAACTCCTTATATAATAACTGTGATTCTGAACCAATGTCTCTCTTCAAAAAACTACGTTTAGGCTCATACCAGGTTGAGATCAATAGCTGGGTATCTTTTATTGAAAATGACTCTATTTATGTTGGCCTCTAGTAGGTTCTGAATTAGGTTCATTCCTTTTACTTAAGGAGCTACTGTGAACATTTAACAGTGACGCACACAAAAATATTTAAACAAACCAAAGAACACCGTGGCCGATTCATTCTTAGGGGCATCTATTTTATTCCATACTAAATAACTTAAAATCTATAGGGGACAAGACACACGAATACAGAATGATGACATATGACCCCAAGTCATGCAAGTTAATGTGGTAGATAAACGTGAATAAAAACTCTCACCAGGAAGCACACATTTCCACAGGCCATATGTTTTCCCTACAACCGTCTGCCACAGTCGCAATGTTCCATCTTCGGAGCCACTGGCATAGAGCTCTCCATCGGGACTAAACCTCACACAGTGAATAGGACCAAAGTGTCCTTTGTAGGATTCTGAAAAAGAGACTGAGGCTATTAGGTAACTGAATGCGAGTCATATGCTCGACAACCAACCAAAAGGTGGCTTGAACCCATGCAGAGGTTCCGCCAGATGAAGGCCCGGGGATCTGCGGCTGCAAGGACAAACTGAACTCACTGCCCTCGAGTCAACGCTGACTCACAGTGACCCTTCAGAGCAGGGTACAACTGTCCCTGCCCGGGTGGGTTTCCAAGATGGGAACTCTTTACTGCTGACCTTGTGGATCGAAGTCCAAGGCACAATCACTATGCCACAGAACTCCATAGCCTTCAACACCCTGTGGAGCAGTCACCATAGATCAGAATCAACTCAGCACTCGCTTGGAGAAAATATTATCCATGTTACCGTAGCGATGCACAATTCCTAAGTGCAAATACACAGACTTTTACCTAATTAAAGATACATTCTCAACAGAGTGGCACATCATGTGTACCATTCTCCCTTCCCACTCTAGCACACATCATTGCTGCGTGTTGTCACTCTACGAAAGAACCTGAGGCAATCAAGGTTCATGAAGGTGGCGGAGGAGTACATCAAGGCCCACCTAAACATAAGAGAAAGTAGATCTTTCCCCCTGACCTCAATTTCTAAATCTCAATTTCCATTACCTACCTCATTGCCTACATTCTAGGGAATTCTTATGACTACAGAGAGCCACCAGATGGAGCTGTTCACATCCTCTTTGCTTCTTAAAATTGCCTCTAAGGGTCCCAGGGGTCCTCAAACTTTTAAAACAAGGGGCCAGTTCACTGTCCCTCAGACCCGTTGGAGGGCCGGTCTATAGTTTTAAAAAAACTATGAACAAATTCCTATGCACACTGTATATATCTTATTTTGAAGTAAAAAAGCGGGGCAAAAGCACCCAGCGGGCCAGTTTGAGGACGCCTGGTATTCTGTCACACAGAACATCTTGGATCAAGACTGATCCTTATATATTTTTGCCCATGGAATCCAGTGGGAAAACACACCCATTAATAGTACTGGCAACTTAAACCGTACCCTTCAGCACAGTACTGTTTCTCAAAGCTCTTTACTATATCGATGCTCTTTTATCTCAATGTTGCAGCCATGGCAACCCCACATGGCACATACACCAATCCCCGGGACTTGTCTACCACAGGAATGCTGGGAAGGCTCATACCTCTAGCCTTTAGGTCAAAAGCAAGGGCAAGGCAAGGAAAGAAAACTCACCTAATTCTTCTCCACTATTATAATCATACTTATAAAGTTTAAAATCTTCACCACCTGCAACAACAAATTCTTTCTCAGGATGAAGGGATGCAGAATTGATGGTTGCAGGAGCTTCAAAAGATTTAATTGGATCCAAACTAAAATTTAAAAAAATACATATACATTGATCACTGTATGAACGTTAAAAAACAATTTAGATACATTTAAATTCTTAAGTATGAGAATTGTCATCATTATCCCCATCCCCCATCCATTGTCCCTTCATTACTCAAAAAGAAAAGAAAATTATTTTTTGGACATACCTTACTGCACTATGAAAAGCAATAGTTCGTCCATAAGTTATTACCAAGAGCTCTCCCTCAGGAATATATTCCATACTGCTAACAGACATATTAAAATTTAGAGATTTTACTTCTGTCATAGTAGCATGATCCCAAAGGCTGCAGGAAGAAAAACAAGGAGGATGGGGGTGGGGGGAGAGAGATGAGATAATGTTTACGCAATAAAGGGAAAAACCGTAAATCTTAGTGACACCTGCAAATCAATCAACTAAATAAACACCACTGTAGTCAAAACAACATGTATTTGAAGTCACTAATAAATTCGAGATGACATGAGGGTGGGGGGTTCCTACACAATGCCAAATAATTTAGAAGTTTGCTGGTGAAGTAAAATGTAATACCTAATTAGACTTCCTCTACAATCAACCCAAACTATTTTAGTAACTTTTAAGTACTAATGGATTTTCAGTATTGTGTATGTGAATCTGATGTTATAATAAGAGGGCTTCAGAATGTTCAGGAAAAATCCCATTATCTTCTAGCTCTATTTTCCAATGAACTCTTTGAAACCCCTTAAATACAAAATCTTGTATTTAATTGCAGGAGTTTCATGGACCACCTACGTACACTTTGCCTGCCCAGCGATCCAGGTTAAGAACTGTGGATTACAGTTTTAATTAAGTTTCTTTTGAATTTTGCTCTATGAATACACAAGTATTCCTAAGTCAGAAAGTATTGATATCACAGTTTCAGTTCAAACACGCATGGATTTATCCAAACAAAATGTGTTTGAACATTTCCCCAAATCACTGAACGTTTTGCAGGAAGTTTATGGCAATGCTGCCCCCCACAAAACAACTGTTTTTGGATATAAAGCGTTCAAAGAAGTTCAGGAAGATCTCAGAGCTAACAGAGGGAAAACTGTCCCCTTCAATGAAATGATGGCTGCAGTTAAAAAACTAAATCACCATAGAATTACCAATGATGAGCTAGCTACTGAAGGTGGCCTCTCACACAGGTGGGTATTTCAATTTGAAGTGACTATTTTGCCTTTGGAAAACTTGTTTGCTTGATAGGTGATGTGGTAGTTATATAATCTCATGTCAGCTTGACATATAAAAGGGAGGGGATGGTATTCAACCTGTCACAGCCTGATGGTGCCTCTCCCTGGGCATGGCCTTCTTATTAAGGAGGGTCCAGGGAACCTGTGCCTCCTCTCTGCCTTGACCTTCCCGCTTTTTGACCCAGAGAGCTGCCCAAAGGAACCCTGCGATGTTGCCACCAACATCTGACCTCCATGACTGCACCCACCAGCGTGTGATAATCCTGCTTCCAGCATCACTGCACGTGACTGAGTCTGTGAGTCTGAAGAGGGACTGACGGACTGGTATCCGACTTAAGGACTGGAACTGGACTGGGCTGGGATGTTTTCTTGATATATAACTACTTCTTTTTTTTATTTCAAACTACAAAAATTTTTACTTCAAATAAAAGTAACATTTCCATAATTTAGGATAAAGCCAAAGCCATTTTCTCCTCTTGAGTGCGTTAATTAGACTGTCTGTGCCTTCTGTAAATATTACAGTTCCTGGATGTCATTTAAATATGTGCCTACATGCTTGTAGGAAGCTTCGGTAGCCTTTTCTTGGCAAGAATTCCAGTTTTTCTGAATTCTTCCCTTTCAGGTATTCCATTTTGCACTCTCCAGAAAAGGCTGTATCAGCAGAGTAAGCAGTTAAACAAGCTTTCAGTGTAGAATTCTCTTTCTGGCATTTTACTACCATGAGATCACAGAATCCTTGCTACATTTGGTAAAATCTTGGTTGTTCAGAACATCTCTCAGGCCTTCTCTCATTATCTTGGGGATTACACCTCTTTTAAACATGTCTGAGTCGCTCTGGTGCAGGGTTGAGTGCCATCACGGTAGACAGGCAAGTAGCCTTAGGTGGATCAGGGGACAGGGGTGAGGAGGGGAGGGCCCTTGGTTCGGCCACAGGAATTTCCCACAGATGGAGGAGCATGGTGCCCTTTGCAAGCTGGACCAAGCCCCTTTATAATTACTTCTTGATATTAAGCTCTTCGGACACACGAGTGCTCCCGGATTTGTTTCTCTCGTCAATCCGACCTAACACGGTGGCAAAAGCATCGCTCAAAGATCAGCTAGCTTACAGAGCTGATCTTTCGTGAGTCTTAAAAAAAGAAAAGCTAATGAAGATACTTTTATGGAATGAAATGTAACCAGGGACCCACCTTGTATTCACCAATTTAGTTTCAATTCAAGGCAGAGATCACTTCAGAAAGGTAAACAAATGTTTATTGGGAAGGGGTCATCATGACAGATTCTCTTACAGGGGACAGAATTAACAGGGACTTACTAGGAAATTTTAAAAAGAAAACACAAAATTGCATTGGTGAGAAAAGGGTCAGGAAATTTATGTGTAGGAATTTCCTACCATCCTGACGATGCATCTACTCATTCTGCAAGGGTGCCTACACCCGTCCTACGAGAATTTTGATGGGAAACCCTATCCCCTTTACAGCCTGATCAGGTCCTCTTCAGATTGCTTGATGCCCAGACTGTCATACTGACAATTTGTACATCTGAGAGGGCAGTCTTTCAGGGAAGGCTTAGAAAGATGGAACAGTGCCACTTTCTGAAATGTATGGACCTAGATGGAGGCTATGTTGAGAAACAATGGATTCAAATTTTGATATTTTTGTTTAATAAAAGTTTCTACAACTTTGTAGCAATGCTTTTATGCTGTTACTTAAATGTGCAATTAAAATTTTATATAAAGGGACAATTAACTCACACTCACTGCCATCAAGTTGGTTCCAACTCCTGGCAGCCCTATGATAGAAACTGGCCCTGTAGGTTTCCAAGACTGTGAATCTTTACAGGAGCAGAAAGCCTCCTCTTTCTCCCCGAGAGCAGCTGGTGGTTTCACACTGCTGACCTTATAGGTGGCATGCCCAACATGGAACCACTACGCCACCAGAGGGCGTCCTTCCTGCACATTATCATAAAATACATTTTTTAAATGTTTTAAAGGTTTAACTTACTAAAGGAAAATTACTTACCGAACAGTTTTATCATCAGCTGAAAGAATTTGCTTATCCTCACTGCACCATAGAGCCTTTTTAATACCAGAAGTGTGGCCACTAATTTCTTTAGGTTCTAAAAATAAAACCATTTATTTGACTTTTCAAATACTAGAAAAATTTACACATGTAAAAAGTACAGAAAAATACATTCTTAATTTGAATGCAACTGTCAAAGCTCAACATGATTCAAAATATTTATCTAGAATAATTTGTTTTCCTATATTGAACAAAAACTTATGTGCAATAAATGTGACATTCTATGTAGCAGGGAGTGAATATACTACATCCTCCAAACTAATTAAAAAACAAACAAACTTTTAATGTGAATGTTTACAGAGCAACTTAGTTTCCCATTCAACAATTCATACACATTTGTTTTGGGACAATGATTATGTAACAGCACTTCTTTCAGACTCAACCCACCCCCCTCACCCCTTCCTGCTTTCAAGAAAAGTGTTATTCCTGAACAAATGCTGAAATTTACTTCTAGAATAGCTAACTATTCTGAAAAAAACTACCCCCTAGTGTTACTGTTTGCCTGCTGTGCCCATCTGTTCTTTGGCTGAAAGCTCAGCCACAGGGGTGAGTTCAGTTCCAAGCTTGAAGGGTAGGAATACCTACCATTTTTCTAATACGCCAGAAAAGATATAGTTACTGGTGTTATCGAGAAAAGGTTAGCTATAAATATTTTTATACTTTGCTGAAGGGGATTTGGGTAATATCTGTAAGTACTATGGGTAATAAAATACTTCCAGGTGTGAGAACCGGGAGGAGAGTGTATGCAGACAAACACCATGCAGTAAGGAAACTGGGAGGCTGGGGCCCACACTCTCCTATGTAAAAGTCATTCTCCTCAATGTCCCCCCATAATATCGCCAAATTTAAGGTCGCTTACTATGTACTTGAGGGTCAACTGCTTGAAGGCTATCTGCCATCAAAAGCAATCAGTCCCTATTGTCTGTCCTAAACAGGGCCCACTCCCTTCTATCCCCTTGGAGAAGAGTTCAAAGACACCTAAGGTCAAGCCAGCTCAGAGCCAACCAAGGTTAGGCTGCCAACTAGACTCTAGAATCCACCCACCTTGTTGTGAATGTACCTTCCCATCACATGCATGGCTCTACAGCCTCCCCTTCCTATTGCACGTATGCCCCTAGCTAGTCCCCCTCCTCTGACAAGTGTGCCTGTAACACAACCGCTTCTTGGTAAGCATGTGCTTTCTGTGGTTTGCGTGCCTGAGATTATATAAACTCATGAGAATAATTATGCTCTCTCTCTGCTCCAACAGGTTCCTCAAGCCATGGTGGAGGTGAGCTATTGCATGCCTTGTCTCATGTCTCTATAATTTACCCCTCAGTTACACAACCATCCCCTTGGACCCATTCGGTTGTGAAGGGTGGTCCCCCCATATCCAGGTGCACCTGCCTTAGTCCCAACAAATACACTTAGTAATTATTAATTACTCTGTAATTATTAATCCAGGGCGGATGATCCCTTCAGGACCAGTGGTGAGAGTGGCGATACCAGGCGGGTGGAGTGGAAAGGGGGAACAGATTACAAAGATCTACATATAACCTCCTCCCTGGGGGATGGACAACAGAAAAGTGGGTGAAGGGAAACGGACAGTGTAAGATATGACAAAATAGTAATTTATAAATTATCAAAGGTTCATGAGGGAGGGGAGGGGGGAACGAGCTGATGCCAGGGGCTTAAGTGGAGAGCAACTGTTTTGAGAATGATGAGGGCAATGAATGTACAAATGTGCTTTACACAATTGATGTATGTATGGATTGTGAAAAGAGTTGTATGAGCCCCTAATAAAATGATTTTTAAAAAAAACAGGACATGATCTGAAGATTGGTAAATAGCGTGTCACACAATCATTAAAATGTCTCTAGAGTAGGCCTGGTAGGGCTTAAGGGCATAAGAGCAACACACAAGCCATAGTATGACAGTTAAGAGATGACCAGGAAAAATAAAAACTGATAAATTACTTGACCGGTTAGAAAGTACAAAGATAAAAACAACGGGACCGACTGTCCCAGGGGGACATGGGAGGGGCGGGGGTGGTGTTAAGAAACCCAGGGACAAGGGAACAAGTGATCCAAATTGGTGGTGAGGGTGTAGGAGGCCTGGTATGGCGTGATCAAGGGTAATGTAACTGAGAGGAATACTGAAACCCAAATGAAGACTGAGCATAATAGTGGGACAAGAGGAAAGTCAAAGGAAATAGAGGACAGAACTAGGAGACAAAGGACATTTATAGAGGTCTAAATAAAGGCATGTACATATGTAAATGTATTTATGTATGATGATGGGGAAATATATGTGCATATATTTATAGGTTTAGTATTAAGGTAGCAGATGGACATTGAGCCTCCACTCAAGCACTCCCTCAATGCAAGAATACTTTGTTCTATTAAACTGGCATTCCATGATGCTCACCTTCCCGATACTATTGCTGAAGACAAAGTGGGTGCATAAGCAAATGTGGTGATGAAAGCTGATGGTGCCGCTATATCAAAAGATATACCGCTGGGGTCTTATAGGCTTGAAGATAAACAAGCAGCCATCTAGCTCAGGAGCACCCAAGCCAAATGGAAGTACACCAGTCTGTGTGATTATGAGGTGTCGATGGGATCAGGTATCAGGTATCAAAGAACAAAAAATCCTATCATTGTGAATGAGGGGAAGTGTGGAGTGGGGACCCAAAGCCCACCTGTAGGCAACTGGACATCCCCTTACAGAAGGGTCATGGAGAGGAGACGTGCCAGTTGGGGTGCAGTATAGAACGATGAAACATACAACTTTCCTCTAGTTCTTCAGTGCTCCCCACCCACCCACCCACCCCACTATCATGATCCCAATTCTACCTTACACATCTGGCTACACCAGAGGATGTACACTGGTACAGATAGGAACTGGAAACACAGGAAATCCAGGAAAAGATGAACCCCTCAGGACCAGTGCTGAGAATGGCAATACAGGGAGGGTGGATGGAAGGTGAGGTAGAAAGGGGGAATCGATTACAAGGATCTACAAAGATTTACCTCCTCCCTGGAAGACGAACAACAGAAAAGTGGGCAAAGGGAGACATCGGACAGTGTAAGACATAACAAAACAATAGTTTATAAATTATCAAGGGTTCATGAGGAAGGGGGTGGTGGGGAGGGGGAAAATGAGGAGCTGATACCAAGAGCGCAAGTAGAAAGCAAATGCTTTGAGAACTGTGATGGCAACAAACGTACAAATGTGCTGACACAATGGATGTATGTATGGATTGTGTTAAGAATTGTACGAGCCCCCAATAAAATGATTAAAAAAAAAAACTCTAGAGTATTTAATGGGTATTTAAAAAATTCTTTTGACTAGATAATACGTTCACATGATTCAAAAATCTAAACAGTAGAAAATATGTACACTGTGAATTCTCACCCACATGACCTTCTAGAGAGGATCATCTTTTTAACTAAATGGTAGGATTGCTGTTCTACATTTCCCCCCCAAAATTTATTCTCAAAATTAAAATTATAAAAGTGAAAAACATTATCAGAATAAGATTTTAATTTATAAGCAGGTTATAAAAGTATATTGTATTATACAAATGGATTTTTACGAGGGTTTGTCACCCCAAAAAGCCCCCAGGATTTTTTCCCCCCTAATGCTTGTATTTAAAAATTTTAATAAAAGCACCTTATCACCTTCAAAGTACCCTCCATTACATTTAGTACATGTCAAATCTGCGATTCCACTGCTGGAAATCTTTTTTAAACTCATCTGTTTGGATGGCTGACATCACCTCCCTCATTTTTTCCTTCACCTCTTCTACATCATCAAATCACTGTCCTTTCGTGTCCCTCTTCCTTCGTGGAAACAAACTGCTGCACTGAGATGGCTTCGTGACCACGTGCATTGTCATAGTAGCAAAACCAGTTCCCAGTCTGCCACAAATAAGGCCTTTTTTGTTGCATACTGTTAAGCAATTTTTTCAAACCTCTAAGTAGAAAGCTTGCTAATCGGACTTGGTGGAACAAACTCCAAATGCACTACAAGTCTACATTTTCATCCATCGGGAAGTTGACGGATGTCCAGAATGAGTATGTCATCAACCGACATTTCACCTTAAATGAGAAAATCACTCGTATACTTGAGTTTTTCCCATAGCACTCAGATCAACATCACAACAATTTCCATAGCATTTTTCCCAAGCAGGAAACAAAACTTCAAAGCCACACACTGTTCTCTTAAAATCGACCATCACAAAAAACGAAGTTCAAGCAAAACAGCTTTTATGAAAAAAGTCACTGTGACCAGAGAACCTCCCCAGGCAACGCCACGAGGTGAACTATAACTCAGGGCAAGTTGCTTGATGCTTGCCTAGCGGAAGAAATGCTCAGCTGAGTTTTTCGGGTACCCACCTCGTAATTCTCTTTATCATGAAGCCATTTAAAGGAAGAGAAAATAAAACCAAACGGATGTATGACACTTACCTGCTTCAGGTTTGTTCAAGTCATAGATGCGTAACAGTTTATCTTGTCCTCCAGTTAACAAATAATTACTATCCTAAAAACACACACAAGTAAACTGTTAGCCACTTTAATATTTCTTCAACTTCATTTTATTCAAATAAAGTTCCCAGAGTTCAGAAACATGCAATATTACATCGCTTATTTGAAGACGACACTGGCAAGATGTTGCTTGTCTCACAATGATCAAATTCCTTTAAGCTTCCCAATATAAATACTGTATATCTGATCAATTTCCCTCTCTCCTAAGTAGTACCTCTTTGAGGACCTCAAGTTTATTTTCTGAATGTAGCTGGGAAAGTATAAGATTTCAAGAAATTTTTTTATATATAAATTCGAGGGTACTTAAAAATCTCAAATAATTAACTAGAAATAAAAATATATAGCAGTGATGGCAGTCTAATGTGTTTGGATTCTATCCAAAAAGTTGTAAGTTCAAGTTTACCTAGAAGGCCTGACCACGCAAGTCACCATGAGTCAAAACTAATTCAATGGCAACTGGTGGTGGTGGCAGTGGTAGAATACAGCTAACCAAACACAAGACCCTTGGTGCAGCTGATTTACCTAATGACAAGACCCTTGTCATACCCTTTAATAACAAGAATGTAACGCCTTAAAATGAATTTCATTTTCTGATACCTGAGTAAAATCCACGCTCTTGACGATATGTTTATGGGCCAGGGTCATCAATTCATCTCCCGAGACAGCATCCCACACTTTGCTAAAAGCAAAAAATAAAATTATAAGGATAAATAGTTCTGGTGACCAGTTACCAAATAAGTTAAAGAAAAGTTACATAAGTACACAGTGGATCTCCTTATCTCCAATATACCTCACTATTAGACTTTTGAGTCTGATGGAAAGAACAAAACATTTGAATTTAAATATTTCTACGAGTCTAATGGAAAAACTAAATCCTTAAAAGATATTAACTAATTTTCTATAAAACTGGAAAAGAATTTAAGTAAATATATTTCAGGAACCTATCTACCTCATTAACTTTTACTTTAACCTAGAAGCATAATATTCTGCAAGGTTGCAAAGCATTTCAGCTATCTTTTAGTTTCACCTTTCAATTTTGTCCCTAGTCTCAAAATTCATGCACACACCAAGAAAAAAGCTAAACACAAGAAATCTTTTTTTTT
>NW_022103918.1:2015188-2020146 GCF_000313985.2 Echinops telfairi | reverse complement strand
TTGTCTTTGATTATATAATGCTAACTTTGAGGATTTTAATCTCCCAATTACATTTGTTTTCCCTGACCCAACCCACTCCAAATTATGGGATGCAGGTAACAGTTAAATAATGCTTTACAAAAATACTCAAATGCGTCTCTGAATAAAAAAAGCTTAACAATAAAAGCTGCACTTATTTTATATCAGAAACCCCATTACTGCTTTGCTGATACGGATTCTCAGAAAACGAAGACCTGCCCCACAGGTTTCCCAAGGTTTATAAAACTTTACAAGAAATCAAAGCAACAACAAAAACGGGTAAGAATGATCAAAGGATATTCTAAAAAGGTTTTTCTCCCTAAACATAATGATGTGTTTAGATAACAAGCATATACCGTGCCATTCTTCATTCCCTGCTAGGAGCCTTGGTGGCTGTTCCGAGAGAAAGCTGGAGCGGTGGGGGGAGTCTTCTACTCCGGTACACAGATGGGATGACAGTGAATTTGGAGTTTCACTATTGCTGTTTTTAAGTGCCAGCAAGTCCGCTACCACCTACAGCGATGATACACACAACAGAATGATCCCTGTGCCAGCCTCACAATTTTTCCTATGCCTGATGATTGATTGTCCCACTAATTCAGGCACTGTCAATCCATCTCACTAACGGCCTTCCTCTTTTTCACTGCTCCTCCATTTACCAAACGTGAAGTCCTTCTCCAGGGACTGGTCTCTTCTGACACTATGTCCAAAGCATGTTAGACGAAATCTTGCCATCCTTACCTCTAAGTAGCACTCTGGCCTTACTTCTCCCAACAAAGAGCAGTCCTTTTCAGTCCATTCCATGGTACTTCCATTATTACTCTCCAGCACAATTCATATACATCGCTTCTTCAACGGTCTCCCTTATTCAAAATCCAACTTTCACAAGCACATGATGAAATGGAGACTACCATGGCTTGGATCAGGTGCACCTTGGTCTTCAATATCCTAAAGTGGTCTTGTGCAGCTGATTTACTAATGCACTGTCTTTTGATCTCTTGATTGCTGCTTCTATGAGCAGTGAGTATGGGTCTAAGCCAAGACAAAATCCTTTATAACTTCAACCTTTTCTCTGTTTATTATGATGTTACCAATTGGTCCAGTTGCAAGGATTTTGGTCTTCCTTGAATGGAGTTGTAATTTATAATGAAGACTATAATCCAAGATTTTCATCAGCCAGTGCTTCTAGTTCTCACTTTCAACAAGCAAGGTTGTGTCATCTGAATACCGCTGGTTGTTAAAAAAAAACACCTTTCTATCCTGATACTACATGCTTCTTCATACAGTCCAGCTTCGACGATGCGCTTAGATGTAACAAGTACAGAGAAGATACAACTGTGGCACGCCCCTTTCCTGATGTTAAACCACGCAGTGTTCTCGTTCTGTTTGTATAACGGCCTCTTGATCCATGTGCAAGTTCTGTAGGAGCCCAAGTGTTCTGGAATTCCTATACAGTAAACCCTCGCCACTTCGCGCTTTGACTTCCACGGCTTCACTCTATCGCGGTTTTTGCATAACAGTGCATGCTCTGTCATTACTGCCACTGATTGGCTCATACTGTACACGCTTGATGCCATAAATAATATAATAAATAATAAATGATAATTGTAACGTCCAAAATGTTTTACTGTATTTTCCCTTGTTCGTTTAATAAATTGGGTAATACGAGTGTAATGGTGACTAAAGGGTGTTTTTTCATGTCCTCTATGCTCTAACTACGAAAATATTTGATTTACAAATAAGGAATCCTACTTCGCGGAATTTCATTTATCACGGTAGGGTCTAGAACCAATTAACCGCGATAAACAAGGGTTCACTGTACTTTTCAAGATTATCCAGTTTATTATGATCCAGTCAAATGCCTTTGCAGAGTCAAAGGAATACAAGTATACATCTTTCTAGTATGCTCTGCTTTCAAGTAATACCAAATTTTACCCAACACCAGCAACAATATCCCTTGTTCCAAGTCCTCTTCTGAATCTGGCCTGAACTTCTGGCAGTTCCCTGTCAATGTACTGCTCCAACCATTGTTGGATGAACTTCAGCAAAATTTTACTATCGTTCTATAGTTTGAGCATTCTGTTGAGTCATCTTTCTTTAGAACAGACACAAATATGGGTCTCTTGCAGTCAGTTGGCCAGGTAGCTTTCTTCCAAATTTCCTAGCATAGGAGTGAGTGCTTCCAGTGAGTGCTTCCTCAACTTGCTGAAACATTTCAATGGGTATTCCATCAATACCTGGAACTTGTTTTGGGAGGAGATTCACTACTAGGGCACAAAAAAACAGAAGGGTAAGTCTACTCTCCTACAGGGTCACTATGAGTAGAAATTGGCTAGCCAGGGGAGTGGGTATACCATAGTGAATATAATCCTAATCAAGACTAGTTTGTTTTGTTATGCTAACAAGGTCAACCAAATCATATCAGTATCTCACCAACCCAAACTCAGGGCCATGGAGTCAATTCTGATTCAGAAACTCTACAGAACAAGGTAGATCTGTCCCTGTGGGTTTATCTTTACATTAACTGAAAACCATCTTTCTCTAGTGACTTGACTAATGATTGTGACTGCTGGTCTTGACTTTCGTTAGCAGCCGAACACCTAATCCATTATGCTACCAGAATGGAAAAGACTTATAGAATATGATGAATATTTACTATAACTAAAACATGGTAAATTGGTAACCTTTTCTTTAGTTGGATCAAGTTCTAATAATAACAAGCCCCAACCTGGCAATGAAAGGGCAGAATATATCTGCCCACCTCCCTCCTGCACCCATGCACTCTCTCTACAAGTAGCTGTTACACAGATCTATCAAATATATGAAAATGCAAAAATCAAACGGCGACCCAAAGCTGGTCTCTTTTAATGATAATGTCTATATGCAAAAAAAAATCTATAATTACAATAATTTACTTTAAAATATCACCTTACCTATCAGTTCATCACAGACAGGATATTATTTTAATCGAAAAGTTTAAATTCCCTTACCAAATATCTGGAATCTGGAGTTACATAAAAAGTTAAGCAGGGCAAAAAAGAATGTTTCACTCTCCTGGGTCTTAGCTCTAAAAACGCTTAACAGCTCTTAAAAAAAACCTTCATTAGTTCAAATATTTATACACCTGCAAAGCTATGGACACAATTAGGAAACGGGGACACAAAGATGACATAAAAAATACATGTGTAGGAAAGAAAAGAGGATCATTCCATGTCAGTTTGATAACATATGCAGCAGCCAAAATTCAATCTAGGAAATATATATCACACTAACAATAAGGACTTCAGTATTGCTAGACTAGAGCATGGTGTGCAGTGCCTTAAGAAAGTGTTGATTTGGATGCCTACGCTGAGATCAAATTTTCAAGCATTCAAAACTAGAATTTAAACTTTTTGCCCAAGGCTGCACATCAGAATCACCTAGAAGACTGTCAAGAAGGAACAAGCAAAACCAAAAAAACTAGTTGAAGGGGTAGGAGTAGGGGGAAGAAGGCTCATCTCCAGAACAATTAAATCAGAATTTCTGGGACCCAAGTAGAATTGTTTTTAAAACTCCCCAGCAGGTTCTTCTACATACAACTCAAATCACACGGGTCACTACAATAGGCAAAAGAGACTATCAGGTGGGAAAGTGATACAACATTTGTTTTCAGGAAGACAGCTGGAAGCATGATGGAAGATGAGCTGTAAGCTAGGGAGAGTGGCAGGGAGTTGAAAGTGGCTTTGAAGTAAAGGCAGAAGCAAGCAGAAACACTAGTCAGGGATACGACAGGTAGAATCAGCAAGTATTTAGATTTCAACCTTGAAAACCTTAAGAAGGAAGAGAACTTCAGTTTGAACAATGATTTTTAAATATGTCCGAAGGCATGTAAGGAAAATTGGGGCTCCAAGCACAATCAGTGATAACATGAGTAGATGTCATCAACCACGTAGAGCACAAGTAGAGCAGTACTTCTAAATCAACATGCATGATGCAGACTACTGGGCGCCCAATCCAGACACACAAAACAAGACACTTAGACGGTGAAAAACGCTGAGAGTCACTCATGTACAGATGGCACAAAGATTCCAGGAGGGAACTTTGGTCTGGCCCAACACCTTTCCATGCAACAGGCACTGGGCCAGAACTGGCTATACAACTGTTGTTGAGGTTTTTAACTTATTTCCCAACAGTATCCCCAGAGAAGTCCTAAGTGTGCTAGTCTGGCCACACTTTACACTTACGCTGTGAAATCTGCCGCTGCAGTAGCGGCTTTGGTGGCATCCTTATTCAGTGTTGCACCCCAAACGGCTCCCTTATGACCCAAAAATGTTCCAATCCAGTCTCCAGTATCTCCCTGGCGAAGCATAGGTTTACCATCTACAAGACAGGTTAAGAGGCATGTGATTTACAATGTCACATTATTTAGCACAATCAAAACATAAATAACAAAGTGGAAAACGGTGTTTGTTGTTTATGCCCCGCTCACTGGGGTCACTAAGGAAATGTCCAGAAATAAATTAACTGAAAGGACAAAGCCAATCAGTCTCCCTTCCAATTCGGTGGGAAGAACACTTGTCTGGGGCAAAACCATCTGGATGTTAATCCCTAATTTATGGACAAAGTTATTAAAACAAAATCTGTTTCCGTTTCAAAAATGGGACTAGTGAGTACCACACAGGACGGTCCAATGAGATCATAGGCGCGAAAGCCTCTGAGAATCACCAATCACTCGACCGATAGGGCTGGTAAACGGCCTGGCCTTGCTGCTCCTCTCCCCCAAATTCCCAACCACATTAATGCCAGCGTGGGTGAAATGCATGGTGGCTTCTTCCGAAATAGCAAGAAAAAGAACACGAGAGGCCTGGTAGGGAGTAATATGTCGCCGAATCAGGGGCGTTAGAATGGGGTAGCTCAATTCCAGGGACCCCTTTCCCCACCAGAGCGGGGTCCCCGATCCG
>NW_022103918.1:2006690-2014446 GCF_000313985.2 Echinops telfairi | reverse complement strand
CCAGCGCTGCGCCGGGACCTGCCGTGAAGCCTCCCTCTCCCAGCCCGTCCCTGGGGTCTGGAAACGCCCCATGTTGATTTTAGACCTGGGACTTGTAGCCCCCTCTGGAATAGGCCCTGGCTAAGCCTATCGGCTGGACTGTGATCAGCATCCCATCTAGATAAATTGGGAGCGTTCCCAGTGATGGGCAAAACTAGTAAATACCGCCTTAGCTTTTTAAGTTTTCTTTTTCGAAACTATATGCAAAGCTTCTCGAGTGGTTACCAAGAAGTAACCCTATTTTAAAATGTTACGCCTGTATTAGCTCTCCACAAAATGGTTGGAGGGGGAAATAACTGATTAATGGTTCCTGGGGGGAAGGAAGTGGGGAGCTAATGAATTAGTTACAAGAATGAAGGAATTGTTCCAAAACCGATGGTAGTGATGATTGTACAACTCTTCTAGATGGATTGAGCTATGGAATTGTACTTTGTGTAAATTATATGCAAATGAAACTGTTGGGTGGGGGGAGTAAATTTCCCAGCCATGCCTTCTGCAGTGCAACTGCTTTGTATTGTTTCTGGCAGGACAGTTAAGTGATGACAGGGCAGAGCAGGGACTTAGGCCGTCTGCTAAGATGGTGAACAAAGTCCTCTGAGGACTGGCTTGGTAAACACCTTAACCTTGAATCCAGGGCCCAGTAAAATTCGAACACAGGACTGTATTCAAGAAACTTGTGAGCCATGCTGACCCAGAGCAGCAGCACAGATAAAACAAAGAAACGATGCATGAGACCCAAGGACGAACTGAGTAACCAGTTACTTGATGGTCTGTAGAGTTGCAACCCCTCCCATTTGGTATAAAAACTAGAAGGGTTCCCCTAGACAGCATCTTCCTCTCAAATTGTGAAGGGGTAACCACTTCACTCCCAGAGCCCCAAACTTAGGTGGTCCCTACTCACCAGGGGGCCACCTCATTCCTTTTGAAGTGACTTTATCCATTAGTGACTGTGGCTTCAGTCTTTGCTGCTGCTGTGTGTTTGTGTGTATGAGTGAGGCTTATCTCTGGACACGAACAAACCATATGGATTTGGATCATGCTAGTTCCCTGGTGGACGACAGCCTGGAACTTCACATATAACTTAATTTCGTATTAGAGTTCACATTTGAGGATTTCATGGACCATAGAACAGCAATCTACAAACTTTTTTGAGAAAATATCCATTACATTTGAGCCTTGGCAGAATCACTCACTCATTGCCATCAAGTGGATGTTGACTTACAGAGACCCTATAGGACAGGGTAGAATTGCCTCAGGAAGTTTCCAAGATTTAACTTCTTTTTAAATATAAATCATTTTATTGAGAGCTCTTACAGCTCTTATAATAATCTATACATCCATTGTATCAAGCACATTTGTACATATGTGACCATCATCCTTTTCAAAACATTTTCTTTCCACTTGAGCCCTTGGTATCAGCTCATTTTCCCCTTCCTTCCCTTCCTTCCTACACTCGTGACCCCTTGCAAAATTATAAATCCTTATGACTGAGTAGTAAGCCCTGGCTTTCTCTGTCTGAGCAGCTGATGGTTTTGAACTGCTGACTTTGTGGATCACAGCCCACCCGCTAACCACTACAACCACCAGAGCTCCTAAAATAAGTAAATTACATTGGTGTTTCTTATAATTCATTTTGAAAATTTAAGAGAATCTTTTTCTCAAAACTCACAGTAATGAGTTGATTCGGAGTCATAGTGACTCAGGAAAGGCTAGAACCAAGTCTGTAAGGGAGTAGAAAAACTCCTCTTTCTTCCCAGAGCTGTTGGGTTTGAACTGCTTACATTGCAGCTGGCAGCGCGATAGCCACGAACCACCAAGACTCCTCAAACAGAAACAGCATCCAGGAGCAACATGTAAATGAACACTTCTTGTCCCCTTCAGGCAGCCCATTTGGGGGATAGCTGCTTGGCAATAGCAAAGACAAAAGAGCATGTTTATGTGGGGGGTGGGGTGGGGAGGACTTATCGATAGAGAAAGGGAGACCCACTCTCAATGTCTAAGATACAAAAGCATATTTTGTATATTTAAGGTATATTTTACGTATGTATATTTTAATGATATTTGCATTGGAAACATTTCATCAGAATAGTCTGGGTTTTAAATGTTACACTAATTCAGATAAAAGTAAGATTTAACAAACATTGGCAGTTTACCCTTCTTTGGTACATATGTATTCCAGGTGTTTCAAATATGAAGGAAAATGTGGTCATTATTGCCTCGGAATCAGGCCCTTATGCAGGGTTTCTGAGGTTGACAGTCTTCTTTACCATAGCAGGAAGTCTTTGTCATTTCCTGCAAATCCGCTGATCTCCTTCTGACCTTGGGCTTAACAGCTAGCCATCAAGGTTCCTGGATAGCATTAGTAGTCCTTTTTAACTCTTTGAATATTCAATGTAAGTATTCCTCTTCAAAAGAAGTGAAATAATTGTCCCTGAGGGAAAAAGAGAGTTAAGGTAAAACAATTCAATTGTATTCTGAAACTATTTTAGAAAACGGTGATGTCCTGGTGGTGCGGTGGTTGAGCACTCAGCCCTAAGCAGAAGGAAAGTAGTTCAAACCCAGAAGCCACTCCACAGAAAAAAGAAAGTCTTCATCTATGAAGCAGCAGTTCTCTGCTCTGTAGCTTGTCACTGTGAATTGTAATCAGCTTGATGGCTACACAGTTTTGATCGCTGAAAATGATAAATCCAAGATGTACTCTTCATGATTGTTCACTTTTCTCCATCTCTTAGAAGAGCTTCATTCAGTTTCCCTTTATCTGGGACTATTTGTTCTCCTCCAAAGGAGAGGTAGTGGTTGTGGCAGTTACATAATCTCCTGTCAACTTGTAAAGGGGTGGAGTCTAGCCTGTCAATCAGGCCATAGCCAATGAGGCCTCCATGTGGGCATGGCCTTCTCCTGAGGATTCTGGGAACTCCTGTATTCCTCCCTGGGGGTGGGAGACACTCTCTGCTTGTCTCCCTGCAATGCATTCCTGTTAACAGGACAGATAGAGCTACACTGATGGAGCCAGAGCCCTGGAGCGGAAGGAGCCACATGGAGACCCACGCCAGCACTGAGATGCTTCTACTGCCACTGGATCCACAAGACTTTCCACCCACTGGCCTGTGATCTTCCTGCATTTGGTGTCATTGCATGTGTTGTGTGAGTCAGAAGAGGAATTTATGGACTGGTTTGAGACATATGGGCTAGTATTAGACTTATGGACTTGATCTGGATTGGGCTGGGATGTTTCCTCAATAGACAATTGCTCTTTTACATAAAGCTGTTTCTTATACACATATCAGTGTTTCTGAATTTGTTTCTCTAGTCTACCCAGACTAACACAGTGGTTTCCAGAGAAGGAGGGTTACAGTATTGATGAAGCACTGAAGACAAAAGTACTGCATCCCTCTACGGCAGTGGTTCTGAACCTTCCTCATGCCATGACCCTTTCATACAGTTCCTCATGTTGTGGTGACCCCCAACCATAACATTATTTTGTTGCTACTTCAAACTATAATTTTGTTACTGTTATGAATCATAATGTAAATATATGATATACAGTATGTATTTTCATTGTTACAAATTGAACATAATTAAAGCATAGTGATTAATCACAAAAGCAATATGTAATTATACATTGTGAAGTATTTATTTCTAATGACAAATCAATGACATTTTGTCTTGAAGCATGGGTGACAGTCTTAATATAACAACAGTAAACTACTTTGCTACATTTTGTGACAGTATGCATAAAAATTCAACCTCAGTGCAAAGGTTGAGACAGAGGAGTGGTGTCTCAGTTCCTAAGGCCATCAGAAATATGTTTTCTGATGGTGTCAGATGACCACCCCGCTGAAAGGGCTGTTCAACCCCCAAAGGGGTTGCCACCCACAGATTGAGAACCATTGCTCTACAGTTTAATAATAAGGCTTAAAACAATATGGCAACTATTCCTTTAAAACATTTGAAATTTATTGTAAATAGTTAAATCAGATATAAAGGACTAAATATTCAAAATGTCTACTCAATAGACTATCAGGGAAATTGTTTGGAAACTGTCAAAGTGTTCTTGGGCTGGAACAAGAGGTTATGTTTTGTTCGGAATCGTAGAGCTTATCTGTGAGACACATTTCATCAAATGCCATCCACCAGAAAGCCATAAGGTATTAACTAGAGTACTCAAGGGTTAACAGAAACAGTAAATTTCTGCAGCCCACCTCCACTGCCATTCGAATGTTAATATTTTCAAAGAGATATTGATGCTGACATTGATAGAAGTTTTTCAGAACGAATTTCAAATAGTTGCAACCAATTACTTTCCTGAGGCCTGTGGGCTTGGGACTAGGATGCCTCCTGACCACATGCCCTTTCAGGTGTGGAAAGGAGAGCCTGAGGCTGCTGCAAAATGTTTGTGGGGAAAGCCCATCAATTCCAAGTTTGCTACAGATGTGCTGAGCCTTTCCATAGTTCTACCCACTCATTTGTTCATTGAATTCACACATGCTAGACATTTTTGCCGTGCCCTTTACGTAGAGGAAGGGAGAAACGATACATTTCTAATCCACAGTTTTGCTTTCTGCAGTATAAACAGTTCCGGAAATAAGGTATTCATAAGTTTTAAACTGTGAGCTGTTTGAATAGCACAATAAAATCTTGAGTCATCCCATTCCGTTGCACCCAGAGAGTGAATCGTCCCTTTGTCCAGGGTATCCAGGCCCATTGGTAGTCACTTAGTAGCCCTGGGTGCTTGTGTTCTAGTAACC
The DNA here is from genome assembly GCF_000313985.2 of Echinops telfairi. NCBI lineage: Eukaryota > Metazoa > Chordata > Mammalia > Afrosoricida > Tenrecidae > Echinops > Echinops telfairi. The sequence goes on along the minus strand of NW_022103918.1, from coordinate 2,009,659 downwards.
TGCATGTTTCTTAAAGTCCTCAAAGGGCAAGAATAATGATGCTCGCAATTCGGATATGCCAAAGAGAGCCTGTAAAGTGCTTCCTTAAGTAAAAGTGCTTCCTTTAAGTAAAAGGTCTTGGCTTTAGAGGAAAGAAAAAAAATCAATCTGAAGTTGCTAAAATCTATGTCAATGAATGAAATTGCAGAGAAAGAAAAAGAAATTCATGCTAGTTTTACTCACAACACCTCAAACTGCTAAAGCTATGGCCACAGCGTGTGGTAAGTATAGGAAAACATAGTATATGCGGGGGCTTCAAAACTTCATGGGAAAATTCCATGATCTAATTCCAATTGCCCAGCAACTTTTTAAAGCTCCTTATATAGGTACTAGCTGTGATTCCAGGCATCCCAGGGGAGTGTGGAATATGCCCCCCCCCCCCACCCGCAGACAAGGGAAGACTATTAGGTATTTATTCAGAAAGAGACCTGGTAGTTAAAGCACTTGGCTGCTGACCAAAAGGTTGAAGTTCTAACCCACCAATGATTCCTCTGTGGGAGAAAGATGTGGCAGTTTGCTTCTGGTAAAGGTGTACAGCTTTGAGAACCTTATCAGGGAGTTCTTTTTTATCCGATAAGGTCACTAGGAGTCAGAGTCAACTGCATTCAATTAAACAGATCATTCTGATCAAAGGATCGTTACTCTCACAAAGGTCACTTTCACATGGGGGTACCTGCGTTTAATAAATGGATAACAAAAGAAGCCTTGATTAAGCGTTACTGTCATCAGGCACTATTGAGTTGGTTCCGACGTGGACCATGGAATAAGTACCATGGAATAAAACATCACCAGTCCTGTGCCGTCCTCATAATTGGAACTCATATTTGCAGCCACTCTATCAGTCCATCTTCTTGGGCATCTTTCTCTTTTGCTGCCCCTCTACTTCACCAAGCATGATGAAAAGATTGACGTTGTGAAGGATTTTGTCTTGTTCAGGCCCTCCATCGATGCTTACGGAAGCAGCATGACCTGGTCCCTCCTGATAACATGTCCAAAACATGTGAGAAGTCTTATCATCCTTGCCTCTAAAGAGCATTCTGGATGTACTTCTTCCAAGACAGATTTGTTGTTCTTCTGGCAGTCAATGGTACTTTCAATATTTTTTACCACACCGTAATTCAAATACATTAATTTCCCCTCAGTATTCTTTTGTCAATATCCAACTTTCACATGAACGTGAGGTGATTGAACATACTATGGCGTGGGTCAGGCACACCTTGGTTCTCAAAGTACCATCCTTTTGACCCCAAACATAGTAAGAGGTCTGGTGCAAGTTTATCCAATGCAACGTGTGGTTTGCTCGTTTGACTGCTGGTTCCATGAGCATTGATTGTGGGTCCAAGCAAGATGAAATCCTTGACAATTTCAATCTTTTCCTGGTTTGTTATGATGTTATTTATTGATCCAGCTGTGAGGTTTTCTATTTTATTTACATTGAGTTGTAATCCATACTGACGGCTGCAATCCTTGATCTTCATTAGCAAGCGCTTTTAAATCCTCACTTTCGATAAGCAAGGTGTGTCAGCTGCCTGTGGCAGGTTCTTAATAAGCCTTCTTCCAGTCCTGAAGCCACATTTTCTTGATATAATCCAAATTCTCTGATGAATTTCTCAGCATATATATTAAATTAGTATATATGCTAATTTAAATTAGTAGTGACCAAACTCCCGCTGGTATATAGTTTATTCCAATTCCAACTCATAGCAACTCCAGAGAAATGTTTCCAAGATTGTAAGCCATAGCCATTTAATGGCACCGAGGGGACTATAAATCTTTATGGGAGCAAACAGTCTTAAAGCCAGAGGAGCAGTGAGTAGGTTTGAACTGTGGGCCAGGTGAACAGGTGTGGACCATGGTTGTGAACCATGTATGGGGCAATAGCGTATAATCACCCCAAACCAAGGTAACTGCCACCAAATCGATGCCAACTCAAAGTGACCCTGTTTTTGTTTAAAGACTTTTGAAAATCTTTATCCATATACAATCTTCAAACAAAAACAATAATAAAATCATATTTATGCCCAACAGAATACAACTAAAATGTGTACAGCTGAAAATGCCCCAGCCCAATTTAAACCTTATTCTATAAGTGAACAAAACAAAAATATTCTATGCCTAACAATTTCAGTTATGTGCATACCTACACCTCAATCCTGTAAGCCTATCAACATCTTCCCCCTCCTGTAAAGCTTGGAAGACAGCCACTTCATGTCTTTATCACCCCCCATTTTGTGTTTCCAATTTCTACACTGCTCATTTCTATTAACCCAATGCTCTGCAGGAGCCAAGCATGTTGTTTGATGTGAAGAATCTTCATTCCAGTTGGAATTCTGTAAGTCTGCTTTCATAAGCAAAGTCAAATCAGGCCAGACCATCCATCCATCCATCAAGGCAGCAGCAATATACACCAATTCACAGGCACGAAGTCTTATCCTCACCTGTTCGCATTCTGGTCAACTCCGCATGAGCTGTCTCGTTTTCCCTCCCCAGGGTGTCCACTGGCTGCCTAGCTTCTCTGCCATGGTCCCTTCACCAATTCTCAACAACCCTAGCTGCCTGGGGTGTTGTCATGCTTAGGGTCCAAACAAATCTTTAAACTTCAGACCAGTTCACCCAGTCTCATCTCTCCCCAATCCCTACGAAACAGGTTCATGGGTGTCAGTAGCCAGACTCAACCCTTCCCTCACTTGTCGCGTTTCCCCCACTTCCAGTCAAGAAGTGGATCTAGGTGATCACCTAGAGAGCATTTCCAGCTGTTGACAGGCCCCTTTAAACATTCATTCCTAGAGGGGACAGTTCCTTCATGATTCTAAATGTTTCCAGCTTTATTTGCAACCAGCTTGCTCAAAATTCAATAAAACCTGCTGAGAACCCTGTTGATCACGGAATGTTGTTCAAGAATTCAACACCTTTACTCTCTTTCTCTCTCT
>NW_022103918.1:1993709-2005820 GCF_000313985.2 Echinops telfairi | reverse complement strand
AGAGAGAGAGAGAGACAGAGAGAATATATTTTCAACCAAGGCTTATGTATACTTGGGGTGTGTGCAAACTCACTCATTACATGTAACCACATACATAACAAAGTTGGCTGTACCCTAACCCTAAAGTTCATGAGTACATAGGAGGAATAACCTAACACCAGTGGGGTTGGGGGGTGGGAGCCAAGTAAGGGGGTGTGGCTGTCTTCAGAGCTTATGTCTGTTCCTATAGTTAAAGCTGCCGCTACATAGCAATCAGCATGTGCTTGTAAGAGCTAACTTTAAGGTAGCACTATTATGGGAGGATATAGTGGGGAACAATACTAATTATGAGAATGTGATTGGGACTTACTTCTAACACACAAAGGTGAAGGCCTCCCTCCACCCCAGAAACCCAACTGCCAGGCTTCTTAATATATGAGAATAAAAGATTCATATATATATACTCTCTTCCCGTTATCTGCCTCCCACAAAAGGGTCACCATCTCCGGCTTTCTACTAGTCTATCGGAATGGGTCTATTATATGATTCTGAATTTTGCTCTATTTTTTTTCTCTTCCACTTTGTTCAAGACCTTGTCCTATGATCTCGATCAGAGAAGTTGGCCAACACCTTTACTTTGGACTGTGATCAAGAAGGACAAACCATGGGAGAAGGACATCATGCTTGGGAACGTGGGAAGCCAATGAAAGTCTGAGAACCCCTCCATGAGATGGGTTAACCCAATGGTCAGCTACGGTGGAATCAAACATACCAATGCTGATGAAGAGGAGGCACAATTGCATGCTGTTGGTATTCATGGAGTGGCTGTGAATTGGAGCCCACTCAATGGTAACTAATCACACACACTGTCACTAACCTAGTTGGTCCAAGCACTACACCCATTGCTGTGGAGTGGTTGCTGCCTCAGCAACACTTTAGGACAGCTTAAAACTGCCCCAAGATGGTAATCTTTCTAGAAATTGACTGCCATGTTTCTCCTGAGGAGCAACTAGTCACAGGGGTCGCCCGATTCATAACGTAGCAAAATTAAAGTTATGAAGTAGCAATGAAAATAATGTTATGGTTGGGGGTCACCACAACATGAGGAACTGTAAGAAAGAGTCGCAGCATTCAGAAGGTTGAGAACCACTGGGCTAGTGGATTCAAACTTCCCACCTCTGGGTGAGCAGCTGAGACATTAACCACATGACCATCTGGATTCCACTAATTTAGTTTCAGTATGTACTTTTTTCACATGATCCAGTGTGATATTCTTTTTACTGATATTTCTGTCTCTGGTTTCATTTACCTTTAGTTATCTTTAAGCTGAGGTACATAAACATACCATCAGAGAAGTTTTGTTTTTGTTTCTTTGTTTTAAACACTGTTTTTTAAAATATTTCAATTTAATTGATTTGGACTGAATTTTGGGAAACATCACTTTTAAACCTTCTTGAGGTAGGTCTAATGCAGCCACTACCCATGGTGCCCTGGTGGAAGAGTGGTTTTGCATTGGGCTGTGATCTTCATGGTTGGCAGTTCAAAACCAGGCTTTCTACTCCTGTAAATTGTTACAGTTTCGGAAACGTACAAGGGACTCATTATGAGTCAGCATTGACTGTGAGACACATTAATACCAAGCTGTTGTTACTTTGCAGCATGCAAACCCAATTATATTATTCCTTTATATAAATGCAGACAGCTAATGAAGATCAAGTGCTTCAAATGGTTACAGCCTCCAATATGGATTACGATGTAGTGTAATGGTAAGAAAAATCCTCACAATCAAACAGATGGTAACATCCTGACAAACCGGGAAAAGATTGAAATTGTCAAGGATTTTTATCTAACTTGAATCTACAATCAATGCTCATGGAAGCATCAGTCAAACAATCAAACGACATACTGCACTGGGTAAATCTGCTGCATAAGACTCCTTTACATTTTTGAAGAGCAAGGATGTGACTTTGAGGACTAAGGTGCGCCTGACCCAAGCCATCTTATTTTCAGTCACCTCATATGCATGTACCAGCTGGACGTTGAATAACGGAGACTGGAGAAGACTTGATCCAGTTGCAGTCTGGTGCTGGTGAACAATGTTGAAAGTATCACGGACTGGCGGAAGAACAAACTGATCGGTCTCGGAAGAGGTACAGCCAGAATGCGTCATAGAATCGAATGTGGCGAGACTTCAAGCTCACATACTTTGGACACGTTATCAGTAGAGACTGGTCCCTGGGAAAGGACAGCATGCTTCCCCGGCATGATGGGCAGCAAAGAAACAGGAAGGTGTTCAACGAGATGGATTGACACAGTGGCTGCAACAAAGGGCTCAGTCATAAAAACACAGGGTCTCTATGAATCAGAACCGACTCCACAGTACCGAACCACAACAACTGCACGGCCAGACCCATGGTGCTTCTTGACCTGGCTTACACTTGCTTTCCCGACTCCTGCTTGTTCCCCCAGGCCTTCACTAAGCTATAATCCTCGAACTTTATTTCCACCAGTACTGATTTCTTTGCTACTTCCTGGGTGTATGAAACTCGCCATTATCTGGTGCAAACAGTTAAGCATTCTGCCACTATCTGGAGACTGGTGGTTCACACCTACCGAGTGGCAGCTCGGAGGAAAGGTTTGGTGATCAGCCATCAAGGACCGTGTGGAGCATAGTTTTTCTCTGATACACATTGGGTCATCAAGAGTTGGAACCTACTTTATGGTGACTAATTTGGGGGGTTTGGTTAGTAGAAAAGGAGCCTCACTTCAATTGTAGCAAATTTTAATCATGGTTAAAGACACATAACACAGCTTTAATGTATATATATAATTCATTCAAAATTGAATACATTCATACTTTGATCTCAAGTATATGAAAAACAGAGAATACAGAAGAAAATGTTTACAGGAAATTCATTAAAATTTCCATTCAATTGCCTCTAGGTGATGGATGGAGTTAAAGATTTTTTTTTCTTGGTATTTTTCTGTAGTAGAAATTTCCTCGATAGTATATACTACATTTTTAAACAGAAAAAAAAATAATACAATGATTGGAAAAATATTTCGTGTCTAAAAAAGGATGCAGGATATAGCTATATATTTTCATCTATTTGAGTTTAAGATAGAAGAGTTTGACTAACAAAACAGGAGAGTAAAGAACACCTCCATTTGCCTAAACCTGAATATTATCCTAAATATATATTTTCCCTGAACCACTAGATGGCAGTATCGTCACGTGTATTGTCATACTGACATCTACATTAGGCACTTCTGTAGCGCTGGTGCTTGGTTTATATAAATATTTTGTTCTTCACCTTACAAATTATAACATTTTATCTATATTTAGAAGATATTTAAGTGTTCACCAGGAAAATTGTGCTTGTGATGAACACAAATTATTTTTCTTATAAACAGCGTTTCAATGAGACCCACTCTACCTGGTGGCTCAGTGGCTAGAGTTGGGGCGCTCACCAGGGTCAGCAGTTTGAGTCCACCGTCCACTGTGAGGAAGAAATTTGTGGTTTTCTACTCCCATAAAGAGATACACTCTTAGGGACGAACTGGGCAGTCCTCTCCTGTCCTACAGGATCGCTAGGCGTCAGAGTTGACTTAATGGCACTGAGACCTTTCAGAAAGCGTCCCGCATACACCTCTTCCTCTTTACTCTCCCATTTTTGGTTGTTCTCTATTCTGCCTGTAGGTTTGCAGACGATGCCTGGTAATGAATTAGAGCAGGGGTGCTCCACCTTCCTCATGCCGCGACCCTTTCATTCAGTTCCTCATGTGGTGGGGACCCCCAACCAGACCATTATTTCCGTTGCTACTTCATAACTGCAATTTTGCTACTGTTATAAATCATCATGTAAATATCTGATATTTAGGAAGTATTTCATTGTTACAAATTGAACATCATTAAAGCATAGTGATGAATCACAAAACCAATATGTAATTATATAGTGTGAAATATTTATTTCTAATGACAAATAAATGAAATGTCTTGAAGCATGGTGTCGCATGGGTAACAGTCTTCACGCTGGGTACTCGTATCTGCACATGGGTGAACCCGACTGGAGACAGATAGAGGAGCGGTGTCTCCGTTCCTGAGACCCTCGGAAATAGGTGGTTTCTGACGGTCTTAGGCGACCCCCGTGAAAGGGTTGTTCAACCCCCACACAGGGGTCGCGACCCACAGGTTGAGAACCACTGACTTAGACCATCTGGTGTCATTCAGGAGTAGAGGACCTGCCAACCTGGGTCTAGCAACGTTCACTCCGCGGGGCAGATTCCTAAGGCAGGGCGTAGTTGCTACGTGCCACCTGGTCAGTTGGACTCACAGCGACCTTATGTACAACAGAACGAAATTTCCAGAGGCTTGACGTTTTTGAGGGGCCAAATCGAAGGGAACTGCTTAATGTGGGAGGGTGGGGAGATAAGGACATTCCTGCAGGAAATGTCTTCAATCTGTGTCAGAATGGTTCCAAACTTTGTCTGAAACAATGTATTAATATTAATAAATGCTCCTGAGGTTTATTTAAGGGATACTAATAAATGTTCCTAAGTTTTTTTTTTAAGGATGACAGATCCTTAGGCTAAGATTTTTTAAAAAAGCAAAAATCTTGAAAACCCACTTGATATAAGGTCTTAAAGAAATGTGAAATCCTCTCCAAAGTTGTTTTCTCTTTCTCTCCTCTTTACTTTTTACAAGGTGACTGCTTGCCAGCAATGATTCCTCCTTCTGCTTCATTGTCCTTGGATTACGACTTCCCCGTCGGCACTACCATTTGCAGTGCACAGTCCGGAGAGCGTGAGTCACATTTGGTTGCTTCATAGCTGCTTTCCTACCCTACCAACCAGGCCTTTAGTTTTGGAACACTTGAGGTGCATTTCCAATATCTCAATTGAAGCGAGGAGCATTCCATTCAAGGGAAATTACTACACATTAAGAGAACATATAAGCACATAGTAAATTTTCTTACATTTTATGATTATAAATCCATGTTCTTTATAACATTTTTGGAAGTTTTCAAAAAACTAGAAAAATAAAAATCACTCATACTTTTCTGTACCCAAGGAAAGGATTACTTAAGTGTCTATGAAATGACCTCTAAGAGTTTTTTTGAGAAGTAAAGCTAGTTTCTTCATTCTCATCATTTCCCCCAGGGACACGTTGTTATTTGGAATTCCATAGCTATATTGAATGACTTCAAAGATAGTTACAAAAATACAGTGTGTTTTCTTCTTAAACTCTAAGTAAACCTACATTTAAAAACAGAACACTGACAGCTGATTAATATTTCATTTGCCTTGCATTTAAACTTAAAGAGTGTCTTTATTTAACACGTAGGGCTACAAATGGACATGGAGCTATTTGAATTGATCTTTCTTAGAATAACAGACACTCCAATTGCTATTCGTGCTGAGCCACAATTTTCTGTGGGGCCCGCAGCAAGCTAATTATCTTCTTTGTGTGCTTAATCTTCTTAGAGTAGAGCCCTCTTCACTGCTGTGTGCCTCCCCATTCTGTCGGAATGCATGTTTCTCTTTATCTTCTCATGGAGTGAGGGGAAAGAGAATGAAATAAAGAGAAAGGGAGACTAAATTTTGCATCAGCCTACAACATATGGGTTCAAATGGCCATTAGTAATTTTCAGAGCATAATTTTAATTTAAAAATAAGAATGTTTGAAAATGGATATTATTCAAATGAAGCTTCAAAATGGATAATGTTTGTTTTTCAATTATTTCCTTCATCTAGTCAATGCAACGGGAAATAATGCCATCTGTGCCCAATAACTGCCACTTGCTGGAAATATAATATGAAATTCAAAGTAATAAATCGAATAGATTTCTTTTTGAAAAAAATAATTTATATTCATCCATTCCAAGAGCATTTTTAGGGCACTGAAATGGCTGCATGAACCACAGCCCTGGCTCCAAATCTGGGGAGGGAGTCTGATAAATACACAATTAGGAAGCATTCGAAATTTTAAAAATTGGGTCTGTCCATGTCCCAGGCACTATTGGGGATAGAGACATGAACCAAACGTACAAACATCTCTGCCCTTAAAGATCTTGCATTGTAGGGGCTGGTGCAGACAGACACTTAAATACTCTATAGCAGTGGTTCTCAACCTTCCTAATGCTGCGACCCTTTCACACGGTTCCTCATGTTGTGGTGACCCCCCAACCATAACATTATTTTCGTTACTACTTCATAACTGTCATTTTGCTACTATTATGAATCGGGCGACCCCTGTGAAAGGGTCGTTCAACCCCCAAAGGGGTCTCAACCCACAGGTTGAGAACTGCTGCTCTATAGGGTGTGGCATGTGGTGCTGAAACCTGCGGAGAAAAGTCAGGGGAAGCAGAGGATAGCAATGATGAAGCCGTATTTGAGCCAAGTCCTGAAAGAGAGAGAAAGAAAGAAGCCATCTGGATATCATCTGTAGAAAGATGATTTCAGGGGAATGGCAGCAAGGCTCAAGTGGAATGACCAAGGTGGGGATAGGCAGGAGATGAAGCGAGAGAGCAAGAACCACATCAGTTCAGTGTTCAAGACCACGACAAGGGTTTTGGTTGTTCCTTAAGGTGAGATGAGATACCCACAAGAGGGTCTTGAATAAAAGAGGGAGATGCTCCGGCATGTCTTGACAGGATCATCCTGGGTGCTGGACTGGTGACGGGAGGAGGGGACATCGTGGCACAGGGGTAGTTTGTCAAAGGAAGCTGCAATGCTCTGCATGCAAGATGATGGTGGTTTGGACCAGGCTGGTGGCAGGGGAGGTGGTGAGAAGTGGTTACTGTCTACAGACATTCTGAAGGGGAAATTGACAAAGGATGCTAACAGATTAGAGACAGAGTACAAGAGAAAGTAATCCAGGTTTTTGGCCCAAGTAATATTTTCTAATTAATGAGAAACTGAGTGGATGGATTCATTTTTAAAAATAAATAAAAGCTGCCATTGAGTCCATCCTGACTTACTGTGACCCTGTGCAGAGTTTCCAAGATTGTGGTATTTATGGACGCAGATAGCTTCATCTTTCTCCCATGAAACTGCTTGTGGGTTTGAATTGCTGACCTTGGAGTTAGCAGTCCAACAGTTACCTGACAGTTCCACCATGTAACCAATGACTCCTTTGGATACACTCACGTTATGGCATGAACCAAAAATCAAACCTATTGCCATCAAATGGATTGTGACTCATCGTGACCCTACAGGACAGAGCAGAATGGTCCCATCTGGTCTCTAAGGTTGTCAATCTTTACAGAAGCCGACTTCCAGACCATGAACCCGTGGAGTAGCGGGAAGGCTTGATCTTCCAAAAGCTGAGTGTGTGAAGTCATCAGAGACCACCATCAAGCCTCCTGCGTGAAGGCTCTCCATTTTCTTGCTCCACGTCAGCGGGGAAGCTCACTGCATCATCTCCTGCCAGTCTCTGGTTTCTGCTGCCGCTGTTGCTGCCATTTCTCTGACTGCATCTCTCACTGTTTCCAGGGCTACAGCTCTCTGTTTCCTTGCTTTCCAGAGTTCTCAGCTCAAGGACCCTGGGTCCCTTCACTCTCAGCTTTTCATATGTGGTGGTATTGAGGTACTCCCCCTGCTCTAGTACTGACTCTTTAAGCCTGGTAGGAAGGGATGTTAGTCTGAGTAGTCTAGAGAAACAAATCCATAGAAACTCAGATGTGTTTAAGAGAGAGTTTTATATAAAGGGTAATTGTACATTAAGAAAGTATCTCAAGCCAGTCCAGTCTAAGACCATAAATCCGATATTAGCCCATATGTCTGATACCAATCTATAAAGTCCTCTTCAGACTCATGAAACACATGCAATGATGCTGAATGCAGGATGATCACAGGCCAGTGGGTAGAAAGTCTTTGGATCCAGTGGCAGTGTAAGCATATCAGTCCTGGCAGGGGTTTCCACGTGGTTTCTCCAGCTAAGGGCACTAGTGTAGTTCCATGTGTCTTGTCAGTAGAGTGTCTTCCAGGGAGTCAGCAGAGAGAGAAATAGTGTCTCCTGCCTCCAAGAAGGAAATACCAGAGTTCCCAGAATTCTCAGGAGAAGACCATGCCCACACAGAAGCCTCATTGGCTATGACCCGATTTACAGAGTAGACTCCACCCCTTCACTCATAATCCTCTCAAATTGATACCAGATTATGTAACTACCACAGATGGCAAAACTGACCAATCCTTTTGTTAGAATTCCATATTATTTGCATGGTTACAAGGATTCCAGGCACCTTATTTGCATAGTGTACACATCACAAAGACTATGGCAAGAAGGGTCATCTTAAGTAATTCACTGAACCGCAAGAATAAATATTGGTGTAGTTGAGTCCTCCTAAATACATCTAATAATTCCCATTTCATAATAGTAAAGTCGAGTATGATTTTAATACAGTTCATTTAAGCGTAGAATTCATTCTTATATAAACACTACACTGCTTTTAATGCACCTAAATATGGTAATTAATTAGCTGTTTTTCTTATTTTTATTTATTCTTTTGGTTTTGCATATCATCAACATAACTCTTACCATAAAATTCCAATTCATAGTGTTTATTCCCAAAATAAACATATATAATAAAATCAGTTAAAGTTAGGAGGGAAACGTTATAGTTCTTCAAACCTAAGAATTTATAAATTTTTTTTGGTTTGTTTGACAATAGGGCACATTCTCTATGAATTTTCATTTACATATGACCTCTGGATTTGTTTAGAGAGTTTTCTTTAAGTTTATTTCATCTGAAATGATACTGCACATGTGCAGACAAAGAGAAAAGTCCCAATGCTTTTTTAAAAACTCTTCCCCTTCCAGGAGTCCTCAAACTTTTTAAACAGGGGGCCAGTTCACTGTCCCTCAGACCTGTTGGTGGTCCTGACTATAGTTTTAAAAAAAAACTATGAACAAATTCCTATGCATACTGCACATATCTTATTTTGAAGTAAAAAAACAAATGGGGCAAAAACACCCGGCAGGCCAGATAAATGTCCTCAGTGGGCCGCATGTGGCCTGCGGGCCGTAGTTTGAGAACCCCTGCTAGACCTTCAAGCTTGGAATGGCAACTTTATAAGCCCACAGAGCAAAAAAAGGATCCATAACTCGGTAGAGTGCTAGCTAATAGAACCGATGACAAGGCTCTACATATAACCTCCTCCCTCAGGGATGGACAACAGAAAAATTGGTGAAAGGAGACGTCGACAGTGTAAGACATGACAAAATAATAATAATTTATAAATTATCAAGGGTTCATGATAGGGAGGAGAAAAATGAGGAGCTGATATCAAGGGCTCAGGTAGAAAGCAAATGTTTCGGAATGGTGAGGGCAACAAATGTACAACTGTGCTTGACACGATGGATGTATGGATGGATTGTGGTAAGAGTTGTATGAGCCCCTAATAAAACGATTAAAAAAATAACTGGGAAAAAATAAATACTATATGAGCCACTGCGGGGGGAAAAAAGTAAAAGTAAAAAAAAAAAAGAAGAAGAATGGCGCCCCCTCTTCCCTCCCCCCTCCCCATGAAACCTAATGTGTGACCTTTTAGACTTGGAAAATGCTCTTATTGGAAAAACAAAATCATACTGTGTATAATTTTTATTTGGGAGTAAATTGCAAAGTAACACTGGCACCTATTTTATCTTTTTCTTTTGTCTTTTAGGAAACACTGCTCTTGGGAGTGACCCTGGAGACACAAGAATGCCCAGGGTGGATTTATTTGTGATTTTCTGCCCATCAACATTTCATTCTGCTATATTTTAGGTGGTGATGCTGAGTTAAAGATAATACTGTATCAAGTGTTGAAAAGCGATCTTGAGTATTACTTCAGAAGGTCACGGTTCATTTCCTTTTATGCCAACTGTACTTCTTTCTTGTCTGTTACAATCATGTACGAACAGGGGCGAATGGAGGAACACAGTTCATGTTCTAGGAAATTGGTAGCCCCTTCTAAAAATTGCGCACCACAGCCAAAACACACCGACTGAATATTTGGCATCTTGCTTATGTAGCTATTCCATGAAGTCATGTAGGGGAGATTTTCTTTGCTTGCTTGTTTTACTTTCGCCCTTCTTCAAAAGTCGGGTGTGGGGTGTGTGTGTGTGGGGGGGGGGCGAATGACACACTCACAAGTATAGATGCAGCTATCTTCAACCTTCAACATTTAGATAATACTGTGGGATGAAAAATATATATTAGCTATGACATTAGAGTGTATGAAAGCAAGTTTCTACTCTTTAAACATTTAGGAAAAGCTGGAAGAATGACTAGAATTGAATCTAGTTAAGGCGCATGCATGCTGTCATTTAGATTATCTGAGCAATGCAGAATTAACCTGTAGTTCTTCGGTGCTTTACTCACCGTGGTAGATTGTGGTTTGTAAAAGATAACTGCAGCAGTATCTTCTAGCCCCCTGAGTCTTCTAGAACTTTGCCACCATCCCAGAGGTGGACTTTTGTTTCCTCCCCTGAAGGCTGGGTCGGTTTCTGGGACTTTCTCCAGCAGGGCAAGTTCATTAAAGATCTTGCGTGTCCATTTGTTCTCTGGGGGGTACTCACTGTTATTCACGTTTGAAACAGCAACCTTGCAAACGCCCAAGGCGACCAAAGAGGAAGCCTTTTGAAGAGGAACTGAAGCCCCAGTCCCACGCGAGCTCGGACAGTCGGCCATGACTGGTTGGGCCTATGTGTGAACCATCTTCAAAGTGGGTCCTCCAGTCCCCGCGGAGCCACTGCAACTGAAGCCTAGAGCAGAGCCGAACTGACCAGCAGCGCCCTGCCCAAATGGAAGATTTGGGAGGAAAATTATGATGATTATTTTAAGCAATTATTAATCGCCAAGTCTTGTTATGTGAACAATACTCCCTCCCCAATAAAAAACCCAAACTCGATGCCATCAAGTCAGTGCTGACTCATAGTGACCTCCTGTGGGTTTCTGAGACAATGATGGCTTATGGGAGTAGAAAGCCTACTGTTTCTCCCGCAGAGCTGCTGGTGATTTCGAACTGGTGACCGTGCGAGTCGCAGTCCGCAGTCCGACGCACAACCACTACATCACCTGGGTCCCTGTGTGGGAATAAACTACTTGCAAGTCAAATAGAATCACGACTTTGGAAAAGCGTTCTACTTTTGGTCCCTAGAAGGGATAGCAGATCGATATCAAGGAAGTAAGCATTTCCTGCATAAACAATGCAGAAATCCCAACATTTTTACATTCTCAGTAGCCACATCACACTTCAATTAACGATAAGGACTGAAACAAAAACTATTCACAAACTGGCCTACATAAGCCAGGCCAGTTTGGGAACTGCTGGGGTAGTTCAGGGCCAGTAAAGAAAGAGTGGGTTTTGTCTCTTTCTCTGTATGCATAAAATCTGCACCAGTGTGTCAGTCACAGAGTAATCATTAAACGTTTATGGAATTTAAAATCAATAAAATAGAACATTCAAGCATATAGACACCAATTGAGGCAGATTTGCAACATATTCCAAGCATATTTCTAACGTATTCCAATAGAATCCAAGTTCCACAACATGAAAAGTCACTTAGAAATAATAGCTGTCATCATACTTGGTAAAGTGGAGGGGCAGTGAAAGAGAGGAGGTCCCTTAATGAGCTAGATCAACTAAGTGACTTTCACAATGGGCTCGGGGATAGTAACAACTGTGAGGATGGGGCGGGACCAGGCAGTGTTTCTTTTTGTTGTGCACAGGGTTGCTGAATAGAGCACACAGAATGGAGTAACCACGGACCACACAATGACCACCAACATGGCTAACAAGAAGGAAACGGAAACTGGCCAAAATCCAAGACTATTAGACTAAGCACTTAGGGTTGCACCTCTTATCCACTGAACACCCACGACCACACCTATGTTTACACCAACACAAATTGTATAAAAAGGGTTCGATCTTCCGGCCTGTGTGATCACAAGGTGTGAAAGGGATCAGTTATCAGGCGTCAAAGAATCAAAAATCATATAATTGTGTGCTCACCTCCATGATATGATCACTGAAGACAAATGGGTGCATAAGCAAATGTGGTGAAGAAAGCTGATGGTGCGCAGCTATCAAAAGGTATAGCATCTGGGGTCTTAAAGGCTTGAAGGTAAACAAGTGGCCATCTAGCTC